>NC_139700.1:54306128-54446751 GCF_964188405.1 Protomyctophum parallelum
AGCAAGCACATTTACTTCTTTTGTCTCAGAGACACAATGAGCATATTGGGTGAGATGAGATGCAGCATTCTGTTAAACCCTCTCTGACGTGGTGCTAAATAAATCAATTGCTAAGTCAATTACTCTACAAAAAGCAAGGGATTAACTGTCATTGTCATTTAATAGCTGACCTATCTTAAATGTAATGATAGGTATATTGTGTTATTCGAGTTCACAGTATAAACTTTCATACATCTAGGTAGGACATCGAAGGCTGATTTCCGGCAGTACGATTATGGTTTCATCAGAGAATGAAAAGGGGATTAATCTACTTAGCTCGACCCCTTCATCGTGGTGGCGGAGGTGGCTTACGTTACAGTATCGACTCGGCGGATTTACAGATTATATTGCTGATCATAATATTCCTTGCCGTCCTTGTATTCAATCACTGTACAGTAGGTCTCATAGTGGGTCAACATATTTCAAATGTTGATGAAATTGGAACATTTCAATAAAGAATACAAGCTGACATCCTCGCACTGATATCCCAATGGGAACAGCTCCACTGCACGCAAGGTGGCCTTGAGATGGAGTGGACATGGATTTCAGATGTCACTCAATAGGCTACTCTAGATCAAAGTCCATCCCTGTAGGCGCTTTCTCCACAGAATACACAGACAATTTGGGCCATTTTCACAAACACGGCTTATGTACTTTTACTTATAGTAGAGTGAAAGTGTATTGCTGTCGCGAGGAAACCTCATAACTCCATTTTTGAGGTTTTTCTATTGAACACCCTTTACTGTCTGTGTGTTAAAAATATTGAACAAATGGAAAGTAGTAAAAGGTGCTTTGGACAAAACCTCTCAACTCCATTGGACCCTCAAACTGTCTGCTAAAGCAGCTGCCTCCACCGCCACCTCTCCCCCTCTCATGGAAGTAATTGACAATAAACAAAGTCACAACACCAACTTTGATGAGGCAGTATTGCTTTGTTTAAAAAATATATGGTTTTCTTATATTTCCTGAAAAATGTATATTTTTCATTTACTGAAAAATGAACATTTTGGAGTTAGGTGGTTTCCTCCCGACAGCAGAGATATACACAGTATATCATTTCTTATACTATAGCACCCGAATAAAAGGCTTAACCCATTCTGAACGGGCACCCGTTTTGGTGTTAGCATCATGTTATGCTTTAGCTATTGAAAAATAGCAGATCTACAAGCTCATAGCGCGCCACCGAGTGGCGCGCTACGAGCTTGTAGGTCTGCTATTTATTTTTTTATCGAAGAACGACTGACATTTTTTAAATCTGATCTCAGGTCAGAATGGGTTAATCAGACCAGTGTGTGTCCAGTGGAAACCTCGTATGAATCTGATCTCAGGTCAGAATGGGTTAAACTGTCCGAACTGCTCCAGTGTCTATCTCTCTCTGTATATATTCTCCATCGATTTCCCCACTGCCCGGTAAGACTAAGAAATATCTGTGCATCTGTGATCACTTATTTCAATGCTGTTTCAATATACTGTAATATACTGTTTCACTGCTCAATTACCTGCGTAATGTATATGTGTGTGAAATGCTATATCTATTGAGACAGGCGGCAGCGCACAGAACTGTGTGCCAGTTTCAGGTCGCCCAATCATAGACTGTGACATTAGAGGAACTGCCGTTCCGCGACTGTTGTGCTTTCTGGTCCTCATAAGGGAAGTTGTATTTATACAACGTAGTTTCGGGAGAAGAGACCTCCTTCCGCTTGACCTTAACCACTCCTCCCTCATTATCAACAACTCCTCCCTCCTCATCAACTCACCTGCCTTTAATTATCACCCAGCCAATCCCTGGTGTAATCACCACAGCATAAATACACCTGCGATCTCTCAACCAAGTTGTTTGTCCTGCTCCATGACAGACCAAACATGGGTTGTGAGTACTGCACTTGTAGATCGGCTATTTTCACTACTCTTCAAAATCGCCATCCTCCTCCACCCCAACCTCCTCCTTCCACCTCGATTCTCTAGGAATCCAGGGGGGGCAGTGACGGAGCAGAGACGACCAGCCGCTCATTCCGAGTATAGAGCAAAGATGACCGTCAGCTCCAGAGACTACGCCCCCACCCTGAGTCTCGCCCTACCTTGGGTTCCTCACTCCACTCCATGCATTCATCTCATTCTGTTTCAATAAACTGTTAATCTTGAGCGAAGGTGTGGTCTCTTACTAAGTGAATGTCACTGACTTCCCCTCAACATTCTACCAGTTCTATCTGCACACACGACGGCGCTCCGCGCCCCTCCAGGCCCCTCGTGCCGCCGTGCGACATTGATCTGTGCTCTGGCACCAATTCGTAGACTCCGTTCAACCCCTTCAATGTGCTTGCATTATTTTATTTACTTTTATTTTTGCCCATGGTACCCCCTATACCCATAGCATCGTGTCTGCTTCCGTTTCTCAAATACGCCATTATTACTCTAAAAAGTCTTATTTCTCTTCTGAAGCGTTAATATTGTAACCTTGACACAGCAGAAATGATCCCAGAACGTCTGCGTTCTACAGCCTAGATTACGAGAAAACAGCCTTTTAACATTTACGACGCTGCCATAATTTTTCAGAATAAAGGCGCTATAGAGCAGGGGGTTTTCAGAATAAAGGCGCTATAGAGCAGGGTGTTCTCAGCGTTTTTGGCTGGGGGCCATGCTGGGGAAGATGCTTTGGACATGACTCGATCGCGACCCCCGCAGATTTTCTTTCCTTTTTTCAAGCTAGATCTAGTACTATACATAGCAATTAGCAAACAACTATGTACAGTGGTAAAGTCCGTGCCCACCGCCACGAAGGTTGTGGGTTCGAATTGTCATTGCATATACAGTACTCATACAGGCTGGGGCGGCACCTTCTATCAGCGGGGAATGTTGGCCGGGAGGAGGACGAAGGCTCTACGTCCTTCTGGTGGGGGCTTCTCACTGGCAGGTGAGCCAATTGGATACAAGCAGTGACCAACACAGAGATGTGTGTGGGGAGGAATAAATTGGCATAACAACTACATTTGTGTGGAAAAAAGGAGGTAAAAATTGGCTACTCTAAATTAAAGAATTAAATTTAAAAATAATGAAATGCTTCATGAATGAATGAATGAATTGATTGATTCACTACAACTATATTTTTATTTCAATAATATGGGCATAAAAGTGACTGGGTAGGTCTTGCATTTCCAACTTGCATCGTTCCAAGTAGGCCAGTGCCCAACAGGGCCCGGCTCTAGTAGTGATAAAGAGTCTTAACACCAAAGACATTGCCCGTTTGGCCCTCTATACTGAGCTATTAGAGCCTAATCATTTCAATAAAAAATATTTCTTCTATAGTTTGAGCAGTTTTTCCACGTTTCGTCACGGCTCAGTCTTTACACGTCTTTGAAGCTTAGCTGTAATCAAATCAAAGGCACATTTTCAACCGTTTGGCCTTCTATACTCTGAGGTATTAGAGCCTAATATTTTTTTCAATAAAAATATTTCTTCCTTAAAACTACAATAGTTTGAGCAGTTTTCCCCCGTTTCGTCACGGCTCAGCCTTTACACGTCTTTGAAGCTTTAGCTGCAATCAAATCAAAGGCACATTTTCACATCCTCAGCTGCAAGTACCATAAAATGTCTCTCTGCAAATGGAATACTATTAGGCTACTAGTGCTAACACCCCAGCATCAGTCACAACTCACAAGGTCTATGCGTAGAAGACCTCGTTCCATCTGGGCACACAAACTGAAATGCCATGCTTAATTGTCTTAACCCATTCTGAACGGGCACCCATTTTGGTGTCGGCATCATGTTATGCTTTAGCTATTTAAAAATAGCAGATCTACAAGCTCATATCGCGCCACCGAGTGGCGCGATACGAGCTTGTAGGTCTGCTATTTTTGAAAAGAATCGAAGAACGACTGACATTTTTAGAATCTGATCTCAGGTCAGAATGGGTTAATCAGACCAGTGTGTGTCCAGTGGAAAACTCGTATGAATCTGATCTCAGGTCAGAATGGGTTAAATACGATTTTCTTTCTCAATGTTAGCATTATTAGAGAGGAGACTGAAAACCGAGGCCAGAGAGAAATGCAAGACAAGATGGGAGTCAGATTCAAACTCGGGTCCCTCACAACTCAACACAATTACAGAACATCATCCCTGCAAACAGTTTGTCATGAACCCTTTCATCACGAGGCCTCAGATCCAGCCTGAGGATCTCATGGAGAGACCACATCACCAACGAGGAGGTGATGAGAAGGGCAGGGGCAGCAGCACCACTGTCTGTCATCGTGGATGAAAGGAGAAGGAGAAAGGCTGCAGGCACGTCTACTCCGACTGCCAAGAGAGAGACCGGCAAAGTGTGGCAATGGACTGGATGCCAGGAGGGGGGAAGAGGAAGAGAGGGAGGCCAAAGAAGACATGGAGACAGACGGCCAAGGAAGACCTAAAGCCAGATGGGTGTCAGCTGGAGCACGGAGCAAGAAGGGTCGCCAGAGACCGGAGCAAATGGAGAGGACTCGTCGCCCAATGTTCCAATAGGAACGAGAGGAACTATTATCAAGCATCTCTGCCATTTACTCTGGCAGAGAGAACATTCTGCCATGAAATCATGTCAAATATAAAAGTCACACACCAAAAAAACGTTCAGTCTGATCATTTATTCAAGCAATCCTTTCTGCAGCCTGCTGTTGATGCACTCTTAATCAAAACCCCTTTGAGGGTATTAATAGATCAAACAACTGGAACAGAAACCAACCGACTGAGTTGATATAAACCACCTCGTGTTGAGCGTAGGCTACTTGACACAGTGTCTACATGACAACCGAACGAAAATAACTATTAAGGGAAATGACACTTAAACACCTCCTAAATCACTCTCCCAGATTCTGGGCACGTTCGGAAATGGCGCACTGAGTGCACTGTGCAATGCAAACTAATGGGCGGGTGCGCTCCCGGTGCACATTTCCGTACGCACCCTCTATCTCCAAAATTAGGCTTTCAGTGCTCATCCTCAGAAACCCTTCATGGACTGACATTTCCATGGTGTGTAGTCACTAAAACTCCATCTCTCTGAACCTGAGTGCCCACACTTGCCCTAAGGTTCAAAATCCCTTCAGGTACAGTATGTCTCTCTCATGCTTTCTCAGCTTCGCAAATGTCCATATTAATGAATACAAATTGCTACGGGAACTGGACATCCAATAATTGTCTAGTTACCACTTAAAGTGGCTGTAAAGCAAATTATGCTATTTTTCTTATAGACATATTAAACATGTAACACGGTCATCTATGAAACCCTGGAAAATAAATTGGAACTTTATTTTACAGCACTGTGGAATAAGACCATTTCGCGTTATTTGATCATATCTGCGGGGGGGATCGAGACTATCATATCACCGCGTGATGTAACACGGTGATATTTAAAGCCTGTTTGTATTATAGCTAGAAGCCTGCTCTCACGTCTAACGTCTGTGATGATGTTGTTTCTGCGTGAATATCGTGTGTGTGAGAGAGAGAGAGAGAGAGAGAGAGAGAGGAGAAGAAGAGGAGAGAGAGAGAGAGAGAGAGAGAGAGAGAGAAGAAGAGGAGAGAGAGAGAGAGAGAGAGAGAGAGAGAGAGAGAGAGAGAGAGAGAGAGAGAGAGAGAGAGAGAGAGAGAGAGAGAAGAAGAGGAGAGAGAGAGAGAGAGAGAGAGAGAGAAGAGAGGAGAGAGAGAGAGAGAGAGAGAGAGAGAGAGAGAGAGAGAGAGAGAGAGAGAGAGAGAGAGACAGAGAGAGAGAGAGAGAGAGAGAGAGAGAGAGAGAGAGAGAGAGAGAGAGAGAGAGAGAGAGAGAGATTGAAGTAGAGCAAGGATAGAGCAGGGAAAGTACAGGAGCATCACTGCAGTTCTATAGGAAAGGCCCGCTGTGATTGGCCACGTCTATGGACTTTCAATGTTTGTTTATCCCATTCTGACCTGAGATCAGATTCACACGAGGTTTCCACTGGACACACACTGGTCTGATTAACCCATTCTGACCTGAGATCAGATTCTAAAAATGTCAGTCGTTCTTCGATTTTTCAAAAAATAGCAGACCTACAAGCTCGTATCGCGCCACTCGGTGGCGCGATATGAGCTTGTAGATCTGCTATTTTTAAATAGCTAAAGCATAACATGATGCTGACACCAAAATGGGTGCCCGGTCAGAATGGGTTAAACAGCAGTAATGTGCTACAATTTAAAAATATAAAAAAGATATATTCTTTATATAGCTTATATATTTTATATATATTTATTTATTTTGTGTATACCAAATTATGATGATTTGATTGGCTGAATGGAATATATGATGATAGACAGATAGATAACTTTATTGTCATTCAGCAGATACATAAAATGCATAAGAGAACGAAATGTCGTTTCACTGGCTTTTAGTATGCTAGTTAAAAGATAATTAAAATACTATTAAAATCTAAAATCCATCCAAATAAATTAAAAAGCACCATTAGTGCTTAATGTTAAGAGCACCCCTATATATATATTGAACAAAAGTAACAAAAAGAATGGTGTTTATCTATCTCAATAGCAAGGAATAACCAAAGCAGAAACTATAATTGCATAGCGACTTGTTTGGAATTGTCACTATGTCTATACCCCTCTCCGTAGAAGCTTAGCAGCCATTAGCATATACCACTAAAAGATGCAATATGGAGATCCCTGGAGTCTTGTTTCCTCAGAATGAAAGGAAGCAATTACTAACATCCTTCCACATCAGGCCTGTTCAAGTCAGCCTCGGCCCAGGGGAAAAACGGCTAGGGTAAAGGAAAAAAGAAAATCATTGACAGTAAAGGTCAGTCAAAGAAAGCCACGGTTTTAAGGGAATTGACCTCAAAAGAAGGACAGAGTCCCTTTTGGGAAGGTAGGGGGTGTGTTTAATATATTATTAATGGCTTCTGGTCCCTTAAATAACTGCCCTTTGTAGACGGCGTACTTGACACTAGCGGTGAGGAATCCTTGTGTGTGGGTTATTCTTTTCTCATTAGTGCGGGGGGGAAGGATAGTGTTTCTCTGAGAGTACTCTCAGATTAAAGGTCCTTATGGTAATTGAATCCTAATGCTGATTACAGAACAGTGTACATCAGAGGGAGGGCAATTGAAATTGAGCGTCAACTCAGTGTGCTACAGTTAAAGCCACAGGCTCCTATTTCAGTACAGACTAATGTATAGGCCTATATTATATAGGGAAGAAAACAATTCCCTTTTTGTTTTCACTCGATGTATTCCACCAGTCCACCAGTTCATCGACATTATTTTTGAGGAGCGCTAGCCTAAACTATGTTCAGCTATTAGTGTAGATTTTTGTCTTACACAAACATTAAATTCCCGTTGACAATGAATGGAGAGTTTACGTCATGTGTCTGAGTAAATGTTTCGTCCTACACAAATTAATTGACTAAGAACAGGTGCATGGATGCACCTGGGACGTATCCTCAGTGATGTATCCCAAGGTCATCACCTGGGACGTATCCTCAGT
The DNA here is from genome assembly GCF_964188405.1 of Protomyctophum parallelum. Lineage (NCBI taxonomy): Eukaryota > Metazoa > Chordata > Actinopteri > Myctophiformes > Myctophidae > Protomyctophum > Protomyctophum parallelum. The sequence goes on from NC_139700.1 coordinate 54,313,636, forward strand.
GATGTATCCTATAAGGTCATCACCTGGGACGTCTCCTCAGTGATGTATCCCAAGGTCATCACCTGGGACGTATCCTCAGTGATGTATCCCAAGGTCATCACCTGGGACGTATCCTCAGTGATGTATCCCAAGGTCATCACCTGGGACGTATCCTCAGTGATGTATCCTATAAGGTCATCACCTGGGACGTATCCTCAGTGATGTATCCTATAAGGTCATCACCTGGGACGTATCCTCAGTGATGTATCCTATAAGGTCATCACCTGGGACGTATCCTCAGTGATGTATCCTATAAGGTCATCACCTGGGACGTATCCTCAGTGATGTATCCCAAGGTCATCACCTGGGACGTATCCTCAGTGATGTATCCCAAGGTCATCACCTGGGACGTATCCTCAGTGATGTATCCCAAGGTCATCACCTGGGACGTATCCTCAGTGATGTATCCCAAGGTCATCACCTGGGACGTATCCTCAGTGATGTATCCCAAGGTCATCACCTGGGACGTATCCTCAGTGATGTATCCCAAGGCCATCACCTGGGACGTATCCTCAGTGATGTATCCCAAGGTCATCACCTGGGACGTATCCTCAGTGATGTATCCTATAAGGTCATCACCTGGGACGTATCCTCAGTGATGTATCCTATAAGGTCATCACCTGGGACGTATCCTCAGTGATGTATCCTATAAGGTCATCACCTGGGACGTATCCTCAGTGATGTATCCTATAAGGTCATCACCTGGGACGTATCCTCAGTGATGTATCCTATAAGGTCATCACCTGGGACGTATCCTCAGTGATGTATCCTGAGGTCATCACCTGGGACGTATCCTCAGTGATGTATCCTGAGGTCATCACCTGGGACGTATCCTCAGTGATGTATCCTATAAGGTCATCACCTGGGACGTATCCTCAGTGATGTATCCCAAGGTCATCACCTGGGACGTATCCTCAGTGATGTATCCTATAAGGTCATCACCTGGGACGTATCCTCAGTGATGTATCCCAAGGTCATCACCTGGGACGTATCCTCAGTGATGTATCCCAAGGTCATCACCTGGGACGTATCCTCAGTGATGTATCCCAAGGTCATCACCTGGGACGTATCCTCAGTGATGTATCCCAAGGTCATCACCTGGGACGTATCCTCAGTGATGTATCCCAAGGTCATCACCTGGGACGTATCCTCAGTGATGTATCCCAAGGTCATCACCTGGGACGTATCCTCAGTGATGTATCCTATAAGGTCATCACCTGGGACGTATCCTCAGTGATGTATCCCAAGGTCATCACCTGGGACGTATTCTCAGTGATGTATCCCAAGGCCATCACCTGGGACGTATCCTCAGTGATGTATCCTATAAGGTCATCACCTGGGACGTATCCTCAGTGATGTATCCCAAGGTCATCACCTGGGACGTATCCTCAGTGATGTATCCCAAGGCCATCACCTGGGACGTATCCTCAGTGATGTATCCTATAAGGTCATCACCTGGGACGTATCCTCAGTGATGTATCCCAAGGTCATCACCTGGGACGTATCCTCAGTGATGTATCCCAAGGTCATCACCTGGGACGTATCCTCAGTGATGTATCCCAAGGTCATCACATGGGACGTATCCTCAGTGATGTATCCCAAGGTCATCACCTGGGACGTATCCTCAGTGATGTATCCCAAGGTCATCACCTGGGACGTATCCTCAGTGATGTATCCCAAGGTCATCACCTGGGACGTATCCTCAGTGATGTATCCCAAGGTCATCACCTGGGACGTATCCTCAGTGATGTATCCCAAGGTCATCACCTGGGACGTATCCTCAGTGATGTATCCCAAGGTCATCACCTGGGACGTATCCTCAGTGATGTATCCCAAGGTCATCACCTGGGACGTATCCTCAGTGATGTATCCCGAGGTCATCACCTGGGACGTATCCTCAGTGATGTATCCCAAGGTCATCACCTGGGACGTATCCTCAGTGATGTATCCCAAGGCCATCACCTGGGACGTATCCTCAGTGATGTATCCATCGCGGTTTCATACCTTCGAACTGTTCGTCGGAAAGCTCCGGTACAACTACAACATGACGTCACTCGCAACTTCTGAAACGCATTCCTCAGAATTTTAGTTCTGAAAGCTGCACTCCCAGATGTTGTGACTCGCCGAACTCGACTTCGGAGAAAAAATAAAAGTCAGATCTTTCCGACGAAAAGTTTGGTGGTCGGAGACAGTATGGACTGCCCTTTACTCAGGTGACCCAGCCGGGGTGATCAAGTCCCGAGTTACATCCCAGTAGCTACCCATAATCAGTCCCATTAGGGATCAGGACCACCCAATCCGGTCCGGCGCGTGGAAGGACTAGGCTCTGTGGGTTGACTCCTGTCCGGGCCCCTCCTACGTCTCACCAGGTCCACTCCTGCTCTCACCAGGTGCAGCCTAGCCTCGGTACCAGGCTTTCATTTTTGTTGGCGAAAAAAATGAAGCTTTATTTTTTAAGACTAAAGACTAAGACTAAGACTAAAACTAAGATTATACTGACAATTTCGTCAGCAAATAAAAACTGGACTAAAATGTTAGGAAGTGACTAGTGGACAAGAGATCCAGTACAAGTCATTTTACTCTTGGTTGCATGGCTGAAAATAGTCGATCTACGCAGCGCGACACGTTGTGAGCTTGTAGATCAGCTATTTTCAGCAAGTGAAAAAAACAGTCACTACGCCGGCATCAAAGCCCGCCAAAATACATTTTAGTCGACTACATCAACTGTAGATTTAGTCGACTAAAATCCTATGATATTTAGTCGACTAAAACTAGACTAACACTAAGACATTCCAGGTGACTAAAATGTGCCTAAAACTAAATTAACACTATTCAATTGTGTCCTCCAGGTTCAGTTTCTGGCCCCATGTGTCGACAGCCGAGGTGCACTGTCTGTAACCCCTATACTAACTGCTCCACTCCAGAGCGCTAATCAGACCCATATGAGCAGCCATGTGAGCTGAAAACGGAATTTCCCCCACGGTATTAACCCCCCAACCCCCCCGCCCAATTAGGTTTTAACCAACCTTCTGCAAGATCCAATATGATTTATTACGGTATATATGACAAGATGGATAGGTAGACAAATGGGTGGGTATAGTTGGTTGATCAATCGATTGATTAATTGAATATCTAATATAGGAGCACAATGGAAACAACTCCCCAGGAATTTTTTTATTGTCCTTTTAGCCATATAATGTCTGACTGTATCACAGTTTACATTTTTGACTAATAAAATATAGGTCTATTCAATCAATAAATTAAGAGTAAATAAACAAACAATAACTAAACCTATGGAGAAATTGCATGTTTTTTTTTAATTGTACAATAGTGACATTTCTCTAAAGACACTCGACATTTTACTCTGTTGTGTTGAATCAATAGAGAATGTGGGCGGCGGTGGCTCAGGGGTAGAGTGCCTGGATGGTAACCGTAAGGTTGCCAGTTTGAACCCGGGCTCCCCCAGAGTTAGTGTTGAAGTGTCCTTGAGCAAGACACTGAACCCCTAATTGCTCCCGATGTGGTGGTTGGTGCCTTGCATGGTTTCCACTGCCATCGGTGTGTGAATGGGTGAATGTAATCTCTGTAAAGTGCCTTGGAAAAGGCGCTATATATAAATGCATCATTTACCGTTTAGAATCAACTTGATGAATGACATGTATTATAGGCTAGGCCGACTTTTCTCAAGAGTGTGCACATATGGGCAAATTGGGCATGTCTCTCTATTGTAAAGTGGGCACACATGGGCAAATTGGGCATGTCTCTATTGTAAAGTGGGCACACATGGGCAAATTGGGCATGTCTCTCTATTGTAAAGTGGGCACACATGGGCAAATTGGGCATGTCTCTCTATTGTAAAGTGGGCACACATGGGCAAATTGGGCATGTCTCTCTATTGTAAAGTGGGCACACATGGGCAAATTGGGCATGTCTCTCTATTGTAAAGTGGGCACACATGGGCAAATTGGGCATGTCTCTCTATTGTAAAGTGGGCACACATGGGCAAATTGGGCATGTCTCTCTATTGTAGAGTGGGCACACATGGGCAAATTGGGCATGTCTCTCTATTGTAAAGTGGGCACACATGGGCAAATTGGGCATGTCTCTCTATTGTAAAGTGTGCACACAGCCACACATGGGCACATTGGGCATGTCTCTCTATTGTATAAAGTGGGCACAGGTAGGACACACTTTGGGAGCTAAGTGCACAGATTCTCAGGCCCAGAGGGTGTGCTGTCATGCTGTGAGGTGCACAGGACAACCTGGGCTATTTATAGCTGCAAGGAGAGAAATAATTCAGTGCGATCTCAGAGCAGCTCATTCAACTCTCTCTCTCTCTCTCTCTCTCTCTCTCTCTCTCTCTCTCTCTCTCTCTCTCTCTCTCCTGCTTTGACAGTACAGATGAGGAGAAAAGAAAAGATTAAACCCTTTCTCCTGTCCCTCCTCTACGCAGGCATGACAGGTGGGATATGGTATCCGTTTGAAGCTCTCATGCCTCACTCACAGCCCCCTTGTGTGGGCTGTCAAAGAGAAACACTTTGCGGTTATGGATATCTTCCCAGTGAATATAGTGCAGCACAGGCAAATCAAGGGAATTTTTATATCTTAATCTGAGCCAATTCTCCACTGCCTGCATGATTCCACACTCAGCACTGCAGCCATCAGACATATTGCCCCATAAATAGGCCCGTTTATTGAGTTTACCAAGATTAGCCCAGAGGCCATCGTTGAAATTTGAGGGGGGTCCATCTACCATGCATAAGCCTCTGGGCTATCATCTGATCAGGTGGCATTTCATGACAGGCACAAAGTAGGCTACAGGCTACAGGCTACACACAGGCAAGAAAAGCCTACAGACATACAGAAAAGCCTACAGACATACAGCATGAACTGGACAAAGGCTGCATGAGTTAATTACAACTTTTGTACAACTATACAGTATGTTGTCTTCATTTCATTGCCAAAGTATTTGTATACTATGTGCAGTGACAACAAATTTAATCTAATCTAAAATCTAATCTAAACTTTTAAATGTCTGTATTTTCATGAAAGTATTATAAGCTAACTTTATTCAGAAAACAGTTAATTCTGTGAAAAAGATTGCATAGCCACAATCTATTACATAAAGACAACGGTATAGCCAGGCTATATTTCAATTGAATTATCTTATTTCTCGTTGAAAACATGATATGGTTAAAACAAATAAATAAACCAATGGGTGCCTCACCTTTGCAGCTCTCACCATGGACGCTGTGTGAAGAGTTTCGCTCGACCGTGACTGTAAACTACAAACTCCAGTCCCTATAATTCCGCGGCACGCCTGCTTGTTTGATGCTGAGAGGGGCTCTTCTTCTCGGCACAACCAGTCTCTCTAGTCTCTCTCAGCATATAGCTTCCTTCCTACTTATTAGAAAAGTCAAAACAGCCAAACAGCCAAAACGTTTTTTTAGTAGGTCCTCCTCGTGTCACGACGTACGTGGGACAAAACTTAAAACACTGTGGAGGCGACGCGACCAAGTGAGTTGCTTTCTGAGGCGGGCGAGGCGAGGCGAGGCGCAGCCAGGCTTTGTGCGTGTTTGCTGCTGATATGTGTGTGTGACCGTTAGCGCTTCTCCTCTCCTCTCCTCTCCTCCCTCCCTGCTTCTATTTCTTGCTTTCCACGGGCGGTCCCGTGGGAGAGGATGCACGGATACTGCCGACACGACTGCCAGGCAACGGCACGGCACTGACTTCTGACTGCACACAACAACACTCACTAGGCTTCACAAGATGAAAGAAAGAGAAGCACCAAAGGCAGCCAGGTGGATGCGATGCTTGCAAATTTGCACTGTCTTCAAACGGTGGAATGGAATCTATTAAAGAAAACACACTGGTAATGTTTTCACCACCAGTCTAAATTATTTAAAAGAACGCATCTGGTGTAAATGATGCTCATTATCTAGATTAAAATAGTGGTTTAGCAGCCAATTCAAAATTCTGATAAACTAAATGAGCCAAGTCACTGTCAGTGAGCCAACATTTGTATGCATTTTGTTTGTTCAGGTCATGTGATGGCGGTTAATTGAACTATTAACTAGGTAATAGTTCAATTAATGACCTGGAATAAAACAAAAAAATATTCCACAGGCTGCCATGCATGTATCCATGAAGCCTTTAAATTGTTTTACATTGCCCCCTGCTGGTCTAAACTGGGAAAACAGTGGCAGATCGTCCACTGTATAGCGTTTTACAATGTCAGCGACAACTTGCCAATAACCATTGTCTGGTGAGAACCCAGAGCATGTGACTCAATTGGAGTTCATTAAATTCCGCTCAATGGCGTCTAATAGCCAAGGGGTTGGAATAACAGATAGCGTGATTCTCCATGGTGGCACATATTGATCAAACTTAAAGGCTAATTCAACTGGTGTGGCTGGTTGAAGCTACAGGGAGAAACCGTCATTAATGTCTGCCTTTCTGCCTCATATTTCATCTCAAGTATCATGAGGATAATGAAAGACTGCGGCGGCCACTATGCTATGGCCCTATAATGACACTATTATATTGATTTATTTTGAATGAATAGCAGGAAGCAAATCTATTTTTAAATAAAAGCCTTAGATTTTCTAGCACTGTTTTATTTCCCACATTGACATTTCAATAACTCATTTCACTTTAATTTTTTCATTGTTCACAAAATCAGAATAAAGCAAATAAAAAAGTAAAAAATAACTAAAACTCAATATAAGCCAATTTCAGATACAAAAAATATAGTAACAATAACAATTAAAATGTATTCTCAAAGCTAGGTTATCAGTTTTACTTAGGGGTGCACGGTTATGAAACTATGACCGATATCTGATCTCCGATTATTTGCAGGGTCATATTCTGACTGATTCCGATATTATACAGAGGACCACAATGGAAACAAGCCTCATAGGCCCTTATAGGGGCCTGTTAATAAAGTATTCAATCAATCAATAAATATACTCTTTTTTCCAAATGTCTGTTTTCACTATGAATGACTACTGAATGAGATGAGTACACAAATTAGATGTAGAATATAGCCATTGGCGCTCACATTATTATTGTGTGTTCTTTGTCTCCACCAGGCCGAAGGCATGGGGAGAGAGTATATGTTTTGCACTGTCTGTCGGTCCGTCCGTGACGTCCGTCCGTCTGTTACCAGCTAATCGCCGGCATCGTTAACCCGGTCGATGCATTCTAAGTATTGCCAAATTTTGCACACACACTCTCTGGAGGCCAACGATGAACCTAGAACGGCTAGATTCCATCCTAATTGGCTAACACATCATGGCTTTCGAAGTTTGCAGGATTGGCCCGTTTTGAACAAAAAGCCTCAAATCATGAACGCAGCGTGCAATTTACGTGAAATCTTTCACAGACGTTCCTACTAGGCTGAGGAATATAATATACCCCACCCTTTTCACATTGGCCTGTTATAATAGCGCCACCAACAGGTGGATTTTTGCAAAACACATTTTTGAACAAAATGCCTGAAATCATCTAATTGCCATCCAAGGTGTAAGAAGAAATGTCACCCTTTTCACATTGGCCTATTATAGCGCCACCAGGAGGCCACAACCTGACCTGCCCTGGTGGAGACCTGTGCCCCGAGGGGCACTTTTTCTAGTTTACTCTATAATTAAAAGAACACTATATATAGGCCTATGTAATTGTTATTTTTGGACGTCGGTTCTATTTCTAATAATCACGACATTTGAAGGGTTTCGGGTCACATTTACAGATTTATCTTCATGCTACAACACAAACAAGGGGCAGAAGGAACCTTATGTCTGACTTTACAACCTCATTATCCACTTGACAGGCATAGAGTTGGCAGGCCATCCATCACCTGCTATTTCCGTGCTGAGAATGATTTTTATTTTTTCACAATAAGCGTTAATTTTGCCTTATATTCCCAATAATTGCTACAGTGTTTGTTCAATAAGAGCTAGGGGTCTGCTCTCCCCACGCCTCATGCTGCTCTTTAGGCTAAACAGAAAATGTTATAATGAATGAAACTTTATTGACAGCCGTAGCCAGTAGATGACAAACAACAATTAAAAACATACAAAACAGTTACAAATAAATACATTGGTTCATAAAACTCTCTCGTAAAAAAAATAATCTATAAGAGGCACTCATACCAATGTTTCCACATCAAAGAGCGGTATCTAACAGTGCTAAACCTAGGATTAGTCAACGCCTTAATCACGTTTTATGTGACCCATCAAGTCTGCTTTTAAAGCTGAACATGAGGTTTCTCAAGAGAGCCTGGAAGGTGGTTAGACCAGAGTCGCAGAAGAGCTGACTATTAAATATGGCCTACAATTCAATGTAATCCTATCAGGAGAGATGACTGATACAGGATAAGGGATGTTCGATTATTGTTACCAAAATTAATGCAGCATGGAATTGTGGACAAATTCTTATCCAACGTCAAACAATACATTCTAAGTATTGGGTCTGAGAGACTAAATCTCATCAATAAAATGCTGTATAAATAATGGACCTTTGATATGATCTACAGCAACAAAAAAAAATTAATTAATTTCTACTTGCAAAAAAGATATTTCAACCTTACTACTAATTTGTACTACTATAGGACTTTGCAGAGGAAATTATGCAAAAAATAAATCAATAAAAAGTTTTATGCAAAAGAAAATGATACAGTATAATTTTATTTGTATAGCACCTTTCCAAACATATAGTTACAAAGTGCTTTACAGACGGGTTATAAAACAGTAATCATAAAAACATCAAAACAACAAAGCATCAAAACATCAGAGACAATAAAACATGAAGAAAATAACAGGCCAATAAAACAATTAAAAACAATATTAGGAAAAACACTTGGCATACAGATGTGTTTTTAAAAGCGTTTTAAAAGAAGGCACTGATTCTGCTAATCTAAGAGCCAAAGGCAGGGAGTTCCAGAGCAAAGGTGCCCGAGCCGCAAAGGCCTGGGCGGTCACCCCGAGTGACCAGACGCGTTGCAGGAGGAACTAGGAGGGCCCTATCCGATGACCTAAGGCAGTGCACAGGGTTATGGGGTTGCAGCAAATCTCTTATATAAATGGGAGCTAGACCATGTAGAGCTTTAAAAGTAATCAATAAAATCTTAAGGGATAAGGGATGACCACAGGTGAAATTGGAAATGATGAAACAAACAAATGAGACCACACTGAATCGCAGGCTGATAATCTTCTTGTTGGGAGGATAACCCACCTGAACATCTATTCTCAAATAATGTCACTTATATCACCTTAAATCGTACAAATATTTCAGAGGCCGTGTGTATGCTTAGAGTGAGTGGCACTATAGCAACCATCTGCGGCTGACTTTCAGGTTGAAAATGTCACAGAGAGTGAAGACAGAACTATAAGGATGTTCCAGGTAAAACTGGTGGCGTTATAGCTATAGACAGAAACATCCTGACATAAACACCAGAAGCATTCATCAGGTTTGAAGAGAACCAAAGTCTCTTCAACTGACAAACCTCTACTGGCCCATATGGCCTGTGTGTTGAGCATTACCAAACCTCTACTGACCCATGGCCTGTGTGTTGAGCATTACCAAACCTCTACTGGCCCATGGCCTGTGTGTTGAGCATTACCAAACCTCTACTGACCCATATGGCCTGTGTGTTGAGCATTACCAAACCTCTACTGGCCCATGGCCTGTGTGTTGAGCATTACCAAACCTCTACTGGCCCATGGCCTGTGTGTTGAGCATTACCAAACCTCTACTGACCCATGGCCTGTGTGTTGAGCATTACCAAACCTCTACTGACCCATATGGCCTGTGTGTTGAGCATTACCAAACCTCTACTGGCCCATGGCCTGTGTGTTGAGCATTACCAAACCTCTACTGACCCATATGGCCTGTGTGTTGAGCATTACCAAACCTCTACTGACCCATGTGGCCTGTGTGTTGAGCATTACCAAACCTCTACTGGCCCATATGGCCTGTGTGTTGAGCATTACCTCTACTGACCCATGGCCTGTGTGTTGAGCATTACCTCTACTGACCCATGGCCTGTGTGTTGAGCATTACCTCTACTGACCCATGGCCTGTGTGTTGAGCATTACCAAACCTCTACTGACCCATATGGCCTGTGTGTTGAGCATTACCAAACCTCTACTGGCCCATATGGCCTGTGTGTTGAGCATTACCAAACCTCTACTGACCCATATGGCCTGTGTGTTGAGCATTACCAAACCTCTACTGACCCATATGGCCTGTGTGTTGAGCATTACCAAGGTTTACTGACCCATGGCCTGTGTGTTGAGCATTACCAAACCTCTACTGGCCCATGGCCTGTGTGTTGAGCATTACCAAACCTCTACTGACCCATATGGCCTGTGTGTTGAGCATTACCAAACCTCTACTGACCCATATGGCCTGTGTGTTGAGCATTACCAAACCTCTACTGGCCCATATGGCCTGTGTGTTGAGCATTACCAAACCTCTACTGACCCATATGGCCTGTGTGTTGAGCATTACCAAACCTCTACTGACCCATATGGCCTGTGTGTTGAGCATTACCAAACCTCTACTGACCCATATGGCCTGTGTGTTGAGCATTACCAAACCTCTACTGACCCATGTGGCCTGTGTGTTGAGCATTACCAAACCTCTACTGGCCCATATGGCCTGTGTGTTGAGCATTACCAAACCTCTACTGGCCCATGGCCTGTGTGTTGAGCATTACCTCTACTGACCCATGGCCTGTGTGTTGAGCATTACCTCTACTGACCCATGGCCTGTGTGTTGAGCATTACCAAACCTCTACTGACCCATATGGCCTGTGTGTTGAGCATTACCAAACCTCTACTGGCCCATATGGCCTGTGTGTTGAGCATTACCAAACCTCTACTGACCCATATGGCCTGTGTGTTGAGCATTACCAAACCTCTACTGACCCATATGGCCTGTGTGTTGAGCATTACCAAGGTTTACTGACCCATGGCCTGTGTGTTGAGCATTACCAAACCTCTACTGACCCATATGGCCTGTGTGTTGAGCATTACCAAGGTTTACTGACCCATGGCCTGTGTGTTGAGCATTACCAAACCTCTACTGGCCCATGGCCTGTGTGTTGAGCATTACCAAACCTCTACTGACCCATGGCCTGTGTGTTGAGCATTACCAAACCTCTACTGACCCATATGGCCTGTGTGTTGAGCATTACCAAACCTCTACTGGCCCATGGCCTGTGTGTTGAGCATTACCAAACCTCTACTGACCCATGGCCTGTGTGTTGAGCATTACCAAACCTCTACTGACCCATATGGCCTGTGTGTTGAGCATTACCAAACCTCTACTGACCCATATGGCCTGTGTGTTGAGCATTACCAAGGTTTACTGACCCATGGCCTGTGTGTTGAGCATTACCAAACCTCTACTGGCCCATGGCCTGTGTGTTGAGCATTACCAAACCTCTACTGACCCATATGGCCTGTGTGTTGAGCATTACCAAACCTCTACTGACCCATATGGCCTGTGTGTTGAGCATTACCAAACCTCTACTGACCCATATGGCCTGTGTGTTGAGCATTACCAAACCTCTACTGGCCCATGGCCTGTGTGTTGAGCATTACCAAACCTCTACTGACCCATATGGCCTGTGTGTTGAGCATTACCAAACCTCTACTGGCCCATGGCCTGTGTGTTGAGCATTACCAAACCTCTACTGACCCATGGCCTGTGTGTTGAGCATTACCAAACCTCTACTGACCCATGGCCTGTGTGTTGAGCATTACCAAACCTCTACTGACCCATATGGCCTGTGTGTTGAGCATTACCAAACCTCTACTGACCCATGGCCTGTGTGTTGAGCATTACCAAACCTCTACTGACCCATATGGCCTGTGTGTTGAGCATTACCAAACCTCTACTTACCCATATGGCCTGTGTGTTGAGCATTACCAAACCTCTACTGACCCATATGGCCTGTGTGTTGAGCATTACCAAACCTCTACTGACCCATATGGCCTGTGTGTTGAGCATTACCAAACCTCTACTGGCCCATATGGCCTGTGTGTTGAGCATTACCAAACCTCTACTGACCCATGGCCTGTGTGTTGAGTATTACCAAGGTTTACTGACCCATATGGCCTGTGTGTTGAGCATTACCAAGGTTGTCTACACTCTATACAGCAGTGGTTATCAACCAGAGGTCCTTCAGGGGGTCCCAGGTGGGTCAGGGGACCTTATTTAGATTGGCTTTTTGAGTGGTGCAACCACTCCAAGGAACAGCAATGTCCGTGTTCACCTATGTGCCTATGTGTCCGTGTGACGTTAATGAGCACGAGTATGACTATTAGTACCAGTAGGGGCGCTGTTGTGCCAGAAACAGAGAGAGAGAGAGTGCTGCACTGTTGCCTGCTAATGAGAGAGAGAGAGAGAGAGAGAGAAGGGGGGGGGGGGGAGTTGCACCACTCGGTTCACACAGGTGTGATTTTTTAAATCTGAATGACCGGGTCGGTCCAAAAAATGAAGCATTGTCCTGATTTATTTTGTGGGCTAGAAAATTAGAAAAATTAACCAATATTTGATATTTGTTCAGAAACAACAAAAAACTGAAAAAACGTGTTTCTTTAAAGTCAATTCCTCCTGATCAGATTATACTAAGATCCCCTGACCCGGGTGGTCGTGGTCCCCATCAGTCCTCAGCTGAAACCAAATGGACCCTTATAGTTCCATTTGGTTTCATTTAATGCTCTCAAGAGTTCGATTATTGTTACCAACATTAACGCAGCATGGAATTGTGGACAAATTCTTATCCAACGACAACAATACATTCTAAGTTTTGGGTCTGTAATGGTGGTCTGTGGCTAAAATGCTGTATAAATAATGGAACTTTCATTTGAAAAGGGTTGAAAACCACTGGTCTACAGCATTGTGTTGGAACCTTGTTATCTGCAGTTGGTTATTATGTTTAAACAGTTTAAACCACTGGTCTACAGCATTGTGTTGGAACCTTGTTATCTGCAGTTGGTTATTATGTTTAAACAGTTTAAACCACTGGTCTACAGCATTGTGTTGGAACCTTGTTATCTGCAGTTGGTTATATGTTTAAACCACTGGTCTACAGCATTGTGTTGGAACCTTGTTATCTGCAGTTGGTTATATGTTTAAACCACTGGTCTACAGCATTGTGTTGGAACCTTGTTATCTGCAGTTGGTTATTATGTTTAAACAGTTTAAACCACTGGTCTACAGCATTGTGTTGGAACCTTGTTATCTGCAGTTGGTTATTATGTTTAAACAGTTTAAACCACTGGTCTACAGCATTGTGTTGGAACCTTGTTATCTGCAGTTGGTTATATGTTTAAACCACTGGTCTACAGCATTGTGTTGGAACCTTGTTATCTGCAGTTGGTTATATGTTTAAACCACTGGTCTACAGCATTGTGTTGGAACCTTGTTATCTGCAGTTGGTTATTATGTTTAAACAGTTTAAACCACTGGTCTACAGCATTGTGTTGGAACCTTGTTATCTGCAGTTGGTTATTATGTTTAAACAGTTTAAACCACTGGTCTACAGCATTGTGTTGGAACCTTGTTATCTGCAGTTGGTTATATGTTTAAACCACTGGTCTACAGCATTGTGTTGGAACCTTGTTATCTGCAGTTGGTTATTATGTTTAAACAGTTTAAACCACTGGTCTACAGCATTGTGTTGGAACCTTGTTATCTGCAGTTGGTTATTATGTTTAAACAGTTTTGAGCCGATGAAACTGAAGCACAGACTGAATGGCAGACAGACCCACATGGTGGAAGAGATTGTCTATGGAGATCAACGTGTGGAAGTCCGGGAGACATTTGAGCCATTGTTCCTCAGTCCAGGTGTTATATATCAGAGTGATTATTTTTATTTTTATATGATTACCAGCCTACAGTAGGTGCCCAGACCGCTACGCCAGCCACCGGGGTCATATCAGAGTGATTCTAACAGACATTTTTGTTTCCAAAATGTGTTATTTTGTAATTTTATGTTTAGATATAACTTGTTTTCTATCTTCTAATCTAAACTGTGTTGAAATCTGTGTCATTTGGTATAAGGAATTAATTATACACAGAGGAAGTGAGAAGAGTGTTCTAGGTATAATCCAGACTATCACAAATGTAATGACCCTGCAATGTGAATTTCCTTTGCAGAATTTCTAATTCAAGCTAATGACATCCTGTGCTATTTATATGAGTTGAAAAATTACAGCCCACCACACATAAGTATAGGCAAACTGGTGGCCTGGTTTTGACTTTGACTGCATGCCCCTTCGGTTTCTGTGGATGTGGAAAGACATTTTGCTTCCCATTGAGCCAACAAAGTGGGCAACAATTCCTGAAATTCATGTAAAACATGTAAGTAACACGGTGTAGCAGTTTTCCACAACGGTATAGGCCTATGGAATAGACAAATTAAAAGGTTGCAACAGAGAAAACAAGAGACTTGATGAATATTACTGCAATATTACTTTATTTAGACAATCCTGGATTTAGGCTATATTGATATAGTTCACACTTATAATCACTCACAATAATGACAAATGTTTCTGACAGTATAAATAATGTCACATTCTATATTATCTGAGCTTATGTGGCATGGAATTTAAAATTGTAATAAGTTTGAGATTAAAAAAAAAAAAAAAAAAACAGCACACATTTTATTACTAAACACTACTTTTGCCTATAAAAGATAGATCCAATACCAATTTACAATACATTGAACATTAAACATAAATGGGAGACAGACTTGGGATGCACCTATGATGATGTGGATTGGGAGATAATTTTAGAGAGAGCTCAGAGGGTTCTGGTTTCCACCAAACATAGACAGATGCAATTTAACATTTTTCACAGAACTTACTTTACTCCGCTCAGGTTACACAAGATTGATAGAAGCATTTCCCCATATGTGCCAAAGATGTAAGATAACAGAAGGCTGCCTATTACATATGTTATGGAACTGCCCACTTTTAATTGATTATTGGAAGTTCATCTTGTCTACAGTCTCTGATATCATAGAGGTTGAAATACCGTTTTTTTTGTCTTTTATTTTTTTAAGTTTGTCTTGTCTTGTTTAAAAAAGAAAAAAGAAATCATGATTCTGTAATTCATTGTTGTAAATATCTGCATTATCAATAAATAAATCTTAAAAACAAAAAAAAAGATAGATCCAAAAAGTCAAGGCACTATATGAAGACTAGAGTCACACAGGGTAACATATTACTACTATTCTGCCTGCATTTTAGTGTTTTGGGTTTGTTCTTTATTAACAGCCTTCCTGCAGGCTGCCTGTCTGAACCGAGACAGATAGAACATGGGCCCGATGTACAGGCCAAAGTTTGGGAAAGCCAGGAGCACCTGCAGGACATTGCATTGTTGGACACTGGCTGCCACCTTCTGGGACTTTATCACGGCCATGAACGGAAGCATGCCCACAAGCGGTGCATACGCCACAAACGACGGCACCATGACAGCCAGGACGTTATTCACGGCCCTTCTTTTCAGAGGCACGTGATGGGATCCGGAGACCTCGCTTGGCCCACTTTGGCACAGAACCCGCACGATACCCGTCATACTCAGCAGCATGAGCCCGAACATCAGAGAGGTAGCGAGGGCCAAGTATAGAGTCATTGACAACAACCCAAAGAAATAGGCCAGTAGTGCCACAACGAGGGTGAGAACCCAGCCACAAGCACACAGTACAGCACGGTACTCCCATTTACCGAGCCTCATGTACGCAACGGGGCGGGCCGCGGCCAAATAACGCTCAATGCACATGAACGTTAACAACAACGGGCAGCCAAATAAATTGAGGGCAGAGAGGGCTTCCAGAATGGCTGCAGCCTCTGTAGCGAGCCCATGCATGGCCTCATAGATGCCCAGAGGCAAGCAGAGACAAAAGAGTATGTCCAGAATGGAGAGGTTGACCCCGAGTAGCTCGGAGGCGGACAGAGCTCGCTTGCTGCTGAACAGCATCCACGTCAAGGCTGCGTTGGCCGGAAGGCCGGTCACCAGTATGACGATTTTGATACTGAACAAAATCATTGAGCCACCGTGTAAGTGACACTGGTACATGATCTCTTCTGTCCAAGAAAAGTCCATAAAGTAAAAAAAATAGCTGCTGCTATTGCTGTTCACATAAGACAATGTACTGTTGTCATCCAAGTCAAAGTCAAAGAAATTGCTGCTGCCATTGCTGTTCACATTAGACAATGTACTGTTGTGATCCAAGTCAAAGTCAAAAAAGTCAAAAGCTTTGCTGCTGCCATTGCTGTTCACATAAGACAATGTACTGTTGTCATCCATTGTGATTCTTCTCTGGTAATGCAGGGTTCTTTGCTGTGAAGAGTGACTGTTTCACTGTGGGTCAGATGGGCATACATATGAGTACATCAACATGTATGAAGTATACACAAACACACGCACGCACAGTCGCACACGCACCCACCTGCACACGCACATACGCACACACAGACAACCTGCTAAATGTAGTCAATCAAATTAAGTTAAGAAATAGTATAGATGATCATGTTGCCAGCTGTTTAGCCTATTGGTTCTGGTTCATCATAATACTCGATTAACCTGTAACAGACAATAGAGGTACAGACAGAAAAAAGCAGAGTTTGAACTGACCTTAAATTTGAGACAAGAGGAAGACGGATGGGTGGTGGTTGAGACTGCGAGGTCTATGAAGTATTGAATGTGTGACTTGCCTCCCCTTTTCAGCCTGTATGTTTGTCAGAGATGTACTCCCGGATGGAGTTTGCATGTACGCCTGTGTGCAGTGATGGTCCAGTGGACTAGTATACAGGGTGTTTTTCAAACAACTTCCATCATGTAAATCTCCCCGGAAAAAAAGATTTGCGGGCAAATTCATGACAACAGTGTGGTCTGGACATTTTGCCTAGTCCGGCAGTCAACAGGCTTATTTTTGTTTAAAGTGCCTTTTTTAAAGTCTTTTTTTATTGGCCTAAAATATTATCTATTTACATATACATTCATGAATCCACTTGCTGACCGGCTGTCGGCATTGCACATTTTATAGGGGTTTATATGTGACATTATATACATTAACATTTAACATTCTATATAAGGCAATCAATATGAGAATGTCATTATGCTTTAACAGAACAGTGTCAATGATTGTCCATGGCATTTGACTCGCATGAAATGGGGGTTCTTCAAATCAAAAGGGAGAATATTAGATTACTGTATCAATCTGTAGGCTATGTCACGGTGGCGGTGGCAGTAGGTGTAGAACGGTGGTCAAGAACCCCCAAAATGACACTATAATTAGCACCCCATTTGAAGAGATATGCCAGGGACCCCCCCCATAAGAGAAGATTTTTAAGCAGTGATTTTCAACCATTTTCATTTCAAGGAGCCCCAGTTTGACATGCATTATAGTCTACACGCAGTACGGACCCCCCAATTAATGGCATTTCTATCTCTGAGACCCCATTCATTCATACTGGGCCCCAGTATATATTGTAAAAGGAACGATAATGTAACTCTGAGACTCAGAGTTACAGACCCATAAGGGTCCATTTGGTTCCAAACTATCATTTAGCTAGGGACCCCCTGGAACTCCCTCAGGGACCCCTGGGGGTCCCCGGACCACACTTTGGGAACCATGCACTGGCGTAGACTGCACGCGTAGTAGGCTACACTCTGTCAAGCGGAAGGGAAGGTATAGGGAAGGGGGAAGTTAAAACTTAAGTTTCAACTGTTGTTAGTTATAGTTCCCCGAAGCCAACATAAGCCATAATGGAAGACGACACATAGGCTACAGTAAATGGTGACCCGGTTGAGCAGTGTTACAGTTACAAATAATAAAGTGAGTATCTATTCTAGACGTTTTACGGTCAAGTTGACGTTCAGGGCGCAGCTATAGTGCTCTCAGCTGCTCTCTCATGTCATGCAGACTGTTTGCTCTGACTTGATCTCGTGTGGGTTTGTGTGTACTATATGTACCTCCTGGTGGTTTGCATAACTTGCTTTAGCCTGTACAGTAAATGCTAATAGTCAAATGTCGGTGTTCTCGGTTGTTTGTGTAAGCATATATACATCGTTTTCTCTACTGTTTTTTTTTAAATCCCTATATAATTTGCGTCATGCTATTGCGATATACATGTGCCTTTTTAACGTTTGTACACAGGCAAATGAGCAATCGTCATCATAACAATATCTAGCCATGGTTCATGACTCTCGTATTCATGGCAGTCATGTTCCAGGGCTAAACAATATCTAGCATATGGATATGGACGAGGTCTGATAATGTTTCTTGCAGAGTTAAATACGCATGGACAGCGTAGTGTTCCTTTTGACAACCTACATTCCACTCTAGAATATTATGTTTACTTATAGGCTATTTTTGCCTAATATATATATAGCCCATCATTAGAGTACATTAGAGTACATACTACACGTTGAGTACTACCTTAGAGTGAAATACACCAAAGTGAAACCAAATCCTGGCCTACACTATTATGTTGAAAGTGAAACCAATTACATAATGTAGACTTATGACAATCACAGTAGTATAGACCGATCAATATAGGCTATTATTGTAATATATTATCTGACTCAGTCTATATAGGCCTATAAGTAAGGCTATAGTATAAGACTTACTTACTTACAGTATGTGTATGACTATATTTTTACATATCTTTTCCAGAGATTGTTTAGGGTTGTAGTAGGTTTCAAGGATGTCACAGTCAGGTGGCTCAGGCCATTGCATTGGGTTGTATGCCTACAGTGTCATCATTCAAAATACTTCAAATGTGCACGTTTTATAAGGTATACTCATGCAATTCCATTTGTGAGGAGTCTATGAATTAATTTGTTCAATTCATTGAACGAACCAAAACCTTCATTTGCTGGAATCTAGGCCCTACAAGCACATTTTCTTTGTCAGAGCAACATGTTATTAATTATAACGTGTTTGCATTCTCTCTTGGAAATGGGGTGCGTTCGGAAATGCGCCCTGAACGCACTGGTGTGCTCTCTTGTCGTTCGTTTATTCAGTGCACTCTGTGTGTTGTCGTTCGAAAATCCAGTGTGCGGCGCACCGGCTGTGCCGAGTCCCCGCACTGAGCGACCCTACCCTGAAGCTGGGGTTGTCCACTGAGCGACCCTACCCTGAAGCTGGGGTTGTCCACTGAGCGACCCTACCCTGAAGCTGGGGTTGTCCAGTGTGAATCGGTCACAGCTGTGGTCGTTCGTAAATAAGGCACACTGAACGCACTCTGTGACGTCACCGCCCACCACACTCAATAAACTGACCACCTTCCCGGTGCGCATTTCCGAACGCACCCCATGTGTCTTCACAGTTTGTGCGTCTCAGCCGGTCAAATGGAGAGCTGGGGAAATGGAGGCGCTGGTGTGGACGAGTCGATGGAGGAATCTGAGGAGTACAGGTTGCTGGAGGCCTACTGCGACAGGAGGAGACAACAGAGGTCTCCCGTAATGTCCCGTAACGTCCTGACCCTTCAAGGTCAGAATGATGCTCAGTTCTCAAGAAAGCCCATGAGACAGCTTCTCCAGATGAACCTACCAGTGGCAGTTCCTGGTAGGTTATTTCAACAGAAAATGGGACACAATAATGTATTTAAGCGGGATCTAGTAAAATGAAAAGCACTATTTAACTTTGAAATTATTTGCACCTGTGAAGGACATCTACTTTGACCAAGTTCACAGATTAGAAATGATCATGAACAATATAACGGCATGCCATGACAACCACTTCAAGTGTGTGTGTGTGTGTGTGTGTGTGTGTGTGTGTGTGTGTGCTTCTCTGACACACACAAACGCACGCACCCACGCCCACTCACATGTAGTGGGCATGTGTGTGTGTGTGCGAAAAACTGATGGTAGCAATGTGAACAACCTGTTGTGTTACTGTATATTTAACCATGTACATTAATGTTGCAGCTGAAGGTTTGTTTCTGTGCATTTCTGTTTAAGGGTCTGTAGGCAGCACCCTCCTGGTTCACAGAGTAACAGTGTGTTTCTGTGTGTATTTCTGTTTAAGCGTCTGTAGGCAGCACCCTCCTGGTTCACAGAGTAACAGTGTGTTTCTGTGTGTATTTCTGTTTAAGCGTCTGTAGGCAGCACCCTCCTGGTTCACAGAGTAACAGTGTGTTTCTGTGTGTATTTCTGTTTAAGCGCCTGTAGGCAGCACCCTCCTGGTTCACAGAGTAACAGTGTGTTTCTGTGTGTATTTCTGTTTAAGCGTCTGTAGGCAGCACCCTCCTGGTTCACAGAGTAACAGTGTGTTTCTGTGTGTGTCTCTGTTTAAGCGCCTGTAGGCAGCACCCTCCTGGTTCACAGAGTAACAGTGTGTTTCTGTGTGTATTTCTGTTTAAGCGTCTGTAGGCAGCACCCTCCTGGTTCACAGAGTAACAGTGTGTTTCTGTGTGTATTTCTGTTTAAGCCTCTGTAGGCAGCACCCTCCTGGTTCACAGAGTAACAGTGTGTTTCTGTGTGTATTTCTGTTTAAGCCTCTGTAGGCAGCACCCTCCTGGTTCACAGAGTAACAGTGTGTTTCTGTGTGTATTTCTGTTTAAGCCTCTGTAGGCAGCACCCTCCTGGTTCACAGAGTAACAGTGTGTTTCTGTGTGTATTTCTGTTTAAGCGTCTGTAGGCAGCACCCTCCTGGTTCACAGAGTAACAGTGTGTTTCTGTGTGTATTTCTGTTTAAGCCTCTGTAGGCAGCACCCTCCTGGTTCACAGAGTAACAGTGTGTTTCTGTGTGTATTTCTGTTTAAGCCTCTGTAGGCAGCACCCTCCTGGTTCACAGAGTAACAGTGTGTTTCTGTGTGTATTTCTGTTTAAGCGTCTGTAGGCAGCACCCTCCTGGTTCACAGAGTAACAGTGTGTTTCTGTGTGTATTTCTGTTTAAGCCTCTGTAGGCAGCACCCTCCTGGTTCACAGAGTAACAGTGTGTTTCTGTGTGTATTTCTGTTTAAGCCTCTGTAGGCAGCACCCTCCTGGTTCACAGAGTAACAGTGTGTTTCTGTGTGTATTTCTGTTTAAGCGTCTGTAGGCAGCACCCTCCTGGTTCACAGAGTAACAGCACACCTGGTTCAGATTGCTGATAGTACACTGCTTCATGAAGACGACGACCTGGAGACAGATGGTGGAACGGAGGATGGTGGGTATCACTCGCATAGGGCCGTGTGTCCCAGGCCTTTTTTGTCCCAGGGCACACTTTTCATAGCCAAATCTCGACCCACAGGAACGCATCCAGGGTGCCGGCCCGACTGTACTGTACTGTCACTGTACTATACTGGCACACCCGAAATCACCAGTTAATATGTGTGTGTGTGTGTGTGTGTGTGTGTGTGTGTGTGTGTGTGTGTGTGTGTGTGTGTGTGTGTGTGTGTGTGTGTGTTAGGTTACGCACAGGTGGTGAAAAACAACCATGCTGTTTTCGTGCTCAGACGCACCCAGCCAGCTACCCAGGCAGGCAGCCACCCACACACATAGTCACTTAAGGAAGTGGTTGCACCACTTAAAAAACACACATGACAGCGCTCATGACAGCGCTCGCCATAGCCACAACGTTATGCAGTGACAGTGAAAATCCGGCTTTAGGATCAAAATCATGTCCTCCTGACTCACAATTTGTGAGTCAGTTCTGCACACCCATGTGAGCTACCTGCAAAAAAACACTAGGTATTCACATTTTGTTGAGCTTCCAAGTGAATTCAAAACAATTGTAATACCTAGTGTGTGTGTGTGTGTGTGTGTGTGTATGTATGTCACCCTGTCAGAAAACGTATCCATAATCCATCCACTAGAGGGAGCTTAAGGGCCAACATTAAAAGCTACGAGATGCAGTTCATCTAGTCACTAGACTAGATCAACTGCATGGCTCGTAGCTTTCCATCGTGAATACATTAGATAGATTCTAGTGTATACTACGGTATGCACACCTGTCACCTGCCCTGCGTTGCCTTGTTGAAGTGTTGATACCTGTGATATTGGATATTACAGTATGTGATTGCTGTGCATTTATTCTGCAGATGTCATTAAAGAACTCGTGGAGTTGCTTAAGAAACATGGAGATGAGCTGGATGAGAAGGTAGGCGTGTGTGTGTGTGTGTGTGTGTGTGTGTGTGTGTGTGTGTGTGTGTGTGTGTGTGTGTGTGTGTGTGTGTGTGTGTGTGTGTGTGTGTGTGTGTGTGTGTGTGTGTGTGTGTGTGTGTGTGTGTGTGTGTGTGTGTGTGTGTGTGTGTGTGTGTGTGTGTGTGTGTGTGTGTGTGTGTGAGAGAGAGAGTGAGAGGCAGGGGCTGACATCCCGTTAAGAGGACACTTTTGGATTAAAATAGCTGATCTACAAGCTCTCAACACATCGCACTGTGACACATTGAGAGCTTGTAGATCAGCTATTTTCGCAAAATGCTGCGTTCAAGTTCAGGAGACTGAATGCCGCCTTCTGTTATGGCATGATGGAAAGGAGCGGGGGGGTGTGTGTGTGTGTGTGTAATTGTGCTTATCTGGCATACACACAAGGGCACCCCCAATCACATGCAGTGGGCGTGCTTGTGTGCACTTGTGTGTGTATGCAAAAAACCTCACGATGGCAATGTGAACAACCACCACCTCTTTGTGTTCATTATTAAGGGATGGGCCATACAGTATGCATCCCTACATGTCTTAACTGTCCCCTTCCATTCACATGCATTTCCCGTCACTGTACAATACTTCTAGTCTCTTCTCTTACTCAGATCAAGAAGAACAAGGACTTGCAGCAAAAGATCCAGCAGTCCTTCAGCTACAGCCTGTTTGAGAACGTGACTACCTCCATCCTGGAGAGCCTGGTGGCCCCCCGGGGCTGTGCCCGCGGCGCCGTGCCCGGCTACAAGCAGCAGATCGCCTGGGCCTGCGAGGTGACCCACAGGCTGTCGGCGGTGGACTGCATTCCCAGGAGGAGAGCGCTCGTCTTCGGGACACAATACATCCAACAGCACCTCTCCGCCTGGGTCCAGCAGCAGGGAGGCTGGGTGAGTGACCTTGAGATGAGATCACATCAACTTATTTTAGAAGTTTTTCATATGTCCCCGAACCCCCCCCCCCCCCCCGAATACAACAGAGACCAACTTAACTAGGGGTGTGGTGTCTCTTCTGTAGTTCCAAGGTAGAGTTCTCAAACTCTGCCCGAACCCGACCAGGCCCGACCCGACCCGACCCGGGCCTAAAATGTATGCTAATCAGTAGGGCCGGGCCGGGCCTGGGGCTCCATGAAAAAAATATATATATATTGAATTTGTTTAGAATAATACAAATAATAGTTCTGTTCTGTCTGTTTGTGTATTCATCTATTATGAAGATGGTGCTGACTGGCGTTTCACTTTTACTCTGTAGAGTTCTCAAATTCTGCACATTTTAGGGCCGGGTCGGGCCTAAAATCTATGCTAATTAGTCGGGCCGGGCCGGGCCGGGCCTAGGGCCTGATCAGTTAGGGCCCAGTTAGGGCCGGGCCTTAATTTTCTGGCCCGATGAGAACTCTTATTCCAAGTCACACTTGAAAAAATGACATTTGAGGGAAAAGAGCCTATACATTTCAGCTGTCTGTTACAGGCGTTTAATGAGCTTTAATCCTTAATGACCGTTTTGATCAAAGATTCACTGGTAGGTGATATTATTTACCATTACAGTGAAATACAGGCCAGGTTATTAGAGGAAATGATGGGGTTTCCCCGTGGGAGGAGGTCAGAAGGGGGTGAGTGTAACAGAGTGGCTCAGAGCCTCTGCCTGACGGTCTAATATCTCCCCCTGGTCCAGACGGACGTCCCTTTGGTCTAGTGGTTAAGATGTTGGACTTTCACGTGGGAGACCCGAGTTTGAACTTTGAATCCCGGGCGTTCCACATAAAACAGGGTATTTTCTGCCACACTATATTATTCATCTCCTCACATCAGTACAATTAAATGGGATTTAGGTTTAGGTCACTCATTGAAAAGCAGAAAAGCAGATCTACAAGCTCACAACGCTTCACATTGTGACACAGGCTATACTGTAGCCACTAACTAGCCAGCTTTATTTTTGTACAACTCCTTATAGAATCATTGGAAGAATACATTTCTTTCACATTTTTTAAAAACAAAAAAAAAGGTTTGATGTTGTACTGGACTGGTTATCTACCAGCGTGTTGTGTGTGTGTACACCCCGATAAGACAATTCTGAATATGTCATTTTCTAGGATTCTGTGTTTGAAGATGTTGATTAAAACGGCTGGGATCATCCAGACGTTCTGAAGAGGCTGAACATTATTATTATTATTATTATGATTAAAACGGCTGGGATCATCCAGACATTCTGAAGAGGCTGAACATTATTCCAACAAACACAAATGATGGTACTAAAACTAAATATTTCAAAATGAGTGCAATGTTTGAATGTAATGAAATGAATGTAATGAGATGTTTTTATGTGCACCATCTCCACAATAAGTTCAGGTCATGTCTGTTGCTTCCACAACCAACCAGACTCAAATTGACTCACTTCACTCTGTGAGGTCGGAACACAGAATATTAAATAACATAAAAAAAGAAAAAGATAAACAGTTCTTCTATAAATTATGTGATCAAATAGGAGAAAGATGCTGCTCTATAGTCATAGGAATAAATGTATAGAAGACATGAATGTCCATTCATAACTAAACTGAGCATTTGTGTCCAACACAAAAGTGGAAGTCAGTCTATGAGGGGTCTGATATTCTGCGCGGCTTTAGGGCATGTGGTATCCAGTATGTGGGTTCAGTAGTGTTATTATCACTATTTATATCTCTGTACATTATGTTCTTTCCCCTTTATTTTTACATTTTTGTTGTCATGTGGACAATAAACAAAAAAGCTGAAAATATCAGTGCGTTTGTTGCAAAAGATGGTGTCATTTACTTACAAATGAGCAAAATGTGTTTTCTTTAAGAAAAAGTAAAATCTTTTTTTTTAATGATTGTGTCACTTACAGTACACTGCATTTCCACCCCTCCGACTAAAGCAGAGTGAACAGGATCACTACAGGAGTCTAAATGGGAGTAATACCCAATTTAACTGAGATTTTACCACTTTGTGATGATGATTTTATATACTAAAATATATATTTTACGCAATTTTGTTTGATTTCTCTTTATACTATGTATCTGCGCACTAGTGTACAGTACAAGCCGTTCATTCTCTCTTTATATGCATGTACACACAAATTACAGAAACCTATTAATAGACTATACTGTATAGATGCTACCGTTATGGAATTCTACACAAAAGCATGGTTTAGAAATGATACTGATTTAACTCCTGGAACTCATATTAGGATATAATAATTAAAGCCGTCACCCATGAATACACTTCATATGCCCAGGTATGTGTTCATTTTTCATATGCCCAGGTATGTGTTCATTTTTCATATGCCCAGGTATGTGTTCATTTTTCATATGCCCAGGTATGTGTTCATTTTTCCAAGGGCATCGCATACAGTGGTCAGGTCACTGCGGAGGTCCTGGACCACATTCTCAATGCTGCGGGTGTCTTTGAGCAGGTCGATGCTTTGGGTGTAGGGGTTGTAATACACAGAGAAAGGCCTCTTGATGCTCTTGGCAAACTCCCTGTCAGAGAGAGAGAGAGAGAGGGTCAAGTCCAAGGAGGCATGTAAAACCATATGCAAAAGTGGTTGACAAGTATTCTAGATACATTGCACATCACATTCAAGGACCTGGATGAAGCCCACCACACACCGGCTGCGTCCCCCGCACGTCGCCGCGCGGCGGACACAGCCGCCTCCATTATTTTCAATTAACCTATCGGACACCGGCTGCGTCCGACGCGCGCTGGCGCGCGGTCACGCCTCGCCTGCCGCGCCGATGCACCGCTGTTCTATTTTCCAGGCGTTGCCGCGCGGCCTCCACCCGGCTATCCGTGGCAATGGAATATAGTCAACAAAACTCCCCAGCCGCGTGGTAGCGCGCCGCGTCCTGTTGGTGTTGCCGTGCGGCTATGGCGCGCGGCAATACTGTGCCGCGGCGCTACGCGCGGCGGTCGCAGACGGTGTGTGTCGGGCTTCATATTTGAGATTGTGTTGGAAGAGAATGCATAAAACTATTGTAATGTTTTCTTTTCTAAATTAGATAGAAACTAATAAATCAATGACTAGCAAGTGTTTAAAATACAGTACTTGATGTTCCCGAAGATTACATTTATGTATGTAACTAAAGAACGATTGAAAATCTGGCAACACCTAGAGACTGAAATCTACATCTGTTGTTTAACTACGTTCCTGAGATTTAGCACATTGGCTGTGAGAAATGTACATTATGTGACCAGATTTGACTGAGAGAAATAAGTGTCAGAGCTGAAATCAACATGTAAATATGAAATACATGCTTAAACATGTAGCTTGTAGGTGTAATGTTAGAGACCACAGAAGTGAACCTTTCAAGCCTCTTTTCTCAACTCGCTGTTTTCTGCAAGACATCACTCTATAAGCCATATCTCCAAAACTGGACAACCAACAATGTAACGACAATGTAAATTTGAAGCTACTGTATGATTCCCTGCTTTCATATGACATGAAAAAAACGAAAATTCAAAAGAATCCAATGCCAGTCCCTCAGTCAAATGTGGCCACATATGTATGTATGTAATGTATAATATATATATATATAATATAATAATAATAATATATATATTATATGGTATGTAATGTATGTTACCGCATCCTCTCCTTGGCTTCCTCAAAGCTCTCAGAGACAAAGTAGACATCTTGGAAGGTCGTGATGAGACACTCCTGGTAGCAGGTCGTCCGAGGGTCAAACATCTTCACACAAGCTTTATCAGACAAGGCATGCTGGGAGAATGGAGGGGTCACAAAGACGTCATGAACTCAAAGCAACTGAGTCTCTGTGAACGACGACATGACCCGCTGTTTGTAGATGCCAGACATTTGGGACCGATGCCGATCCTGATTTTGGAGTCTAATCCCACCCGATTACTGATGTGTTGGTGAGAAAGTGCAACATCAATTCTATTCAATTTGAAAACCTTAGATGAATAAATATAGTATGACTCTAACCTGACTCTGCCAGATTGCGGCAGTATTGAGTTCACCAGTTCCCTCCTCCTCCTGCCTGCATCTGGGATCTCTCAAGCAGAAACGATGATCTGATATCAATCTGATATCTCCATAATAATTTTGAGTTGTAGTCTTGTTAGGTTGTGTTTACATTAGAGTTGTAGTCCTGTTAGGTTGTGTTTACATTAGAGTTGTAGTCTTGTTAGGTTGTGTTTACATTTGCGCTGTGGCAGGCAGAGCTTCAATATGTCACAAGTCTCGCGTTGATCCCGCCTCTAGCGGCCGCATATCGCTCGGACTATATCCGCTATATCTATTCATAATTACAACAGAACGGCACTCCATGAGAAATCACACTGATGTTCAGTGGCGTGCACAGACATTTAGAGGGGCAGGTGCTCAAGTGAAAAAAAGGGCACCTTGTGCAGCGCATTTTGGTGCTTTAGCTATTGAAAAATAGCAGATCTACAAGCTCATAGCGCGCCGGCGCGCTATTTATTTATTTTTATCGAAGAACGACTGGCATAGAAACATAGCTTTAGATTGTGGGGGCCTAAATAATATAGTAGAAGCGTTTTTTTATCAAGATTTGATCAATGTCACCGCATGGTCCACACACTACAAATTAAGAAAAATAAAAAAACTTTAGTTTCTTTTTTTTTAAAGAGCACATTGCCAAAGAGGTAAGTAACACATGCAAGCGTGTGTGTGCTGCCTTACCCTCAGTTCTCCAATAGAGGACAGCAGACCTGCCCCATAAGCTCTCAGCTGGCCGTCTTGTTTGCAAAGCCCAAACTCAATGGTGAAGAAATAGCACTGTGGAAAATATAGAATACTCTGTCACTGTATACAGTCACTAGGTTGAATATGTGTTGGTTAGATGATACACTACACACCCTGAGTGACCATGAGTTTACAGCAAACTGTGAAAGGAGGGAATATACTTATGGAACTGGACTTTAAGGCACAGTGCTGACAACCATGTATCTTTACGATAAATAAATAATAATGCTTTAACCTGGGCGGGAACCCTTTTTGGTGTTTTAAGCATTATGTTATACTTTAGCTATTGAAAAATGGCAGATCTACAAGCCCATAGCGCGGCACCAAGTGCCACGCTACGAGCTTGTAGATCTGCTTATTTTGAAAAATCGTGAATATGTGGCACAAATCTTTGAATATATATTCTTTCAGAGCCAAAGTTTTTAACTAAAATCTTTGCCTCTGGGGGGGGTCCCTGGAACAACATATTTTGGGATGGGGTCAGCGGCCAATTACATAATCTTGGGGGTCCTTGACATGAAAATGTTTGAAAACCCGGTAATGACAATAAAAACAATAAGTTGAAAAAAAAAATCAGGATTTAGAAGACATTTGTAGAATCGTTCCCAGGTCAAAATGGGTTAATAAAACAACTGAAAAGTATCAATACATTTGCAGATATTTAGATAGATATTATCAGGAATAAAAGAGCAAAAAAGATACGAAGAATCAAAGAGCATCCATACAGTTGCCAGTTTTTGTACATCCTCATCTGACGATCCTAGAGATGCCAGGCCGATTTCCTGGGAAAACTGGGCAAACTTTGGGTCAGCCAGGAGCGGAACGTGGCCCAGCAGCTCGTGACAGGTATCCCTGTGTCGGACACACACACACACACACACACACACACACACACACACACACACACACACACACACACACACACACACACAGTATGAGCACGAAAACAGCATGGTTGTTTTTCACCACCTGTGCACAACCTAACGCACACACAAACACACGTACGTATTAACTGTATATATGATGCTTTCGGGTGTGCCAGTACAGTACAGTGACAGTACAGTAGAGGGACGACACACCGGAACCGGCCCGGCCCTGGGCGCGTTCCTGGGGGTTTGGAAATAATGTGATCCTGGGCTCTACACACCCTCCGCCAACCTGGGGAGAGCAACGGACTTGAACTCATGCTTCCTTCATGCCTGAGTGTCCAAGTTGCTCCTTTACACCTGACAGGGGGGAGTTTCCCTGGTTGGACGTAGCGCGTGGAAGGAACACGTTATTCCAACCAGTTCCTTTCCCCTCCATCAGGCGCCCCGGCTGGCCAGGGGGAGGCAGTTTAGAGACCAGGATTACTGCATGTTTTTGTGAGGGTACCTACCCTAGGGGACACGGGGAGAACATGCAAACTCTAACTCTAACTACAGTAACATTACATGTTTAAAGCAGTAGTGCCAAAACTGTCTTGATGTATAACACAACATTAGCCGTATTAATAAATGACTGCTTGTTTTTTTCATTCATGATGTATCCTAGTATACTAGTTATCCTAGTATAATTGTATTGTTTTTGTGATATAATGAATAAAAACAATTGAGAAAGTTTTTTTTATGCAGTGGTACAGTGGCAAAGGCGGTATTAGACTCACGGTTCAGGTGTGTAGAGAGGGTCGGTGCTGTGGCGGACATATTGAGTGCAGTTGAAGACTCGGTAGGCCAGACCAGCCAGGAAGTCTCTGGGAGACAGATACCCTGCTACGGGACGCACCGTGAACCCTGACCTCTCTGAAACAAACAGCAACGCCACAGTAATGACTATAGACCTTAGAGTATATATACTCTAAGGTCCGATTCATACTCCTATTTTACCGCCGAAATGATTTCGGCTCGGCAGAAATTTTCAGTAGCACCGAAGAGCCGACTTTAGGACGATACCCGCCCCCCCCCGAACCTCAAATGACGTCTCATTGTAGGCTCTACAGCGCCGAACCCACTTTTATTCTGCTCTAAAATAGGAGTATGAATCGGCCCTAAGCTATAGACCAGGGGCTGGGCCACTATGACGATGGGAGAGGGCCACTATATTTCCACACTCGCTCCAGAGGGACCACATATGCATATTTCTGTTGTAGCAAAAATAGCCTCTCTAAGGGCCGATTCATATTCCTATTTTAGAGCCGAATAAAAGTCGGTTCGGCGCTGTAGAGCCTACAATTTGACGTCATTTGAGGTTGGGGGGGGGGGGGGGGGGGGGTACCGTCCTAAAGTCGGCACTACAGCGCCAAAACAGCGGTAAAATAGGAGTATGAATCCGCCCTAACACTCTCTGCACGTGCCTAATTCAGATCCTAATTTATGAAATCACTATAGCTACGACATGGAGGGAGGGCTGTTATACTGTAGTCTGTGAACTATACAGTTCACACAGGGCTGTTATACTGTAGTCTGTAAACTACAGTTCACACAGGGCTGTTATACTGTAGTCTGAACTACAGTTCACACAGGGCTGTTATACTGTAGTCTGAACTATACAGTTCACACAGGGCTGTTATACTGTAGTCTGAACTACAGTTCACACAGGGCTGTTATACTGTAGTCTGTGAACTATACAGTTCAAACAGGGCTGTTATACTGTAGTCTGAACTACAGTTCACACAGGGCTGTTATACTGTAGTCTGTAAACTATACAGTTCACACAGGGCTGTTATACTGTAGTCTGAACTATACAGTTCACACAGGGCTGTTATACTGTAGTCTGTGAACTATACAGTTCACACAGGGCTGTTATACTGTAGTCTGAACTACAGTTCACACAGGGCTGTTATACTGTAGTCTGTGAACTATACAGTTCACACAGGGCTGTTATACTGTAGTCTGTGAACTACAGTTCACACAGGGCTGTTATACTGTAGTCTGAACTACAGTTCACACAGGGTTGTTATACTGTAGTCTGTGAACTATACAGTTCACAGGGCTGTTATACTGTAGTCTGTGAACTATACAGTTCACAGGGCTGTTATACTGTAGTCTGTGAACTATACAGTTCACACAGGGTTGTTATACTGTAGTCTGAACTACAGTTCACACAGGGCTGTTATACTGTAGTCTGTGAACTATACAGTTCACACAGGGTTGTTATACTGTAGTCTGAACTACAGTTCACACAGGGTTGTTATACTGTAGTCTGTAAACTACAGTTCACACAGGGCTGTTATACTGTAGTCTGTAAACTACAGTTCACACAGGGTTGTTATACTGTAGTCTGTGAACTACAGTTCACACAGGGCTGTTATACTGTAGTCTGTGACCTACAGTTCACACAGGGCTGTTATACTGTAGTCTGAACTATACAGTTCACACAGGGCTGTTATACTGTAGTCTGTGAACTATACAGTTCACACAGGGCTGTTATACTGTAGTCTGTGAACTATACAGTTCACACAGGGCTGTTATACTGTAGTCTGTGAACTATACAGTTCACACAGGGCTGTTATACTGTAGTCTGTGAACTATACAGTTCACACAGGGCTGTTATACTGTAGTCTGTGAACTATACAGTTCACACAGGGCTGTTATACTGTAGTCTGTGAACTATACAGTTCAAACAGGGCTGTTATACTGTAGTCTGAACTACAGTTCACACAGGGCTGTTATACTGTAGTCTGTGAACTATAGTTCACACAGGGTTGTTATACTGTAGTCTGAACTACAGTTCACACAGGGCTGTTATACTGTAGTCTGTGAACTATACAGTTCACACAGGGCTGTTATACTGTAGTCTGTGAACTATACAGTTCACACAGGGCTGTTATACTGTAGTCTGTGAAGTATACAGTTCACACAGGGCTGTTATACTGTAGTCTGTGAACTATACAGTTCACACAGGGCTGTTATACTGTAGTCTGTGAACTATACAGTTCACACAGGGCTGTTATACTGTAGTCTGAACTACAGTTCACACAGGGCTGTTATACTGTAGTCTGTGAACTACAGTTCACACAGGGTTGTTATACTGTAGTCTGAACTACAGTTCACACAGGGCTGTTATACTGTAGTCTGAACTACAGTTCACACAGGGCTGTTATACTGTAGTCTGTGAACTATACAGTTCACACAGGGCTGTTATACTGTAGTCTGTGAACTATACAGTTCACACAGGGCTGTTATACTGTAGTCTGTGAACTATACAGTTCACACAGGGCTGTTATACTGTAGTCTGTGAACTATACAGTTCACACAGGGCTGTTATACTGTAGTCTGAACTACAGTTCACACAGGGCTGTTATACTGTAGTCTGTGAACTACAGTTCACACAGGGCTGTTATACTGTAGTCTGAACTACAGTTCACACAGGGCTGTTATACTGTAGTCTGTGAACTACAGTTCACACAGGGTTGTTATACTGTAGTCTGAACTACAGTTCACACAGGGCTGTTATACTGTAGTCTGTGAACTATACAGTTCACACAGGGCTGTTATACTGTAGTCTGTGAACTATACAGTTCACACAGGGCTGTTATACTGTAGTCTGAACTACAGTTCACACAGGGCTGTTATACTGTAGTCTGTGAACTACAGTTCACACAGGACTGTTATACTGTAGTCTGTGAACTATACAGTTCACACAGGGCTGTTATACTGTAGTCTGTGAACTATACAGTTCACACAGGGCTGTTATACTGTAGTCTGTGAACTATACAGTTCACACAGGGCTGTTATACTGTAGTCTGAACTACAGTTCACACAGGGCTGTTATACTGTAGTCTGAACTACAGTTCACACAGGGCTGTTATACTGTAGTCTGAACTACAGTTCACACAGGGTTGTTATACTGTAGTCTGAAGTACAGTTCACACAGGGCTGTTATACTGTAGTCTGTAAACTATACAGTTCACACAGGACTGTTATACTGTAGTCTGTGAACTATACAGTTCACACAGGGCTGTTATACTGTAGTCTGAACTACAGTTCACACAGGGCTGTTATACTGTAGTCTGTGAACTATACAGTTCACACAGGGCTGTTATACTGTAGTCTGTGAACTACAGTTCACACAGGGCTGTTATACTGTAGTCTGTGAACTACAGTTCACACAGGGTTGTTATACTGTAGTCTGAACTACAGTTCACACAGGGCTGTTATACTGTAGTCTGAACTACAGTTCACACAGGGTTGTTATACTGTAGTCTGTGAACTACAGTTCACACAGGACTGTTATACTGTAGTCTGTGAACTATACAGTTCACACAGGGCTGTTATACTGTAGTCTGAACTACAGTTCACACAGGGCTGTTATACTGTAGTCTGTGAACTATACAGTTCACACAGGGCTGTTATACTGTAGTCTGTGAACTACAGTTCACACAGGGCTGTTATACTGTAGTCTGTGAACTACAGTTCACACAGGGCTGTTATACTGTAGTCTGAACTACAGTTCACACAGGGCTGTTATACTGTAGTCTGTGAACTATACAGTTCAAACAGGGCTGTTATACTGTAGTCTGAACTACAGTTCACACAGGGCTGTTATACTGTAGTCTGTGAACTATACAGTTCACACAGGGCTGTTATACTGTAGTCTGTGAACTACAGTTCACACAGGGCTGTTATACTGTAGTCTGTACTACAGTTCACACAGGGCTGTTATACTGTAGTCTGTGAACTATACAGTTCACACAGGGCTGTTATACTGTAGTCTGTGAACTATACAGTTCACACAGGGCTGTTATACTGTAGTCTGTGAACTATACAGTTCACACAGGGCTGTTATACTGTAGTCTGTGAACTATACAGTTCACACAGGGTTGTTATACTGTAGTCTGTGAACTATACAGTTCACACAGGGCTGTTATACTGTAGTCTGAAGTACAGTTCACACAGGGCTGTTATACTGTAGTCTGTGAACTATACAGTTCACAGGGCTGTTATACTGTAGTCTGAAGTACAGTTCACACAGGGCTGTTATACTGTAGTCTGTGAACTATACAGTTCACACAGGGCTGTTATACTGTAGTCTGTGAACTATACAGTTCACACAGGGCTGTTATACTGTAGTCTGAACTACAGTTCACACAGGGCTGTTATACTGTAGTCTGTGAACTATACAGTTCACACAGGGTTGTTATACTGTAGTCTGTGAACTATACAGTTCACACAGGGTTGTTATACTGTAGTCTGTGAACTATACAGTTCACACAGGGCTGTTATACTGTAGTCTGTGAACTATACAGTTCACACAGGGTTGTTATACTGTAGTCTGTGAACTATACAGTTCACACAGGGCTGTTATACTGTAGTCTGTGAACTATACAGTTCACACAGGGTTGTTATACTGTAGTCTGAACTACAGTTCACACAGGGCTGTTATACTGTAGTCTGTGAACTATACAGTTCACACAGGGTTGTTATACTGTAGTCTGTGAACTATACAGTTCACACAGGGCTGTTATACTGTAGTCTGTGAACTATACAGTTCACACAGGGTTGTTATACTGTAGTCTGTGAAGTATACAGTTCACACAGGGCTGTTATACTGTAGTCTGTGAACTATACAGTTCACACAGGGCTGTTATACTGTAGTCTGTGAACTATACAGTTCACACAGGGCTGTTATACTGTAGTCTGTGAACTATACAGTTCACACAGGGTTGTTATACTGTAGTCTGAAGTACAGTTCACACAGGGCTGTTATACTGTAGTCTGTGAACTATACAGTTCACACAGGGCTGTTATACTGTAGTCTGTGAACTATACAGTTCACACAGGGTTGTTATACTGTAGTCTGTGAACTATACAGTTCACACAGGGCTGTTATACTGTAGTCTGAAGTACAGTTCACACAGGGCTGTTATACTGTAGTCTGTGAACTATACAGTTCACACAGGGCTGTTATACTGTAGTCTGAAGTACAGTTCACACAGGACTGTTATACTGTAGTCTGAACTACAGTTCACACAGGGCTGTTATACTGTAGTCTGAACTACAGTTCACACAGGGCTGTTATACTGTAGTCTGAACTACAGTTCACACAGGGCTGTTATACTGTAGTCTGAAGTACAGTTCACACAGGGCTGTTATACTGTAGTCTGTGAAGTACAGTTCACAGGGCTGTTATACTGTAGTCTGTGAAGTACAGTTCACAGGGCTGTTATACTGTAGTCTGAAGTACAGTTCACACAGGGCTGTTATACTGTAGTCTGTGAACTACAGTTCACAGGGCTGTTATACTGTAGTCTGTAAACTACAGTTCACACAGGGCTGTTATACTGTAGTCTGTGAACTACAGTTCACAGGGCTGTTATACTGTAGTCTGAACTACAGTTCACACAGGGCTGTTATTATACTGTAGTCTGTGTTAACGGCACCTCTAAGGAACAAAGACACGTCTTCCAGCTGAGGGATGTTGTCCTCGCGGTAGCCGCACAGCTTGGTGAGGAGGGGCAGGTTCTGGAGATACTCCCGACAGGCGTGGGTGGGGTACAGCTTGGTCAGCTCCCTGAAGACCACGCCCCACGTCCTGGTCTCCTCGGGGGTGTACTCCGCACGGGGAATGGGCTGTCCACTGCCGGGCAAGAAGAGAGCACCACACTGGTTATTATCCCATTCTGACCTGAGATCAGATTCTAAAAATGTCTTCTACATCCTGACAGTTTTCCATTCTGACCTGAGATCAGATTCTAAAAATGTCTTCTATGTCAGTCGCTCTTCGATTTTTCAAAAATAGCAGACCTACAAGCTCGTAGCGTGCCACTCGGTGGCGCACTATGAGCTTGTAGGTCTGCTATTTTTCAATAGCTAATAGCATAACATAGTGCTAACACCAAAATGGGTTCCCGCCCAGAATGTGTTATATATAGTCTTAAGTCCAACTAATAATGATTGTGTCAGTTAATAACTTAATACATCCGTTAAGAAAGAGACTACTATATACTGTAGTGTTCTGTCAAAATGTTGCTTCAATTATATGGTCTGAAAGGTTTACAATTACATGGTCAATTCTGTCTTATTATTATTATTATTTACATAATGGTCCCTTTTTACAGCAGACATTTTGGTAAACAAAATGTAAACCAAGCTGAAGGTATTTGTTATTATGATATATTTTAGGCTTGATGTGATTTGCCGGACTGGCGTGAACATCTAAATGAAATACACCACAATGCATTTTAATCATCAAAATGTCTAAAATGTTGGTCCATTAGGCCAGGGGGCCAGGGGCCAAATGACTGGAAAACTAAGTTTACATAGTACACACATAGTGCATGCATAAACCTTTCCTTAATGATTATTATTAAGGTTATCGTAGCGGTCAATTTGTATTGGTGGTGGGGAGGGGTCACGAGACATGGCTAAAGCATTTCCGGGGGTCCCCAGCACCCTGGTCCCCTGCATTAGGCAAATGTACATGACTGCCAATCTGAATATAAAGATGTTCTATTGAACAGCAAATCTGCTTCTGAAGTGCTCATTTAAAACCAAAACTACAATGTACGGCGCTACACACACATAATTCCACAATGACATGGAGGTAAAAATGCTTACAATTTGTAATTCATGGCAACGTCCACAAAGTATTTCCTGCGCTGGCGATAAACGTCATCTTTAAAACCCTGGCAGGAAGAATTCAGGTCAGTTAATTAATGTGTCTCAAGCAACATTAATAGCAACCAGTATGTAAAGTTGTTCTCTGAATAACTGTTAATACCCCCCCCCCCCCCCCCCCCCTGTGGAACTCACAGGATGATCAGCGTCCAGTTCTGTTCCGTACATCAGAACCCTCTGAGAACACTGGTCCAGCTCAGAGATCTTCATGGGGAACCAGGGAACGTCCTCACAATCTGAGGCACATTGGATGTTCGGATTAGCCTAGTATCCGACAGACTTTAACTAAGATTCAACAGGCACAGGCTGAACTAAAACGTCCCAATAATCGCTTCTCTTCACAAACACATGCTTTTTATAAGGTTTTATTCACTCCTTATTACACACAAACACTCACACATGTTTCCCCCTCCCCCGACACAGGTGGATACAGTACCCCGGATCTTTGCCTAATAGCCTGTTCCTATCCTATCTGGATCTTTGCCTAATAGCCTGTTCCTATCCTATCTGGATCTTTGCCTAATAGCCTGTTCCTATCCTATCTGGATCTTTGCCTAATAGCCTGTTCCTATCCTATCTGGATCTTTGCCTAATAGCCTGTTCCTATCCTATCTGGATCTTTGCCTAATAGCCTGTTCCTATCCTATCTGTCGGCTGGGAGTTCAGCTCTCATTGAAACATTCTAAGCTGGCCCAGACCGGCCACTTGAGAGCCATTCTTCGCTCTATCGATCTGGTACAACTTAGCCGTTGGTCTGATTACAGATTAGTTCAACACTACCTCCTATGCTTCTATGCTTTACCTATGGTTTTAAATGTTATTATTTGGGAGACAAAACAAGAGGCACAATACATACTCTGTTACAATCTAAACATTATTACAACACAACATGTTCTTAATAATGCACATTAATATATATTCACCATTGGCCATCTCGCCTGTTGCCTCTCATGATCTTCTTGAATCTAACCCACTGTTAGTTTACACACATGACTACAGCAGGCCCTGACTGAGGTCCCACCCTTAGAGTATATATGAATAGAGAAGGAAAAGGAAACCCTGAGGCGAAATGGACATAGTGGCCGAATGAAGGTATTGCAGCCTGGCCCCAAACACATGAACGCGCTGTCCGTTGACTATCATTGTACACGTTCACGACGGACGACGCTCGTGCGCGTTCAACGGCAGCTCGTTCATGTGTTTGGGGCCACTCACCATTGCAATCCGTCCCAGAATGCACTCTGTTCCTACCAGGAAGGAGGAGTGAAATCGCCTCATGCGCTTTTGAGCAACTTAATGCAAGTGGATGGGAGGAGAACTCGGGTGTCTTCTCTATTCATACTCTATGGTCCCACCTCCCTGGCGAAGTTGTCAGCCAATCGAAAGCCCAGACTGCTCCTTCTTTGCCTGAGAGAGGTGGTTCTAAGCCCATGCCCATGCCCATGCCCATGCCAGCTTCCAGCACACAAACAGGATCCTGTCTACACGGATGTGGCTGGTTAAACAACCGACCGGTTTAACAGACAGTTCCAGGATCCTGTCTACACGGACGTGGCTGGGTAAACAACCGACCGGTTTAACCAGAAAGTTCTAATTCGCCCCCGGGTGATATGAAGCATAATATAGTCTAAACCGAGACTGTTTGGACATATTATTGTTTGGCTCGCTACCGCGTTTTAAAGGACTTTAAATTGGCGGTCGCGAAAGAGACCCTAATTTAAAGTAAGAAGGTGCCGTTTGAATCGTGCCTCACAAGGGAACCACAATTGAGATCATTTGATTGTGAATGAATGGTGTGACTTGATTCAAACTGAACAAGCCTGTGCGGATAACAACGCATGGGAATCGATGCTGCAGTTTTAGTGTCCACAAATTAAACAGTGCCGTGACGGACAGTTGATTTGGGCTACTAAGCCACGGACGGAGAGAACAGGGTGTATGTGTGAGTGTTTATGTGTAATAAATGTGAATAAAACCTTATAAAAAGCATGCGTTTGTGAAGAGAAGCGATTATTGGAACGTTTTAGTTCAGCCTGTGCCTGTTGAATCTTAGTTAAAGTCTGTCGGATACTAGGCTAATCTTAGTTAAAGTCTGTCTGTTGCTGAGGCCGTCGGATACTAGGCTAATCTCCCTCAATCCGAACATTGTTAGAGGACTTTAGAGAACATGCACATCCAGTAATCCACACACATATAGGCCTCACTCACACCTAAGACACACTTGTGTCCTGTGTGTTGTCGCCTCTGTGCTCAGAGTCACATTGTTTCTATGTATTTTTTGTTTGCTATTCTCCATTTTCATGTACTTTATTATTTTCTACCAATCCGCTACTCTATGAGGTTTTCCTATTTATCCGCTGGACTATATGCCACAAGAAGCCAGTGAGATACCTGTGTTGCTATGGCAACAGGCAGTGATTGAGAGACCCCGCCCACACGGCTCACCTGGCTGATGGAGTGATGGGCAATCACAATGTTTGGGCCACCTGGAGAGTTTTGACTCTGTCCAGTGCAGAGTGGAGGTGAACAGAGAGAGTGAGACAGACAGGCTATAGCAAGAGGATTCATCCCAAGTCTTGCTATAGTCGTTCGTTGGATCGTTTGGATTTATACCATTGGAGAAGGAGAACTTTCTTTCCATTTTTGGATTATTTCCCTGGAGTTTGGATTTCGACGGGCGGAAGGACGGACTTTGCGGAACAGTGTAAAGGGTGGTAAGAGGAGACTTACCACTACACACAGCATTGACTGGTTTCAATGTGGATTTATCGGACATCTAAGCTTAGTTTCGGACAGTGCCAGGACACTTGGGATTTCCAGTAAAACCCTTTTGAGGCAGTTTTATTTTATCTTGATTTCATTAACCCATTCTGACCTGAGATCAGATTCATACGAGGTTTCCACTGGACACACATTGGTCTGAATAACCCATTCTGACCTGAGATCAGATTCTAAAAATGTCAGTCGTTCTTCGATTATTTTCAAAAATAGCAGACCTACAAGCTCGTATCGCGCCACTCGGTGGCGCGATACGAGCTTGTAGATCTGCTATTTTTCAATAGCTAAAGCATAACATGATGCCAACACCAAAATGGGTGCCCGTTCAGAATGGGTTAAGTGAACATTTTGTTATTGAAAACTTTATTTTGCTTTTGATTTAATAAATTACGGTTAAACTTATTTACTGATTATTTTAGTTATTCTCATTCTGAACTGACCCACCACCTCCCCCATTTTGCTATAATTGGTTCTCAATTGTTATTGTTGCAACCGTTATAGAGCATCGCAGTCCCCCCTCCCTTTCAGAACGAGTGGCCCAGGAAATGAATCCCAATGCATTTTTCCCATAGGCATTTCAAAACTTATTTATTTAAAGACCTTTTAAGTGTCGTACGAAGCCAACTCTTGTCGTGACAAATCATGACAACACACACAATTCTTCGGGCCAAACAAAGAATTAGAAAGTAGAAAAAAAACGGCAGGTTACAACACTTTTTTTGTTGTTTTTCTTCTTTGTAATTATTTGTTTGGTCCAAAATATTGTGTGTGTTGTCATGATTTGTCACGACAAGAGTTGGCTTCGTACGACGCTTAAAAGGTCTTTAAATAAATACGTTTTGAAATGCCTATGGGAAAAATGCATTGGGATTCATTTCCTGGGCCTGGCGTCGTTCTGAAAGGCGATGCTCTATAGTGTTCTGTGTGTAATGGCCGTCACATGGTTGGAACTTAAGACACAACCTTGTTGCATGGCTAAGGTTGAGTCTTCCAACCATGTGACTCCCATTGGAAATGCATTGAGACGGCCATGACACACAGAACACACAGGACACAAGTGTGTCTTGCGTGTGTCTTAGGTGTGAGTGAAGCCATACACAACAGAATCCTACTATTCCGATTGATAATAATAATACCGAAATGAGAACGTTTTCAGGCCTGGTATTCAGATTGACTACATTTGGTTTTCAAAGTTTGCTAAGGCCATGTAAGCACCGCTGAACCCATCAGAGTTCAACTTTGCACGCATATTGCCAGTAGGCCAAGGAAGAACGTCCATTCATGGTTCTGGTATAGTTAGTGCCAGAGGCTAATTTGTCCACACATTGTTCTACCTCTTACAGATTGATTGTCCAAACTTTAGTACACATCATCTCTGTAGTTATCATCTGCCAGATTTCTTATATTTCATGTTGTTCGTCCACGATTGGCTTTCAAAGTTTGAAGGAGGGTCCCATACAGTATATCAGAAATTGCAACAAATTATGCTGTGAAAGTTTGCACGCACACTCCTACTAGCTTGACGAAGAAATGCCACCATACCTTTTCAAATCAGCCTCATGGTGGAAATATAACTGGCCTATTTATGTTTTATTCATTAATCCAGAATTGTAGCTCATACTTTCAAAATCTTATGATTCCGAACATGGCCAGGCGGAGGCCTGTGCTCTGAGGGGCACAGATCTCCAAACACAAGTCCAAACACAGTAGAACACACATTTACATAACTGGTGGTCTATACCTGCCTCTGCTGACCATACATTGGCAGGTGTGTTGAAGGAGATGATGTTGACGTGGTCTTTGAGATGCTGCAGGAGGTCATTGAACTCCTTCTTGCTGCAGCTGCAGTCGGCGTAGATCTCCACCTCGTTGACGATGCGCTTCGACACCCGAGACTCGATGTGGTTCAAGTTCACGTGCTTCTCCTGCGTGCACCGCCGCCGGACGAAAAGAAAGAAGGGAATGTGAGAGAGGACGGGGAGAAGACGATAGGGCGGGGCAAGGAAAGAGGAGAAGAATAGGGAAAAACACTAAACACATGGCGCTCGCTCGCGTGGCGCAGTGGTAAAGTCCCTGCCCATCACCACGGATGTTGTGGGTTTGAATCCACCGTGGTGCACCGGCTTCGTCGGGCGACTATGCGAACACAATTGGACCGTGTTCAATTCAAGTCAAGGACTCTCGACTCGAGTACTACAACACTAGTTGCTAACAGTTTGGAGACATACATTCACCCACCTGAAACAGCCTGAGGGTTTTGACCAGGCATACATTGACCCACCTGAAACAGCCTGAGGGCTTTGACCAGGCATACATTGACCCACCTGAAACAGCCTGAGGGCTTTGACCAGGCATACATTGACCCACCTGAAACAGCCTGAGGGCTTTGACCAGGCATACATTGACCCACCTGAAACAGCCTGAGGGCTTTGACCAGGCATACATTGACCCACCTGAAACAGCCTGAGGGCTTTGACCAGGCATACATTGACCCACCTGAAACAGCCTGAGGGCTTTGACCAGGCATACATTGACCCACCTGAAACAGCCTGAGGGCTTTGACCAGGCATACATTGACCCACCTGAAACAGCCTGAGGGCTTTGACCAGGCATACATTGACCCACCTGAAACAGCCTGAGGGCTTTGACCAGGCATACATTGACCCACCTGAAACAGCCTGAGGGCTTTGACCAGGCATACATTGACCCACCTGAAACAGCCTGAGGGCTTTGACCAGGCATACATTGACCCACCTGAAACAGCCTGAGGGCTTTGACCAGGCATACATTGACCCACCTGAAACAGCCTGAGGGCTTTGACCAGGCATACATTGACCCACCTGAAACAGCCTGAGGGCTTTGACCAGGCATACATTGACCCACCTGAAACAGCCTGAGGGCTTTGACCAGGCATACATTGACCCACCTGAAACAGCCTGAGGGCTTTGACCAGGCATACATTGACCCACCTGAAACAGCCTGAGGGCTTTGACCAGGCATACATTGACCCACCTGAAACAGCCTGAGGGCTTTGACCAGGCATACATTGACCCACCTGAAACAGCCTGAGGGCTTTGACCAGGCATACATTGACCCACCTGAAACAGCCTGAGGGCTTTGACCAGGCATACATTGACCCACCTGAAACAGCCTGAGGGCTTTGACCAGGCATACATTGACCCACCTGAAACAGCCTGAGGGCTTTGACCAGGCATACATTGACCCACCTGAAACAGCCTGAGGGCTTTGACCAGGCATACATTGACCCACCTGAAACAGCCTGAGGGCTTTGACCAGGCATACATTGACCCACCTGAAACAGCCTGAGGGCTTTGACCAGGCATACATTGACCCACCTGAAACAGCCTGAGGGCTTTGACCAGGCATACATTGACCCACCTGAAACAGCCTGAGGGCTTTGACCAGGCATACATTGACCCACCTGAAACAGCCTGAGGGCTTTGACCAGGCATACATTGACCCACCTGAAACAGCCTGAGGGCTTTGACCAGGCATACATTGACCCACCTGAAACAGCCTGAGGGCTTTGACCAGGCATACATTGACCCACCTGAAACAGCCTGAGGGCTTTGACCAGGCATACATTGACCCACCTGAAACAGCCTGAGGGCTTTGACCAGGCATACATTGACCCACCTGAAACAGCCTGAGGGCTTTGACCAGGCATACATTGACCCACCTGAAACAGCCTGAGGGCTTTGACCAGGCATACATTGACCCACCTGAAACAGCCTGAGGGCTTTGACCAGGCATACATTGACCCACCTGAAACAGCCTGAGGGCTTTGACCAGGCATACATTGACCCACCTGAAACAGCCTGAGGGCTTTGACCAGGCATACATTGACCCACCTGAAACAGCCTGAGGGCTTTGACCAGGCATACATTGACCCACCTGAAACAGCCTGAGGGCTTTGACCAGGCATACATTGACCCACCTGAAACAGCCTGAGGGCTTTGACCAGGCATACATTGACCCACCTGAAACAGCCTGAGGGCTTTGACCAGGCATACATTGACCCACCTGAAACAGCCTGAGGGCTTTGACCAGGCATACATTGACCCACCTGAAACAGCCTGAGGGCTTTGACCAGGCATCCCACCTCGTTCTTCAGAGAGAACACCACAGCTGTCCTCCCGGCATCCTCGCCATTCTCCGACTCCGGCTTCTCATTTATGGGACAGAAGGAGGACCTCCGTGACTGCAGAGCGGGAAATCAGACGATGGATATTATTAAAAAAATAATAATAATAATTCGCTCCTATGCCACTAAAATGTGGAATGCCCTTTAATAGCCGTTAAGAAATGTGAATCCCTATACAGCCTCCATCAAAGAGCCCCTGGCCTCTGTACAAACGGTACAAACGATATGAGCTTGTAGATCTGCTATTTTTCAATAGATAAAGCATAACATGATGCTAACACCAAAATGGGTGAAAAAACACTACTCGAGGAAGCAACACATAGCGACTGTAACCGTTTTTTGATGATGTTCTTTTTTATTTTAATATTGCTCATCTATAGGTTACCTTATGTAAAATTGTGTTTGCCATGATTCAATTAAGTTTAAAAAAAAAAGTAATATTTTTATATACTGTATTCCCTTTTTTCTAACTGTATTTGTAGATCTTTTAATCAATCAATTTATATAAACCAGCATGTCCCTAACCCTATAGCTGTA
This sequence comes from Protomyctophum parallelum, assembly GCF_964188405.1. Classification (NCBI taxonomy): domain Eukaryota; kingdom Metazoa; phylum Chordata; class Actinopteri; order Myctophiformes; family Myctophidae; genus Protomyctophum; species Protomyctophum parallelum. The sequence goes on from NC_139700.1 coordinate 54,357,628, forward strand.
GCACAATGCATTTTGTTTGATTGAACAGTACTTGATTAACGGGAAAAAAGCACAGGAAAGTACAGTTAAGTCTGCTAACAGGATTTATAACCCAAGAAAGCACTATGGCTTGTTTCCATTGGGGTCCTTCAGATTCAATTCATCTGAATATTTAATGACATGCAATGATACAAATACATTTACGTTTTTTTATTTCATAGTATATACTTTTTTTTTTAAAGGTCTGCTCTGATTCTTCAAACCAACATTCTTGGATTAACCCAGAGGTCTCATGCAGTGTTGAATCCAATGTCAAATTCTAGTCAAGTCATTCTTTATTTGGCTTCAGTGTTGTTGTACAATAATTAAGACATAAGAGAAACTTCTTATAGTCATATAATGATATGACTATATCATTGATATATGACATCATGTTATCAATTCTTCTCTACTGAGAGAAAGAAAAAAAAAAGGAAGCAAAAATGCAAAAACATAATTGGATGGTTGGTTTGGATTAAATATTTGTCAAGGGAGATCTCTGGCCAAGAAGACAAACGGACAGGTAAACAGACAGACAGACTATGAAGCAAGGTACACATTTCCGGCCCAGATATTATTAAACTTCAGCCTTTGTCGCTCTCATAATGAGGTCCAACAGGCGTCTTTAAAGTAGAGATGAGATTCAACAGTCCTCATTAGAAAGCACAACCCGCCCATCAACATTCTGCTGATGTGATAAAGACCACAGTTTACTCCTGATGATTCCACATGGGAACGTTAGGACATTTACAACAGTAAATTACAAGTGTCACCTATTGCCTAACAACTGAACCTCAGCCGTTTTTAAAGAGTCCAGAACTTCTATTGAAACCTTGACCTGACTGTGTGTAGACCCAGACTGTTGGGAAGACCACAATATAGTGTTTATTTTGACGATCTTAGTTAGTCATAGTCTTTGAAATGAAACTTCACCTAGTTTTAGTCACATTTTAGTCATCTGAAATGTTTCAGTTTAATACTTTCAGTCGACTAAATATTATACGATTTTACTCTACTAAATCTACAGTTGATTTAGTAGACTAAAATGTATTTTGTCGGGCATCGTAATGGCTGATTTTACACGCTTGTAGATCTGTCATTTTCAGCACGCAACCAAGTGTAAAATGAATTCTGTCTTTTACTTACACTGGATCTGTTTTGGATGTCTGAGTGTTTTATGTTAAATTGGTTGTTGTTCAGTAATGAAGTTTTTGTTTTTGGAAAATGTATAGAGAAAGCATGGCAGTTACGTTGGAGAACCATGTATCCATGAGTAACTGTCTATTTGTGTATATGTATTATTATATATGTACAATTTTGTGAGTGTCTTGTAAGCCCGTGCGGGCTGGGCATCTTATGATGTAGGACACTTTAATAAAAACTCTATCTATCTATGTCCACTAGCGACTAGCCCCTTCCTAATAGTCTTGTTTTTGATGACGAAATTGTCATCATATTAGTCTTAGTATTAATCATCAGGCTTAGTTTTTATCTAGTTTTTATATTCGGCTTTCCTCCGTGTAAACCGGTAGTCGACCAACATTTTGTCATAGATCAAATCAACACAGTACAGTACCAACACCGCTGATGGACAAGAACAAAGAGAAAGAAGTTGGGAGATAGCAGCAGGAATATAGGAGGAAAGAGAGCATGGGTGGGATAGGGTCGGGGGGGGGGGTTAATTGCTCACCATTTGCCCACCGGTGTGGCGTTGTTGCTTTTGGGGATCGTCGAACATGGCCGAGTCCAGAGACATCCCGCGCCGGGACCAGTACTTACTGGAGAACATCATCATGGCTGGCTGCATCTTAGGCACCGGTCCCAGATGGTCGACGTCCTTCTTCAGGTGGGACGACGCCATGGGGTACCAGTGGGTGTACGAGTACCAGGGCTCCAGGTTGTCACGCGTTCAGCCTACACCCTCACACACTTGTATTAAAGCTACCGTTAAAGGTTTTGCCGGCCCAGCCTTGCAGCCCAGGTTCTGTTTAAATAGTGTGACGGAGGAGGAGAGGCGGGTGAGTGGTGCCCAGTGTTTGTAATGGGGATGGGAGGGGGGGGCACACTGATAAGGCTCTGCTGCCGGTGTTTACATGGAAGCTCATATAAACTAGAGATGTCTTTTGATGCCCTGTCTGTCTGTCTCCTCCGCCTCCCTGGGTTTGATAGAGCTGGGAAGAAGACCGCAAACGTTTCTCTCACTGAATGGTTGAATTGAATTGTACATGTGCCCGTTGACCATACATTTCCGACAGAATTAAAAGTGGACGTGGACATAGAATTGATTGAATGTTTTATTCCTGACAGTACCCACAGTACTGTAGAATGGGTACATTTCAAACAAGGAGCACAAGTCAATACAAAAACTGCTACTTTGAGGACGCAACCGAAAAGCACTAGACTTGTTTACATCGGGGTCCTCCATATTAAAATAATCAGATTCAGAATGATTGACAGCTTGTAAACAAACGGGTAGCCTATGTCCAGGTACTGCAGGTAGAATGTCTACATCTACACTAAGTGTCCAGTCTAGTTTGTCATCCTGTAAATATTTAGAACAAAATATATATTTAACAGTCAATAACAATGTTAAAGGACAACTTCGGGTTTTTTTTGTTTTTCAACCATGGTTCATGTTTTAGGTGTTTTAGTGTTAAACTTCTTTCATTTGCTGCATTCTTTCGTTTTAACGATTTTAGCTACTTTTGACAGAGGCCATTCGAGCAAGTTGCTAAATATGTATTTAGTTTTTTACAAAATGTTAGTGATTTCTATATTATTATATTATACTGTGTATAACACACAGTATGGCACCCCCCTAGTAGTCACGCTGTTCATTCAGACAAACCTTTTTTTGGATAGAAAAGGTTTTTGCCCGTCAGACGATATGCGACGGGGGCGCCGACGGCCTAGCGGTTAAGGCACAACCACATACAGTATAGGCTCTAAAGCAGCCTGGCAGCGTGTCGCAGGTTCGATTCCCGAGCCAGACGAGCTTTGCTGCGTGTCACTCCACGTCTCTCTCTCTCTCTCTCCGTGTCTCCTGTCACTGTCCACTACTACTACTGCGGCGGTGGCTCAGGGGTAGAGTGGCTGGATGGAAACCGCAAGGTTACCATCAAAGTGTCCTTGAGCAAGACACTGAACCCCTAATTGCTCCTGATGTGCTAGTTGGTGCCTTGCATGGTTTCCGCCACCATCGGTGTATGAATGTGTGTGTGAATGGGTGAATGTAATGCACAATCTATGTAAAGCGCCTTGGATAAAGGCGCTATATATCTGTAAAATGCAACGTTTTACTATCCAAACAGACACTGTTCTGCAGCACTCTGTCAACGGCTTCAGGGCGCTGGCTCTGCCCAGGCATTTACTGTAGAACTACACCCACGTTTACCAGTCGAAACTGAACGAATGACAGAACTACAGACATCACGTCCACATAAAGCAGCCTCCATTTTAATGAAACACCACGGCTGATAAGCTGCAGCTGTGGTGGTCGGCGGCGGCGTTGCTATCTGCCGTCTAATGTATGCCGAGGCAATTTCCTGCCTAACAGGAAATGAAAGAGCCGAGAGACGGGGGAACGGGAGACGTTTTGTTCCAACTGTGCAGCGCCACATAAGCCACGTAAGCGCCGCCAGATTGCAGGCGATAGCTCACTGACAGACGGCGTCGTCCATCAGCACCTCAAACACTGCTGCAAATGTCTTCCCTCCTCAAAGGAATCAGTGAGCAGTGTGTGTGTGTGTGTGTGTGTGTGGACTGGCACAGGAGGTCAAGAAGGTCACATCTTGACCCACGTCTCTTACATACTTGAAAGAGCTGCGAAATGACATTTCGCAGTCGCCTCCCTCCTGTTCTTTTTTGTTTTTTTAAGTGAAATTATGGGGGAAGGGGGTGGGTTAATCAATCCCCCCCGCCCATTTGCTCTGACTGGAAATGCTTTGATACCTATATATGTACATATATATATATATATACACACACTCTTCATGGATAATGGTGTTTAATACAAAAAGGTATTTTCGTTGAAAATATTTGTGGAGCTTAATTGAACGCGGCATGATTTGGCCTGGTTTGTTTCACCATGCCAAAAAACGGTTTTCCATTTTAATACTATACTTATTATTATGACCACATGAAACCATTTTAATACTATACTTCTTATTATATATATATATTATTATTATGACCACATGAAACCTCACTGTCCCCATTCTGGGCGGGAACCCCTTTTGGTGTTAGCATTATAGCAGATCTACAAGCTCATAGCGAGAGTGGCGCACTATGAGCTTGTAGGTCTGCTATTATCTTTTTTAATCGAAGAACCACTGACATATAGAAACATAGCTTTTTCAGAAAACTGTCAGGATGTATAAGACATTTTTAGAATCTGATCTCAGGTCAGAATGGGTTAACCATTATTGGCATGTCATACTACCGTAGGCGGATGACAAACACCCAAAGACAAAAAGGTGAAAATATCAAAGCTTGTAGACGGGTTATTTTCGCCATTTGATGTACCCAGGTTAGCAAGTCTAAAAAAAATTGGGGGGGAAAATAATCTAATGTTGCAAATATTAAACAAAGTTAAGTAAACAAAATACCTGAGTCCTCCTTAAGTGGCTTTATTATCTGCAGTGCCAATTTCCATTCCAAAGCAGCTGAAATCAGTATTGCCGTTAACCTGCTTTTGCATCCTGTGGCAACGCAACACAAAGTAAATCAAAGTCAAAATTAATTCAAATGCAAATGTATTTCTCAACAACAAAAAAAGAAGAAGTAAATATTCACATCAAGGCGTAAAATGTAAGGAGTGGCTCACCCCCACAATCACTCATCCCACGAGTTGAATTCATAAGAGATTTTTCTTTGTTTGTTCTGGACGCATTCCTTCCTGATCCAATATCAAATAGATCCAATTAAGTAAATAGATCCAATTAAGCTTAACGGCAGCAAAACTAAACTTAATTGGACGATGAAAGTTGTTTTGGAATTTATAAATAAAATGTTGATAAAGTTTTACTGTTAAAAGATTTGGCCCTCCGGTTCAAATGTTGGGAGAGTAATAGATCCTTTTGGAGTGAACCACTCAGAGTAATAGATCCTTTTGGAGTGAACCACTCACTCTTTAGAGAGTAATAGATCCTTTTGGAGTGAACCACTCACTCTTTTGACAGAGTAATAGATCCTTTTGGAGTGAACCACTCACTCTTTTGACAGAGTAATAGATCCTTTTGGAGTGAACCACTCACTCTTTTGCTAAACATACTGTGACTTGACTTGGTTCAAGACCCAAGTACCTTCATACACGGGGGGGGGGGGGGGATACAGGGGATCAGAGACAACATCGATAATACTTCAATTAGGACATTGAAGGACCAATTCAACAACAGGTAATACTGAGTGGAGCGTATATGTATAATCTATAGTTTGTGTTGTTTTTAGACGGCGTAGCACCGAATGTCCTTACATTTAGCCTAAATATGATGGAGCTCCACAGGTGATTATTTTCCCCAAATATGGAGTACCACACAGCTCTAGACTGGCCAACAACAAGTACTGACCGACTGCATAGGAAAGATGCAGTTATACGCGGACGCATTTTTGAGAGGGGGCGTGCCGCTAGCCCCTACCTAAGGCTGGCTTTTGACATTACGTTATGGCAGCCAGGTCTATGGACTTTTAATGTTTAGCGTACAACACTTGAAACAAACGTGGCGCTCATTCACACGTGTGATGTTTTTGTTTTTTTTACGGCAAGGCAAGGATGTGTTTTGTCACATTTAATACTTCATTAACATTTGGTCATGGAACTCAGCGAGGGGTCAGAATGAGGTGAAACCTCGCACAAAATCTGGTACATACTCCTTACAGTATATACAGTACAGATGACTGAATAGGGGCCACAGGGAAGCCACGCCATAATTAGGGCCCGTCTGGTTAATAGACGACGAACTGATTAACACATTACCTTAAAACACAGACAAGATAAGACAAGAGGGGCCTCGTTGAAAAGAAAATTACAAAAAAAAACAAAAAAAGAAAACAATGCCCGATAAATCTCTGAAGCTGGCTATAGTTAGGCGTTTCCCCCACCCAGATGTTTCGATTAATCACCTTATATAAATCAATGATGGTGCTGGGTGGGGTAAACTGCATTTATATAGATTGCATTTATATTACTGTACTTTTCTTCTCTCCCTTTTTCAATTCAGTCGCCATGTTGTCAGTATCCAACCGTCCCAGGTTGTTGTGGGGAGGGTCTGTAGAGCTGTGGTTCACAAACGCTTTCCTGTCAACGAACCCCGAAATTTACACTAATTAGCCCGCGGACCCCCATTTGAAAGGATATGCCAGGGACCCCCATAAGAGAAGATTTTCACGGCTCTAGCAGTGATTCTCAACCAGTTTAATTTCAAGGACCCCCAGTGTGACATGCATATTAGTCTACGGACCCCCCCCATTTAAATGGCATTTATCTCTGGGACCCCCAATTTATATTGTAAAATCAATGTTAATCTAACTCTGAGCGTGTACAAATGGAACCAAATGGAACGGGTCCATTTGCTTCCATTTGTACACACTCAGAGTTAGACCCATAAGGGTCCATTTGGTTCCAAACTATCATTTAGCTGGGGACCCCCCTGGAACTCCCTCAAGGACCCCTGGGGGTCCCCGGACCCCACTTTGGGAACCACTGCTGTAGACAACCATCACGACGAGCTGGTATCGTTCACCCGACAACAGGGAACAGGGTCCGACCTCTCCAACCAGCTTCAACAGGGAACAGGGTCCGACCTCTCCAACAGGGAACAGGGTCCGACCTCTCCAACCAGCTTCAACAGGGAACAGGGTCCAACCTCTCAGGGAACAGGGTCCGACCTCTCCAACCAGCTTCCCACTTGCGCTAGACTCTTTTCACGGAAGCCATAATTAACCCATTCAGCACGGGAACCCCTTTTGATGTTTCAAAGCATTATGTTATACTTTAGCCATTGACAAAAAGCAGATCTACAAGCTCATAGCGAGCTTGTAGATCTGCTTTTCTTTTTGTTGAAAATGTGGCGCAAATTTGGAATGTATATTCTTTCAGAGCGAACGTTTTTAACTCATCTTTGCTTCTGGGGGAGTCCCTGGAACAACATTTTCAGATGGGGGTCTGCGGCCAAATACATATCATTTTTGGGGTCCTTGACATGACATAGTTTGAGAACCACTGACATTGAAACATGGGTTTTTCAGAAAACTGGCATTTGTAGAATCGTTCTGAGGTCTAAATGGGTTAATATCACTGGTAACATGACAACAATTTATATCAATATGGCTGCCGTGAAAAAGGCCTACATTTTTGTTGGAGGGCCCACCCAAGCTTGTACGAATACAGAGGAATCAACCACCCATAATAATGATGTCGATTATTATTATTATTATTATTATTAGTCACAATAAGACACTATTTGCCCCATCCTTATAGAAAACATCCGCGAGAGAGGAAGGAATGACTCATTTCAATGAAAGACAATAATATGGTACAAGAAATTACAAAAATAAGATTTGAATAATCTTAAATCCATTGTACATTCTTTCTCCTTTCTCGCTTGTTGGGGGGAGTGGCAGACTGGATGTTGTAGTAGCACACAATGCCATTCTTACCCTGCGTAGGCATACATATATACGTATATATATATATACACTGTATATATACATATACATATATCTCCCTTGCAGCTGCGAGGCTATTGTAAAGTCTCTGTGTGGGTGTTAAGGTCTCCACACACCGGGCGCGATTTTCAGACTTTTAGCGTCGTTTCTCCATCGGGTTTTTCCGAAAAACGCGTCCGGTGTGCAACCACCTTTATGGTGGACTATGAGATGAAGGCGACGTTGCAGCCGTTGGCAGGTGTTTCTCGTAAGTGTCCGTGGCCGTTAGAGCAGGCCTCCTGTCTGGGAGGGGGTCTGGAGGAGGAGGAGGAGGGGGGAGGTGGTCTCTGTCGACCCCCCAGCTCTGGTGCCTCTAACCGGGGAGGAGCCTCTGCGTCGGTGTGGAACCCCAGGATGTCACTTATTGAATGAGGCAGATCCTGAGGGGGGGGGATAATATATTAGTATTATTTATAACATGGCATCAATTCTGTCTATTCACTCAATTAGTTTTAGGGGCCAATTATAGAATGAATAAAATGGAGGACCAGTGTTTTCGGCAGCAGATTTAGATTTTAGTTTTAGTCATAGTCTCTTGAATGGTTTTTACTTAGTTTAGTCACATTTTGAGTCACCTGGAATGTTGTAGTGTTTAGTCTAGTTTTAGTCGACTACATGTCATAAGATTTTAGTCGACTAAATCTACAGTTAATTTAGTCGAACAAAATGTTTTTTTGTCTGTGACCCGGGTCACAGACAAAGAGCAAAGCGGGGCTAATATTGTCCCTACACGCTACACCCTCGTTCACTTTGCATTGGACTCAGTTTCCCAGAAGCCCTTGCAAGCTGGCGGTTGGTTGAGGACCGGCGACCCTCGAATGTAAACAGCCACAAAAGGAAGGAACTAGGTTGATTTCCGGTTACGTCATCACAACGCGTCCGCCTCGTCACCAGGTCTGCGACAAATCCACTATTTATTTTAAATTATTACAAAGCGGCGAATTAACAATTAAACATAAAACAAATAGCTGGTTTAGCGTATTACGCAGGGGGAGACAATGGATTAAATAGCGTTTTAAACCCAGTTAGCGGGTTATGCAGTTAATCCATAGTCAATGGACAAAAATACCAATTTGCTCGTCCACAAACATATGACGTTAATTCTCCATTCATTGTCAATGGGAATTTAATGTGTTGGGTAATATTCTGTTATCCACATAAACGTTGCCTCAATCAGGCAGTTACTATGGGCAGTTTTTCAATGACAATATAGGCTACAGGCTAGTTGTCAGTTGATAATCTCTTTACAGAGAGGTTTATAAACGGGTTGTGTCTGTTATAATGTGCATTAACCTACCTTGCAATTTTTGATCTGCAAGCAAATAGATTCTGCTTTTTGGAGGATTTCCTCAATATCCAGCTTCATGGAAAGTTCATTAATGTGCTGTTGAACGGTAAGGAAAGGTTTTAGAGGTTATCGCATCACCAGGTCCATTCTCACTTCACCAGGTCCATTCTCACTTCACCAGGTCTCACATCACCAGGTCCATTCTCACTTCACCAGGTCTCACATGACCAGGTCCATTCTCACTTCACCAGGTCCATTCTCACTTCACCAGGTCTCACATGACCAGGTCCATTCTCACTTCACCAGGTCTCACTTCACCAGGTCCAGTCTCACTTCACCAGGTCTCACATCACCAGGTCCATTCTCACTTCACCAGGTCTCACATCACCAGGTCCATTCTCACTTCACCAGGTCCATTCTCACTTCACCAGGTCTCACATCACCAGGTCCATTCTCACTTCACCAGGTCTCACATCACCAGGTCCATTCTCACTTCACCAGGTCTCACATCCCCAGGTCCATTCTCACTTCACCAGGTCCATTCTCACTTCACCAGGTCTCACTTCACCAGGTCTCACATCACCAGGTCCATTCTCACTTCACCAGGTCTCACTTCACCAGGTCTCACATCACCAGGTCCAGTCTCACTTCACCAGGTCTCACTTCACCAGGTCTCACATCACCAGGTCCAGTCTCACTTCACCAGGTCTCACTTCACCAGGTCTCACTTCACCAGGTCCATTCTCACTTCACCAGGTCTCACATCACCAGGTCCATTCTCACTTCACCAGGTCTCACATCACCAGGTCCATTCTCACTTCACCAGGTCCATTCTCACTTCACCAGGTCTCACATCACCAGGTCCAGTCTCACTTCACCAGGTCTCACATCACCAGGTCCATTCTCACTTCACCAGGTCTCACATCACCAGGTCCAGTCTCACTTCACCAGGTCTCACATCACCAGGTCTCACATCACCAGGTCCATTCTCACTTCACCAGGTCCATTCTCACTTCACCAGGTCCATTCTCACTTCACCAGGTCTCACATCACCAGGTCCATTCTCACTTCACCAGGTCTCACATCACCAGGTCCATTCTCACTTCACCAGGTCTCACATCACCAGGTCCATTCTCACTTCACCAGGTCTCACATCACCAGGTCCATTCTCACTTCACCAGGTCTCACATCACCAGGTCCATTCTCACTTCACCAGGTCTCACATCACCAGGTCCATTCTCACTTCACCAGGTCCATTCTCACTTCACCAGGTCTCACATCACCAGGTCCATTCTCACTTCACCAGGTCTCACATCACCAGGTCCATTCTCACTTCACCAGGTCCATTCTCACTTCACCAGGTCTCACATCACCAGGTCCATTCTCACATCACCAGGTCCATTCTCACTTCACCAGGTCTCACATCACCAGGTCCATTCTCACTTCACCAGGTCCATTCTCACTTCACCAGGTCTCACATCACCAGGTCCATTCTCACATCACCAGGTCCATTCTCACTTCACCAGGTCTCACATCACCAGGTCCATTCTCACTTCCACAACTCCAGGTCCAGTCTCACTTCCACAACTCCAGGTCCAGTCTCACTTCCACAACTCCAGGTCCATTCTCACTTCCACAACTTGCACACAAATACATTTGGTTTCATCCCGTTTCTCAAGGGACCTTAACGGAGAGATATGCTAAAGTTAACTGTGTCAATCTATTGTAGGACCATTGCTTTGCATTATATTCACGGTGACAATAGTTACCTTGAGGATTTCATTGAAGCCGTAGTTCTCCTCCATGATTTTACGTTTCTCTGAGTCGAGGATGGCACAGCACACGAGGAGATGGAAGTTTTGGCAAGGCAAGGCAGTCCACATGACCTGGGAGAGAAGCAGACGTCTACTGAGACAACAAACTACGGAAAACTAACCCAGTCCACATGACCTGGAAGAGAAGCAGACGTCTGAGACAACAAACTACGGAAAACTAACCCAGTCCACATGACCTGGGAGAGAAGCAGACGTCTGCTGAGACAACAAACTACGGAAAACTAACCCAGTCCACATGACCTGGAAGAGAAGCAGACGTCTGCTGAGACAACAAACTACGGAAAACTAACCCAGTCCACATGACCTGGAAGAGAAGCAGACGTCTGAGACAACAAACTACGGAAAACTAACCCAGTCCACATGACCTGGAAGAGAAGCAGACGTCTGAGACAACAAACTACGGAAAACTAACCCAGTCCACATGACCTGGGAGAGAAGCAGACGTCTGAGACAACAAACTACGGAAAACTAACCCAGTCCACATGACCTGGGAGAGAAGCAGACGTCTACTGAGACAACAAACTACGGAAAACTTCAACTCAACACATACAGTATATACTGTATACAGTATATATGGTATTTTGATTTGATGGGATAGCGTCGTGATGGAAAATAAATCACATCCAATACGTAAAGATCCGGAATACCGATTTGAAGAAATTATCCAGCATTTAGGGTGAGAGCGCAGCACGACTTGAATAAAAATCCAATAGGCCTAGTACTACTACATGTCATGAAATGACAGTTGTGTGCTTTTGACCGACTCCGATTTGCTCTGGAGTGACAGAATTATTCATTTGACCTACTTTTGCGCACTGGCTATGAAATTACTTTTTGGGAGCCTCCACATTTTTAACCCTAACCCATAATGGGACATGGGTGTTGTGTGCTAGGTGAGTTCTGGAACACTGGAACGTTTCCTCACCTCCCAGAGGCGCAGCACGTCCTGGAAGCTCAGTTCCCTCTTGAAACGGATCAGTAACCAGCGGAAGCAAAAATAGAGGAATCCAGAATCCTGTGACTCTGTAGTGTAAACACAAAAGGGTGAAATGTGTTTAAATGGTGCATTGCACAGCAAAAAAATTAAAAGGAAATCACTACTAGTTTTACTGTCCATGTACCGGTATACAGAGATGGGCAGTATTTGAAATACATGTATTTGAAATACCTTTTTGTGTTTTGTAATTTGTATTTCGCTGGGATGGAAGAAATGAGATGTATTTTGTATTTAGATACATTTTTTGACCCAGTATTTGTATTTTGTATCAAAATACATTTTCAATGTATTTTGCCCATCAGAGATGGGCAGTATTTGAAATACATGTATTTGAAATACGTATTTGAAATACTTTTTCTGTATTTTGTCATTTGTATTTCGCTGGGATGGAAGATGTATTTTGTATTTTGTATTTAGATAATTTTTTTGACCCAGTATTTGTATTTTGTATCAAAATACATTTTCAATGTATTTTGCCCATCTCTGCCGGTATATACTATGCCGAAAAGTATGAAATATGTATTTAGCAAGGTAAAGTGTAATGCTCAATCATTCTAGTCACTTTTTTAGCGTTGTAACGTTAGCAACTGCATGTTACTTTGATGTTCAGCACCTGGACTAAATACAGCTACAAGATGCACACACTTTCCTCCACTGTTGAGTATAATGGCGGCGGTGGCTCAGGGGTAGAGTAGAGTGGCTGGATGGTAACCGCAAGGTCGCCAGTTCGAACCCTGTGGGCTCCCACAGAGTTACTGTCGAAGTGTCCTTGAGCAAGACACTGAACCCCTAATTGCTCCTGATGTGCTGGTTGGTGCCTTGCATGGTTTCCGCCGCCATCAGTGTATGAATGTGTGTGTGAATGTAATGCACAATCTATGTAAAGGTGTATGAATGTGTGTGTGAATGTAATGTACAATCTATGTAAAGGTGTGTGAATGTAATGTACAATCTATGTAAAGGTGTATGAATGTGTGTGTGAATGTAATGCACAATCTATGTAAAGGTGTATGAATGTGTGTGTGAATGTAATGCACAATCTATGTAAAGGTGTATGAATGTGTGTGTGTGAATGGGTGAATGTAATGCACAATCTATGTAAAGGTGTATGAATGTGTGTGTGAATGTAATGTACAATCTATGTAAAGGTGTATGAATGTGTGTGTGAATGTAATGTACAATCTATGTAAAGGTGTATGAATGTGTGTGTGAATGTAATGCACAATCTATGTAAAGGTGTATGAATGTGTGTGTGAATGTAATGCACAATCTATGTAAAGGTGTGTGAATGTGTGTGTGAATGGGTGAATGTAATGCACAATCTATGTAAAGGTGTATGAATGTGTGTGTGAATGGGTGAATGTAATGCACAATCTATGTAAAGGTGTGTGAATGTGTGTGTGAATGTAATGTACAATCTATGTAAAGGTGTATGAATGTGTGTGTGAATGTAATGCACAATCTATGTAAAGGTGTATGAATGTGTGTGTGAATGTAATGCACAATCTATGTAAAGGTGTATGAATGTGTGTGTGTGAATGTAATGCACAATCTATGTAAAGGTGTATGAATGTGTGTGTGAATGGGTGAATGTAATGCACAATCTATGTAAAGGTGTGTGAATGTGTGTGTGAATGTAATGTACAATCTATGTAAAGGTGTATGAATGTGTGTGTGAATGTAATGTACAATCTATGTAAAGGTGTATGAATGTGTGTGTGAATGTAATGCACAATCTATGTAAAGGTGTATGAATGTGTGTGTGAATGTAATGCACAATCTATGTAAAGGTGTGTGAATGTGTGTGTGAATGGGTGAATGTAATGTACAATCTATGTAAAGGTGTATGAATGTGTGTGTGAATGGGTGAATGTAATGCACAATCTATGTAAAGGTGTGTGAATGTGTGTGTGAATGTAATGTACAATCTATGTAAAGGTGTATGAATGTGTGTGTGAATGTAATGTACAATCTATGTAAAGGTGTATGAATGTGTGTGTGAATGTAATGTACAATCTATGTAAAGGTGTATGAATGTGTGTGTGAATGTAATGTACAATCTATGTAAAGGTGTATGAATGTGTGTGTGAATGTAATGCACAATCTATGTAAAGGTGTATGAATGTGTGTGTGAATGTAATGCACAATCTATGTAAAGGTGTGTGAATGTGTGTGTGAATGGGTGAATGTAATGCACAATCTATGTAAAGGTGTATGAATGTGTGTGTGAATGGGTGAATGTAATGCACAATCTATGTAAAGGTGTATGAATGTGTGAATGGGTGAATGTAATGCACAATCTATGTAAAGGTGTATGAATGTGTGTGTGAATGGGTGAATGTAATGCACAATCTATGTAAAGGTGTGTGAATGTGTGTGTGAATGGGTGAATGTAATGCACAATCTATGTAAAGGTGTATGAATGTGTGTGTGAATGGGTGAATGTAATGCACAATCTATGTAAAGGTGTATGAATGTGTGTGTGAATGGGTGAATGTAATGCACAATCTATGTAAAGGTGTGTGAATGTGTGTGTGAATGTAATGTACAATCTATGTAAAGCGCTTTGGATAAAGACACTATATAAATACACCATTTACCATTTTTTTTACCAGACACCTGCCTGTGCCAGCCCAGCAGAAATGTGTATTTTTCATGATGGTGGTACAGGTATTAAGGGGGTGTTACATACCCAGGTAGTTCCAGAATGTGAGGTCCAGCAGCCTCAACAGACTACTGAGCTGAATCAGCTGGGTCTTCATGCCCTGCATCTGTTCCTCAAAGTTCTGGTGCTGTACACACACACGCACACGCATATGCACGCACACACACACACACACACACAAAAAGATGGTGAGCGAGTATTCATTATGATCTTCAAAGGGAATCGGGTCTCTGGTTAACAGTCTCCAAGCAACAAGGTGAGACACAGGACTGCATTCAAATGTATCCTGGCAACAACGCCACGTTCTTTCTTGATTGCAACAACAATGCTGAAGTAATGTTTGTACCCACTGATAGTAGAGTGGGTTAAGATCTAAGTAATGTTTGTACCCACTGATAGTAGAGTGGGTTAAGATTAGAGCTGGGACTCGATTAAAAAAAATTATCTAATTAATCAGAGGCTTTGCGATTAATTAATCTAGATTAATCGCATTTTAATCGCATATCAATATTCAACCCGAGAACAGAGAGAAACCTTTTTTTTAAATGTTTTTTGGTATCCCAGTGAATCACCGAATAGTGACTACAGGATACCACTCATTTTCAACGTTTTACTGTCATTAATATACCTGTTGTGGAAATAATAATAAAAAGTCACCCCATTCTGTGTTGCCTAGAACTGGAGGTCTGAAAAGAAATTGTAACAGTAACAAGTACATCTCAGTGACATCACAAAGCTGTACTTACTTCATATTGTTACTGTTTTTTGTCAGACCTCCAGTTCTAGGCAACACAAAATGGGGTGACTTTTTATTATTTCCAGTTTTCAGTACTATAGAAAAGCGCCCAGTGAGAAACGTTCCGCGGTGAAAAAAAAGGTGCGATTAATTTATCTGTAGTTAATCGCGATTAATTTTTCTGTAGTTAATTAATCTAAATTAATCGCAATTAGTCCCGGCCCTAGTTAAGATCTAAGTAATGTTTGTACCCACTGATAGTAGAGTGGGTTAAGATCTAAGTAATGTTTGTACCCACTGATAGTAGAGTGGGTTAAGATCTAAGTAATGTTTGTACCCACTGATAGTAGAGTGGGTTAAGATCTAAGTAATGTTTGTACCCACTGATAGTAGAGTGGGTTAAGATCTAAGTAATGTTTGTACCCACTGATAGTAGAGTGGGTTAAGATCTAAGTAATGTTTGTACCCACTGATAGAGTGGGTTAAGATCTAAGTAATGTTTGTACCCACTGATAGTAGAGTGGGTTAAGATCTAAGTAATGTTTGTACCCACTGATAGTAGAGTGGGTTAAGATCTAAGTAATGTTTGTACCCACTGATAGTAGAGTGGGTTAAGATCTAAGTAATGTTTGTACCCACTGATAGTAGAGTGGGTTAAGATCTAAGTAATGTTTGTACCCACTAATAGTAGAGTGGGTTAAGATCTAAGTAATGTTTGTACCCACTGATAGTAGAGTGGGTTAAGATCTAAGTAATGTTTGTACCCACTAATAGTAGAGTGGGTTAAGATCTAAGTAATGTTTGTACCCACTAATAGTAGAGTGGGTTAAGATCTAAGTAATGTTTGTACCCACTAATAGTAGAGTGGGTTAAGATCTAAGTAATGTTTGTACCCACTAATAGTAGAGTGGGTTAAGATCTAAGTAATGTTTGTACCCACTAATAGTAGAGTGGGTTAAGATCTAAGTAATGTTTGTACCCACTAATAGTAGAGTGGGTTAAGATCTAAGTAATGTTTGTACCCACTGATAGTAGAGTGGGTTAAGATCTAAGTAATGTTTGTACCCACTGATAGTAGAGTGGGTTAAGATCTTCGCTTTGAGACCTGCATGCATCTTTGTCTGCTCAAGGATTCAAACCTAAAAACTCCTGTCCTTCACAGTCTACCTCCCCCCTCCCCTACCGTCTATCTCAATAAAGAAATGCTGGAATAAACTGGATGGACATTTTGTTTATTTTCACAAAGGCGCTCTGATCGGGCTGAAAATATTGTCCAAATTTGGAGCCATACAATTATCATATGTCATATACTGATGTCCAAGATGCCGAATGGAGCCCTGCTCTTCCCATGTGTATTGCGAGATCTACATGATTTTCTTCTATTTGTTGTCTTTTTTTAGAATAATATACGATATAATCGGATTCATAATATACCTATGCACGTTTTGCCTCGTCTATCATTGCCATGCTATGATATGATATAGTACTTTATGCAATAACAGTAGCAGAGACACTGGGACTTTACCATCTGGTCCATGAAGGAGACGAAGCACCAGAAAGCGTCCACCTCGTTCTCCATCACGTAGAGGATTGGGGAGAGGAGGTCACTCATTCCCTGGACATACCCTGGACATGGAGAACAATAACGTTACACACAGCATTATCCAGCCGGCAATGGCTAAATTGTCTATCAACCGGTAACGCGCAGGAGACTGTCTCCGCAACAATGTGCTAGACCCCTGGGAGATTGATGGTACAGGTAGGTGTGGCGCTCCACCTCAGCAATCCATCATCAACTCCCAGTACTTCCCACACGACTTGCCACACCCAAGCCGTGTTACTCACAACAGTGAAAATAGCTGATCTATTCTGCAATGTCTGAATGTCTGTCTGTGTGTGTGTGTCTTTGTCAAAAACACCGCCGTAGCTCCTCACTGCCTGCACCAATCACTCCCACTTTTCACACAGGCATTGGCCATAATAATATGGAGGTCTTAACAAAGCCCTTTTCCCAATTTAACAACTTATAAATTAATAATGAATTTATTAGTGGATTAAAAATGCGAAACACACCCAGGCCGCAGTACCCCCCACGGCCACAAGGGGGGGGGGGGTGCGCAATATCTCACAACGAGTAAGGGCTAGTATCTCAAATTAAATACAATTTATTTATTAGAACACAAATCGAAATTTTGGCCAATTTATTTATCAGATAATTTGTTAATTCTATGCTTGTTCTTGTATTAATTTACTTTTTAGTTTGTTTTTGTTTAAAGCGCAAATAACATGCATTTTAAAACGGCTTTTAATATTTAATAATCATATTGTCTATGTCCCTCAAAGTTATTTCTAATGGTTTGAGCCTCAATCACCACTCTGATATAACCAGGCCTTGTCAATTCTTTCTGGACTTTGAAAGCAGTTTTAGCTGCAGTACCACACTGTCCTGAGGTGGAGAGGGTGCGGATATGCAGATTACTTAATATTTGAGTCATTATAATACTCATGCTAGATAAAACCAGGCTTGTTTCCATTCCATGCCAGCTTGGAAAATCAACAATGGTGGACATTGTAAACAAAGTGGAAATGCAAATTTGCAACTGAAGACTGAAGAAATGGAGGAATTATACAAAGTAGGGTGACATTGATGACATCACGATGAGGCCAAAATCAGTCGAGCTGTTTCTGAGAGCAATTTCCATTAAAACACCCATATGACATGAAGGCCTGATTGTTCAAAATTGGTTATTTGTGGGGATAGAAAACACACATGGGAGCCCCAAAAACACAAAATAAATTGAAAAAGTTGAATTTTATGTTATAGGTCCTTTAAGTTTTCCCTTTTCGTAGTTGTGGTTGCTGTTGCTTTTCTTGGTCACGTTCAATCCTGTCGATCTGCGTTTTGTCCCATAAAATGTTAAAAAGATTCATGGTAATATGTTTCTCTGTACCGGTAGATGCTTCATGAACAAATAAATAAATAAAACATAAGCAATTCTATGCTTGTGCCTAGAAACGATGGCATGGCTCACCCAGGTCAAAGTCATACATGCAGTATGTCATCAAGATGTCGTGCAGTAGAACCAGGCCAGGGTTGTCGATGCCTTCATAGAATCTGTTGGTCCGGTCGGTTCGGTTCACGTCTTTCTCTGAGGAGAAAAGGACAGAAAGAAGTGATGGTGGCCATATAAAGTCTAGTCATAATATGTAATGAAAGTGGGTGTTGTTTAACGTGATTATTGCCACGACAGTGATGCGGTAGGGGAACGAGACGAAGTAGAGTTCCGCAATAATCACGTTAAACAACACCCTCGAGTGTAATATTGCAATTCTACAACAGTTACCCTTAAAACTAAGAATATATATTGTTTTAATGACAGATGTAGTCACTACGACCACAAATGTCCAAAGAAACTAGCTAGCCTAGCCACCGAGTTTGCTAGCGCTCTGGGAAAACAGAGCGGCTGAATTCTTTTTTTTTATTAGGTGGTGAACAGTGCTGGTTTGATCAACGGCTAGAAACCGTTTCAACCAATCAGATTGCTTCCTCTTAACGACCTGTTGTAGAATTAGTCCTACTACACACTGGACTGTGTGCATGAATGTGCAGAGACACTTCAGTGGCATATAGTGTTTCTGACACCAGTGTCAGTGTCACCACAGTGTCAGTTAGTCTTGAAAAGCAACCAGTAAAAGACAAAGTAAACCAAACAAATGTGTGGTTAGTTACCTATGAGACTCATGTAGTCTCTGAACCTGGAGTTTCTCCTCTCCTGCTCTTCGCTGACCGACTTCCACTGAAGTTTCATCCTGAAGTACTCGTCCCTTTGGCACAAGGAGAGACGGACATGCACTGTGTTCATCTTCATCATCATCATCATCACCTTTATTTATACTTAGAGATACAGTTGAGGGCAAGCCCTCATTTTCAATGTAGCCGAGGTTACAATACACATAAATCAGGATAAATTACAAAGGAACTTTATACAGAACGTATAAAAGAGAAGTGATGTGCGTAGTTACTTTATACAGATTCAGAACCACCATCAGTAAAATAGATCAATTGAAGCAGGAGCTTCAATTGTTGTTAAGTAACAAACGATACAGAGGCCAGAATGTTTGGAGAGAACAACATCCCTATTCTAGGGGGGGGGTTCGCCTAAAATAAGCTCACGACATGTTGTGAGTTTGTGACATACTGTGAGCTTGTGAGATGTCAAAGGATTTTGCATGATTACGCAGAACCCTTACGTTTTTCTCCTCTGTAGGGTTTTCCTCTCCTCCGAGCTGCTCTCCCAGGGGAAATACCCCAGTAGAAACTTCCACGCCTCTTTCCTCACGGCGTGGCACAATCCCTGCAGTGCAGGGTCACAGAGACACGCGGGTCAACTGGAGGACATGTACAGCAGTCACACTGTACAATAAAGCCCCTGCTGAATAAATATCACACTCGGAAACTGAAAGGGTTGGGCAGTGTAAAGAATGTACTGTATGGGAAGTAAGTAGGGGGTGGGTCTGGTCACACAATTCCGGGCATTACATAATAGGTGAACATTTGTCAAACATGCATACTGTACGTCTACTAGCTTGGCGACGCGTTGTGAACTCTTAGATTAGGCTTTCTCAAATGGGGGGGTGCTGTATGTGAGACAGTGGAAAAACTCTATCATCACGTATGATAAAACATTAGCAATGTTTTAACTTAAGCTAAAACATGTTAAAACTGTTTTGTGCACATTATTTGAACATATTAACATCAACTGAATTTAGGAGGCAGTGGCTAATTGCGACTCTTGCACTGCATTTCTTATTAGTAATGTTATATATTCTTCAAAAGGTTGCGTTATCATTCATTCGTAGCATTTTCTCTTTTCAAAATGTTGTAGTCACATTGAATCCCTCGCAGGGATTGACCAATACAAAATAATTCAACATGCCCTTTTAATACCATTACTACTACTATTGATTAACATTATTTGCTATTTTAGATATATACTTTTTTCTTTCTTTCTAGCCTTCCTTTTAGTTTGTGCCTTTTTTTAGTTGTTTGTTTTTTGTGTATTATCTTATTTTTTGTATATATATATATATATATATATATATATATATATATATACACACACACACACACACACACACACACTGTATCTATGTTTTCCGTTTCTGGACAGGTGAGGGGGGCCGCCGGGGCGGGGTTTACAAAAACGGAACCGTTTTGACTGAACTGCTTGTCTGAAGTGACCTGTAAAGACTGAACTGCTTGTCTGAAGTGACCTGTAAAGACTGAACTGCTTGTCTGAAGTGACCTGTAAAGACTGAACTGTGTGTCTGAAGTGACCTGTAAAGACTGAACTGTGTGTCTGAAGTGACCTGTAAAGACTGAACTACGTGTCTGAAGTGACCTGTAAAGACTGAACTGCGTGTCTGAAGTGACCTGTAAAGACTGAACTGTGTGTCTGAAGTGACCTGTAAAGACTGAACTGCCTGTCTGAAGTGACCTGTAAAGACTGAACTGTGTGTCTGAAGTGACCTGCAAAGACTGAACTGCTTGTCTGAAGTGACCTGCAAAGACTGAACTGCCTGTCTGAAGTGACCTGTAAAGACTGAACTGTGTGTCTGAAGTGACCTGCAAAGACTGAACTGCTTGTCTGAAGTGACCTGTAAAGACTGAACTGCTTGTCTGAAGTGACCTGTAAAGACTGAACTGCTTGTCTGAAGTGACCTGTAAAGACTGAACTGCCTGTCTGAAGTGACCTGCAAAGACTGAACTGCTTGTCTGAAGTGACCTGTAAAGACTGAACTGCTTGTCTGAAGTGACCTGTAAAGACTGAACTGCCTGTCTGAAGTGACCTGTAAAGACTGAACTGTGTGTCTGAAGTGACCTGTAAAGACTGAACTGCTTGTCTGAAGTGACCTGTAAAGACTGACCTGTGTGTCTGAAGTGACCTGTAAAGACTGAACTGCCTGTCTGAAGTGACCTGTAAAGACTGAACTGTGTGTCTGAAGTGACCTGTAAAGACTGAACTGCTTGTCTGAAGTGACCTGTAAAGACTGAACTGTGTGTCTGAAGTGACCTGTAAAGACTGAACTGTGTGTCTGAAGTGACCTGTAAAGACTGAACTGCTTGTCTGAAGTGACCTGTAAAGACTGAACTGCTTGTCTGAAGTGACCTGTAAAGACTGAACTGCTTGTCTGAAGTGACCTGTAAAGACTGAACTGTGTGTCTGAAGTGACCTGTAAAGACTGAACTGCTTGTCTGAAGTGACCTGTAAAGACTGAACTGCCTGTCTGAAGTGACCTGTAAAGACTGAACTGTGTGTCTGAAGTGACCTGCAAAGACTGAACTGCTTGTCTGAAGTGACCTGCAAAGACTGAACTGCCTGTCTGAAGTGACCTGTAAAGACTGAACTGTGTGTCTGAAGTGACCTGTAAAGACTGAACTATGTGTCTGAAGTGACCTGTAAAGACTGAACTGCTTGTCTGAAGTGACCTGTAAAGACTGAACTGCTTGTCTGAAGTGACCTGTAAAGACTGAACTGCCTGTCTGAAGTGACCTGCAAAGACTGAACTGCTTGTCTGAAGTGACCTGTAAAGACTGAACTGCTTGTCTGAAGTGACCTGTAAAGACTGAACTGCCTGTCTGAAGTGACCTGTAAAGACTGAACTGTGTGTCTGAAGTGACCTGTAAAGACTGAACTGCTTGTCTGAAGTGACCTGTAAAGACTGACCTGTGTGTCTGAAGTGACCTGTAAAGACTGAACTGCCTGTCTGAAGTGACCTGTAAAGACTGAACTGTGTGTCTGAAGTGACCTGTAAAGACTGAACTGCTTGTCTGAAGTGACCTGTAAAGACTGAACTGTGTGTCTGAAGTGACCTGTAAAGACTGAACTGTGTGTCTGAAGTGACCTGTAAAGACTGAACTGCTTGTCTGAAGTGACCTGTAAAGACTGAACTGCTTGTCTGAAGTGACCTGTAAAGACTGAACTGCTTGTCTGAAGTGACCTGTAAAGACTGAACTGCCTGTCTGAAGTGACCTGTAAAGACTGAACTGCCTGTCTGAAGTGACCTGTAAAGACTGAACTGCCTGTCTGAAGTGACCTGTAAAGACTGAACTGTGTGTCTGAAGTGACCTGTAAAGACTGAACTGTGTGTCTGAAGTGACCTGTAAAGACTGAACTATGTGTCTGAAGTGACCTGTAAAGACTGAACTGTGTGTCTGAAGTGACCTGTAAAGACTGAACTGTGTGTCTGAAGTGACCTGTAAAGACTGAACTATGTGTCTGAAGTGACCTGTAAAGACTGAACTACGTGTCTGAAGTGACCTGTAAAGACTGAACTGTGTGTCTGAAGTGACCTGTAAAGACTGAACTGCTTGTCTGAAGTGACCTGTAAAGACTGAACTGCCTGTCTGAAGTGACCTGTAAAGACTGAACTGTGTGTCTGAAGTGACCTGTAAAGACTGAACTGCTTGTCTGAAGTGACCTGTAAAGACTGAACTATGTGTCTGAAGTGACCTGTAAAGACTGAACTGCTTGTCTGAAGTGACCTGTAAAGACTGAACTATGTGTCTGAAGTGACCTGTAAAGACTGAACTGCTTGTCTGAAGTGACCTGTAAAGAGGGATAAGAACAAAGTAACCCCAACATGCCCCTTTGAAGATGACTTGTTTGAGCTGAGCGACGCGCAGCACGCGTCCCTCTGTGTCCTGGTGCTCCAGCCAGTCCTCGGCCGACAGCGGCTGTCTCCTCTGGACCTCCGGTCTGCTGCCCAGGTCAACCTGAGATGCACAACGCAAACGTCCAGCGGTCAAGGCAAATTCACCCATGAATGTACAGTGAGATTCACCTAATAGTCCAGTGGTTTTCAACCCTCTCCATAATCAAGGTTTCATTATTTATTCGGCATTTGAGCCACAGACCACAATGTGATGAGATTTAGCCGCTCAAGGCTAAATCTCATTTAGTAATTGTGGACAAAAGATTGTCCACAATTACATGCTGTATTGATGTTGGTACCATTAGGATTGCCAACAGGTAAACGTTGATAAAAATAACAATTCTTCTACATTCTCTAATTGTGTAGACTTCTTGTAAATTATGTAATGCAGGTGTTAGGTCTTAGTGTGTAAAATGAAACCAAATGACCCGTAATTTCATTTTACACACTCAAGAGTAAGATCTATGAGGGTCCATTTGGTGACCAACTCTCCATCGTTTAGCTGGGGACCACCTGGAACCTCCTCAGGGACCACTGGTTGAAAACCACTGACCTATGCCCTATTCCAAAAAACGCTACCAGAGCATCAAATCTCGTACCACCCGTCTCAGTAACAGTTTCTACCCCCAGGCAGTCAGGCTGCTGAACAGCTGACCTTGAACTGTATTGCACTGTTTTGTCACTTCACTTTTTTTTGTGTCTTTTCCTTGCACTATAGATGTTTGTTTATGTCCTGTGTATGTAAGACTGAGAGTGCTCTCTCTGAACTAAATAATTTTCATTGTATTTATACTCTGTATCTATACACATGACAAATAAACCTGAACCTGAATGTCCCTCTATCACTCACTCTGGTGATGACTTCAGCCCTATGTCCCTCTAATCACTGGAACCTCCTCAAGGACCACTGGTTGAAAACCACTGACCTATGCCCTAAGCCCCTCTAATCACTCACTCTGGTGATGACTTCAAAACCAGGCTCTTCCTGCTGGTTGATCTCCAGACCTGGGATGACCTCCGTGAGCAGGTCGGCCACCTCCTCCGGGGGGCGCTGTTGCTGCTCGTCTGCGATCCAGAAGGCGTCGTATATGTAGTTGGTGACCCTGGAGAAGCCTCCGAGCGTCGCCTCATAGGGGTCCTTCTGCAGCTTCTGGGGGAGACAAGTGGCGTCTAGTTCAAATAGAGCTGGTTCCTTCCTTTTCTTTACGTAAAGCGACTTTGGGTACTTCAGAAAAGCGCCATATAAATCTGAGCTATTATAGAGTGTCGCAGTCCCGCACCCTTTCATGACGACGCCAGGGCCCAGGAAATAATTCTTCCCATAGACATTTCAAAAAGTATTTATTTAAAGACCTTTTAAGCGTCGTACGAAGCCAACTCAAGTCGTGATAAATCATTACAACAAACACAATATTTTGGACCAAACAAATAATTACAAAGAAGAAAAACAACAAAAAAAGTGTTGTAACCTGCCGTTTTTTTTTCTTCTTTCAAATTCTGTTTGGCCCAAAACATTGTGTTTATTGTCATGATTTGTCACGACAAGAGTTGGCTTTGTCCGCGGCGTATAAACGTCTTTAAATAAATACTTTTTGAAAAGTCTATGAGGAAAATGAACGGGGAATTATTTTCCGGGTCTCTCGAGGGGGCGGGACTGCGACGCTCTATTATGATTAAATTCTAATCCTGAACTCATTTACCAACACATACTGGTGAGACACATTAAAAGAAAACAATTTAGAAAGGAACTAGGATACCTGCCAACATCAAACCTAGCATGTGTCACATTTCATATTGTTCGTGGTAAGTAAGTAACTTTGCTGATTTTAGCGCCTTACTTACATTGACCAGGCCATAGTTTTTGTCATCCAGAAGATTCTCAAAGGACTGGGAGAGAGCCTTGTTGGGAGTGCTGACCAGCAGGCAGCTTTCATTATCTGGTGACCTTCAAAACAAAGAAAACCAATGTTTTTCATCTAAGGAATAATATCGACATGCAGACTGCAGTCAGGGCCTCCACTGTCATTTAAAGCATTTTGTGTGTTACACGGTAATGTGTTTTGGTTCATCACGGATTTCGATTTTGAGCCCTTAGCTCCGAGCTCAGTAGAATCTGCACATGGCTCACTGATAACTTAAATTAGACGTAGGTGAAACGGAATCCTGAACAGCCAACCACAAAGCTCTCTGCCTACCCCCTCTCTGAACAGCCAACCACAAAGCTCTCTCTGCCTACACCCTCTCTGAACAGCCAACCACAAAGCTCTCTCTGCCTACACCCTCTCTGAACAGCCAACCACAAAGCTCTCTCTGCCTCCCCCCTCTCTGAACAGCCAACCACAAAGCTCTCTCTGCCTACCCCCTCTCTGAACAGCCAACCACAAATCTCTCTCTGCCTCCCCCCTCTCTGAACAGCCAACCACAAAGCTCTCTCTGCCTACCCCCTCTCTGAACAGCCAACCACAAAGCTCTCTCTGCCTCCCCCCTCTCTGAACAGCCAACCACAAAGCTCTCTCTGCCTACCCCCTCTCTGAACAGCCAACCACAAAGCTCTCTCTGCCTACACCCTCTCTGAACAGCCAACCACAAAGCTCTCTCTGCCTACCCCCTCTCTGAACAGCCAACCACAAAGCTCTCTCTGCCTCCCCCCTCTCTGAACAGCCAACCACAAAGCTCTCTCTGCCTACCCCCTCTCTGAACAGCCAACCACAAAGCTCTCTCTGCCTACACCCTCTCTGAACAGCCAACCACAAAGCTCTCTCTGCCTCCCCCCTCTCTGAACAGCCAACCACAAAGCTCTCTCTGCCTACCCCCTCTCTGAACAGCCAACCACAAAGCTCTCTCTGCCTCCCCCCTCTCTGAACAGCCAACCACAAAGCTCTCTCTGCCTCCCCCCTCTCTCCCCCTTGACGGCTGATTCACATATTGAATCAGGTGAGGCATGAATACCCCCAATGGCACATTAACAACCGATGTTTGGGCACAGATACTAATGTAAAGCCTGATACTAATCAACGGCGTGTCAGGGCCTTTAGAAGCACTTTCACTGATGGGCTAGTGTTTTACTGAACAATTCAAATAGCTATTTCATGTCTGCAACCGTTACGCTATTCAGTGATAATATGATTTAATTATATTCAATGCATTCCAAATTTCCACCTCTACATTGCATTCAAGGCTGACAGGCAGACAAAGGCATGGTATTGTGACGTCACAAGCCATTCACACCTGGTGCTTTTGTGTGCGGCATTTAATCCAAACAATTTCCTTCTGAAAGGCCTTGATAAGAACATTAATAATGGCTATCTTGCCAGCAGAGAAACACATTAATTTGCTGCGATATTTGGCTCAAAGGGAAGAGTGTGGCTCCGTGCATCAAAAAAGTAAACAGATGAGGGTAGACAGAGAATCCCTTTGCTTTTGACCTTATGCAAAGAATCTGAATCGTCTTTATTCAAATTACTTGAATTAGCATATAGATAACATACATAAATGCAATATTTGCATCTATGGAATCGGGAAATATCATTAAACTACAGGGAAATCCATATGTAGTCTTTAAGTAGGTTACTGGTATTGAAACTCTTTCCATTTCAATGGAATGATATAAACCTCAATCTGTTTGTCGCCAGTGTTTCAGTTCCTGATTAGGGCATGTTCAGAAACATCCCTCCACTCACTAGACAACTCACTTTCTCTATAACAGGATTACCGGTAAGCGATAACTTCATAAACACTCTTCTGAATTGTTTTTGGTGGGTGAAATTATGTAGATATACACTTGTTGACATGACACCATAGTGTCTTGTTAAGTGTGATTAAATAAATTACCTCCAGTATTGCTTGCATGTGTAATTACAAGACAAATCAATTCAGGATAAATTCAAGGATTTGACATGTTATGGAATAAACGGGTTCTCAATTTCTGCATGAACCTGACCCTACTCGACCTGACGTTTTCAGGCATGGCCCAAAATGCATGCCAATTAGTCGGGCCGGGCCGGGCCGTGCCTCGGGTTCCGTGATTCTCCGGGCACTCCAGTGGCCTTTTTCCCTCTCTCTCTCTCTCTCTCTCTCATTCACTCAGGCTTTTTCGGGTTTTGGAGCCTAACATTATGGTAATATTTTTGGGTAGGGCCGAACCTCGAGCTGGACCAGTTCGGACCCAGTAGGGTTCAGGCTTTAATTTTCAGGCCCGTTGAGAAGGTATCCAGTAAATAAAATGACAGGAGGCAATCTCTGTACAGCAAAAGCTAGCCCTTCACTAAATCCCACTCCAAAAACCGATTGTCCAATGCCAATCCAAATAGTTTAGCAACGGTTGCTATGCAGGTCAAGCTTTCTTCGCTGCTAACGTGCCTATTGGACAAGGATGGGTTGGGGAGGGACTTAGTGAAGGGCTTAATTAAAACTTTAGGTAATTAAAAGTTCTCCAAAAATGTGTAAAGACCTGTGTAAACACTACGGAGTGATCACTAACAAGGCAGATACGCGGTGGTAATGTCCCACCCTGGAAGAGGGTACTCACTCCCTGAGCACCACGCATCTCCTGAGGCTGTCCAGGAACTCTGTGCTGCCGCCGTGGTGGAAGTGGAGGGCTGGCAGGGGGGCGGAGGAGTCCTTCAGCTTGAAGAGGAGGTAGGACCAACCTTCCTCTTTCACCGTGATGGACCCGAGGTCCCCAACGCTGAAACTGAATGCCCACCTACTCTTCTCCTGACTGTGGTTCAGGGAACCTGGAAGTGAGAAAAAATAATAAAATACATGTTTTCTTTTACATAATAGGTAGTTAAACGACTAATCGACTAGTAAACTAGTCAACTAGTAAAAATGACTAGAAGTGAATGCCCTAGGTCTAGGAGAGGGTGTCGCCTGGATCAACGACAGGTCTGCTCCAGGCCTGCTCATGAGGGGACGCATAGCGTAAAATAATACTTCACCAAAATCCAGGTCTGGTCGACTGCGTGGCGAGTGCACGAAACGAGCACGTGCACGAAACGAGCATGCACACAACAATTTCACGGGACTGCGCCCACGAAAATACACTTGCGTAATCGCCCCTGAACTTCTCCGCGCGTCCAAAATAAACGCATCCCGCCTCTCCTTGGAAATGAATTACTAGGCGCGTCAGTCACTCCCCGTCTGAAAGCACCTTAAAACCACGTGCCAGAGCCTTAAGACATTAATTAAGACAGAAGAAAAGAACATTGGACATACTTTCTCCATTAGTACACGTCTTCTTCTTGAAGGAGACAGCGTTAATCATGTCCCACTCTGTCTCGTAGCTCTGCTGTGATTCCAACGGGGACCGCTCGCCGGCACCCTGACCCTGGGACCATTCACCCTGGGACCGCTCGCCGGCACCCTGACCCTGGGACCATTCACCCTGGGACCGCTCACCGGCACCCTGACCCTGGGACCATTCCATGACTGAACTGGAATCCTGGTGAAGCACAAAGACATTGTTCAAGTTCACCTCACCTGTGTTAACCACTTTCAACATGGTGTCCCTATTTTAGGCAAAATCTTCGCAAAAATCTAATAATCTAAAATTCAAAATGGTAAACAGAATCCTGGCAAAAGTTAACCCCCCCCCCCCCCCCTTCCTGTCAATTATGCAAAAGAATTGCAATTATCTCCAATAATTGTAGAAATTGTGACAGGCCTAAATGTAATGTTGAAAATCAAGAGTGAAACAAACCTTCCCAGCACAGAGTATGTTGGAGTGGTCAACTGTATCTTCCAAGGGTTTGTATTCCACAATGATCTCGGCATCCTGACAAGAAAATATAATGCAGTCAACAAGACGTTCTGAATGTGGCTCAGCTCTCTGACAGCATGACAAATGCACCTCATTTCATGTTCCGTTGTACTACAAAGTACAAACCATAGACAAAAGACTGACTATGGTCATGCAACATATTTTAAAATCAGGTTAGGTTACCATGGAATTAAGAGTACCTTGTCAATTAAGCGAAGTGACCCTGAAATGAGTAGATCTTGCTCAATGCCATCGCCATCTGTGTTTGAATGTATGAACACCCCTTCGTGTTCATATAAAACCTAGAATAGAGGTGGTAAACTTCAATGGACAGCAGTAGTCTCAAGATATGCAGCATTGAGATATGTGGGTGAAAAAACACAAATGCTATAGGTTAACATAACTTAATAAAAAAACTGAAGAATGGGCCCCTGCCTTTTGAAACAACTTGTTTTCAGCCTGCCAAGCAAGATTAGCTGGCTGCTTAAAATCACAAACAATAGCTTTATTTCAAAGAGCTCTCAAAGAGCACTTAGGGCCGCTGCAATTCGAAACTGGCCTGTGTAAAAAGAAGTAGAAGTCCCCCCTCCTCCAGCTCTTTGCATTAGATTAGAGCTATGGACCAGAGCTAGGTGGAACCTAGCCCCTTTCGGAAAACCTTGGTTAGCTTTTCTGAATTTTGGACGTCGCTACTCTAGAGTCCCTGACAGCTAATTCCACCCTCCATAGGATGCAGATGTACATACTCTCTGTTCACGGAGAGCGGCAGCGCCGCTTGAGTGTTGGTGAGATGTTTCAAAGATGCATAACACAGCTATAGGAGACGGCCGCAACGTGTACGAAATGGCATTAACCACCGATGCCGTTACGTTTTTTTTTTAATTTTTGGCTTCTCTGAAATTCTCTCTTCCTCACTTCCCATGTCCCGCCTCCCACGACACAACAGCATTATAAACATCCTGCATGTACGCGGTCAGCCAATCAGAGGCAGTAACTAGGATGTGCAGCTAGCCAGTTGCCGATCGGGAGGCGGTACAATGGGAAGTCAATAAGGAAGAGAGAGGAGAGAGAAGTTCAGCAAAGCAAAACTTAAAAAAAAAGATAAAAAAATACTTAACGGCATCGGTGGTTAATGCCATTTCGTACACGTTGCGGCCGTCTCCTATAGCTGTGTTATGCATCTTTGAAACATCTCACCAACACTCAAGCGGCACTGCCGCTCTCCGTGAACAGAGAGTATGTATACATCTGCATCCTATGGAGGGTGGAATAAGCTGTCAGGGACCCTAGGGTACCGTGTCCAAACTTTAAAAAAAAATACTATAGTACTAAAATAAAAATACTAAAATAAGTTCATAAAGGATAATTCATAATAATGTCATGATGCATACAATAAATATGTGGTTCATAATTGATTTCATATGAGGTTAAAAATGTAAACATGATGTGATGATAACTTTCTGAGGCAGAACCAATTGTTCCCTGTCTGTCAGTAGCAACACTGGGCCATGATTGATTGACTGATTGATGCATGATTGCATTGCACACAACAGGTGGTACACACTTTGTCTCACTCAGACACTGGTCTGCATGAAGGAAGCAGCACACAGTTTAGTGTGTTACAAACTTTACAGTAAGAAAGACGGTCAAAAGGACATTCTAAAGACTGTATGAAACTAAAGAAGAACCTTACATGACAAGCGGCCAACGAGGTATTCTATTATTTAGATTAGTATTTGTTGTGTTATTTGTTTGATGGTGTTTGATGGAGACGTTCACCTGCTGCGCATCGCGCATTTCTTTGTATTTCCATTTGGTCAATATCATGTACTGTGATGCACTTTGTTGATTGTTTTATGTGTTTATTTTTGTGTGAACATATAATATAGTTCTCACGGCATGGAACAGCTGAGGGATGAGAAGAATGCCCAATAAATGCCCGTTCATAAAGAACCGACCTGTGTCGTAATGTTGTGAGAAGAGCTACAGGGAGTCAGGGACCCTTCATCCCATTATAAAAAAAATGAAGTTGCAAATTGCGACACCATAAAGCAAAACCATTACACTTGTTTACAATAGGGTCCACCCTTTTCAATTAATTCAATCAAACATTTAGAGACATACAAATACACTTCTAGATAATCAAAAACAGAAATCATAAAAGGAAGCTGGGGGGGGGGGGGAATAAAGTTCTAATCATGTGCACTTCTTTACAATAGTTAAGACCGTTTTACAAACATTTTGTTTTAAATGTTTGACCAAATGCAGTCAAATTATCATAATCGAGCAACATGATTCTTCCTTGAATTACTAAAATTAGTGCCCAGTTAGTTGCCCACTCTTCCTGTTAGCTAACAATGCTAACGTTAGCTCTGCCTCTTTCTTGGCACTGCAATTAAAACATACTGCACGTCAACAACAGCTCATAACGTGTGATCTACAGTGTGTGTGTGTGTGTGTGTGTGTGTGTGTGTGTGTGTGTGTGTGTGTGTGTGTGTGTGTGTGTGTGTGTGTGTGTGTGTGTGTGTGTGTGTGTGTGTGTGTGTGTGTGTGTGTGTGTGTGTGTGTGTGGCACACACACAACCACCAACAAGCCAGACAACAACACAGGCTTCGTCGTACGACGGCGGCGCGCGCCCCAAAAACATCCGATATGCAAGCTCGCAACACGTCGCCACGCGACTTGATGTGAGCTTGTAGATCGGCTGTTTTTGGGGGGGGCGCGCGCGCCCGCCCGCCGTCGTACGACCGAGGCGGCACAAACATTGGGCATAACGTATAGGATGTTAGCAAAGCTACCTGCTGTGTGTGTGTGTGTGTGTGTGTGTGTGTGTGTGTGTGTGTGTGTGTGTGTGTGTGTGTGTGTGTGTGTGTGTGTGTGTGTGTGTGTGTTGAAAACAATGCTGAAACAACTACCGGGGGGGGGGGGGTGCGAAAAAGGTTGTTATGATAAAATATGCGAGTAATTTACTTGCGATAATTGTTGAACAGAACAACACACATTATTTAATGTCCAGTACCTTGGGAGGAGTATTGGCCGCCATGTCACCCGTTGTGTGTGTGACCAGACCAGGTCGCGAGCGATGATGACGACGGCAGGGCAGGCTCACGTGCCCGAGTGTCAACTTCCAAAACAAGCAGCACAACAACAACGCTGACAAGTCATCTTCCGGCCCGTGGCCAAGGAAGCTCTTAGAAGGAAGTGAAGTGGTCACGTGACTGGGCTGCGCCATGACACTTTCATGGACACTTTCACGGGAGCCAAACTACACCCGGAAGTTCGGCAGAATGCACTGGAGTCAATGAGAGCTCAGTGACCAGCTCATGAACAAACATTATTTATGAATGACTGAGACCTTTTGTAAAGTGATCGCTTCTGGAAAATAAAATAATATATATAACACGTTATTTTAGGCTGTCTTATTTTTTGATGTGCATACTACTTAATGTGAGTTATTTTTTCAAAGAGCAGAGAGCAGCCCAGGCAGAAAACTTACTATGTGCTCTTCTATAAATACCTCAATAAAAATAAATAGTTATTAAGTCGAAAAACAACCACTCGGAAAAAACGTGTGATATCACTTATGTCTTCTTTCATATTCCTGAACCAATTATATGACAAAGCTCGCAATCGTTCATGTATAATGTTTGTTATGAGCTGGTCCAGCCGGCTCCATTCACTGCCATGTATTCATTGCACTACTGGTGTGAGTTTGGCTCCCATGAAAGTGTCCATGAAAGTGTCATGGCGCAGCCCAGTCACGTGACCACTTCACTTCCTTCTAAGAGCTTCCTTGCCCGTGGCTCACGCGGATACGTGCAGAAGAAAGGAACGGACACCGTCGTCATATCCTGACTGCTGTCTTTCTGTTCTGTCCGTCCATGTGTCTGTTCTGTCTGCTGGAACTAAGCCAGGGAAAATGTATTTTTTTTTTTTTTAAGTCTGAAGGTTGTATTTTGTCACTTTTATTTGTTATATCTGATGAATTGAAAAGGGTGGACCCTATTGTAAACAAGTGTAATGCTTTATGCCTGGTGACTGCATGGTGTCGTCCACAGTTAACAGTTTTTGTATTGAGTTGTGCTTAATATGTACAAAACTGTTAATAAATACTTAAATCAATCAACTCACTATAGTACAAAAAGCGAAATGTAAATTATTGCGATCAACAAAGTAGTGTTCCAGTCTCTCTCTCTCTGTCTCAGTTTACGGTAGATTAGCTTGTGGCGCCCCCTATGGGCAGAGGTGGCCCCTCAACAAAATGAGTTCATCACATCAGGTTTATACATTGGAGGTCTGTCAGCCTCGCCTGGCTAGGCAAATCCGACGAAAATAACAGCCTGGGTACCACTATGTGTCTACCTAGTACCTACCGAGGCTAGGCCAGCTAAATTGTGTAGTGTTTTGTTCATGTTAATACATTGTGAAACAAATCCTATAAAGACAAATACATATTACAACTACCCAAAAAAATCATATATTATAAAGACTAAATTAATATTACAACTATTACAAATATGTCCTACAAAGATGGTGGTACAAAAATAAAAAAATCACACCCGTGTGAAGTGAGGAGCACATATCTTATCATTGTACATCATCATGACGTAACATGTCGATTTGCGCAGACACGTATATGACGTAAAGTCTCCTTTCATTGTCAATGGCAAATGTGACACGAGTTATGACAAAAAACGATATATAGGAGCCAGGAGGGCCTCAAAAACATAGGGCCATGGGCATATATTTATGTAAATGTTCAGCGCCACAAACTGTATAGTCTACCAAGTTTCATACTTTTATGGACCTGCCTGTTGCATTTACTATGAAAACCTGCATCTCCCATTAGTCATGCCTCCATATACGGTCATGCCTCGTGACATCACGCCTCCATATATGGTCACGCCTCGTTACATCACGCCTCCATATATGGTGACGCCTCGTTACATCACGCCTTGTGACACGTCACACCATATGGCCATCTCCATGTATGAAGATCACGACACCTCATCAAACCCTGGATAACCATACATGGAGAAGACTGGATCATCACCTATAGATCTTCAGATATGGAGCCGGCCAGCAACTCTACATCTGACCTCAAACCCTTAGATCTCCATATATGGAGCTGACCTGTTCTGACATGCCATATGTTGATCTGACCCAACCCTGTACACGTAAGAGACGCTCCATATATTCACGCATTTCCAGCATGTTTACATTACATAATTAATTATATTACAACTCAGATTTATACAGAGTACTCTGTCTTCTTTCCCAAGCTTGACAAATAAAGTCTGCCACAACAAAAGTCCCTTTGGCAAAACATATCTCCATTTTTTACATAGTTGTACATTGTGGAAACAAGTGGTCGGACATGCAAACAAGCACTGCTCCCGTGCTTGCCGTTAGGGTTTGAGGTGAATGACCGGAATAGTATGTCTAAACTAAAGCCTGTACCTGTGCACGTGAAAGAAAAAACACACAAAGAAAATCCTCAACCCCTCCCACCCATAGTGCTCAGTGACACCGCATAGAATAAAATAGTAAGATGATGAAATACTGTCATGGAAAACAATAACATCTGAAATGGTGATGATGACAGTCAACTACATCAGTGGTATCTTGTCTTTTAAATGGTAAATGGTGCATTTATATAGCGCCTTTATCCAAGGCGCTTCATATAGTGCATTACATTCACCCATTCACACACCGATTGCGGCAGAGGCCATGCAAGGTACCAACCTGCACATCGGGAGCAATTCAGGGTTCAGTGTCTTGCCCAAGGACACTTCGACATGTAGACAGGAGGAGCCGGGATTCGAACCGCCCATGGATCATTGGATGACCTGCTCTACCTCCTGAGCCACAGTCGCAGTGCTTCTACTCAAGTATAACGGACAAGGGGTACGCAAACCCCCTTGTCCGTTATACTTGAGTAGAAGCACTGCGACAGTTAGAGAGTGAGCAAAGCCTTCTGGCTTGGCAAGTTGGCAAGGTCGGGAGGATGTCATCTTGGAAGACCTGTGTTGTATATCAGTCCATGTGCATCCAATTGACCTGTGGCATTAATGATCATGTTAGTCCATTGAAATGAGTGCTGGAGTTGCAGCTGTCCCTGACGATTGTTAGATTGGGACAGGCGTTCTAGGCCAAAGGACTTCGCTGATAACATGAAGGCAGAATAACAATTTATTGAGGGTATAGTGACATATTTGTTGTTAGGACATTCTTAATAAAACTCCAGTCAACAACAGAGATAGGCATTCAGTGTCAAAGGTGACATGCATATAATTGAAAAGGTTTTATAGACCATGACTTGTCAGAAAATAGAGTTCAGTATCTTGCTCAACTCTTAAACATATTCGACAAAAGCCAGGATGAGCCGAGGATCAAATGGGAACCCTTAGCTCCACTTTCATCCACTCTATACCTTCTGAGCCACTGCTGCAGCCACTGCTGCCCTAAACCATACATGCTCTGTGGAGGACGTGATAGTGCATCTTTCTGAAGGTTTTGGTGGTCTGGCAACTGTTCTGTCCTATTTCAAATATGATTCCCTCTGCCTGCATGGTGGTTCAGTCAGTTTGTACAAAGACCATGCTCCTTATGAACATGAGGCCTAAAGATTTAATCTGACCCCTATATGTCTTGTCTTGCATGTCTCTCCTCTCTCTGTTTTCTGTCTTTCTACTGTTAAGGCAATCTGTGTGAAAGAAAAAATTAAATAAGGCAAGAGATAACAGTTCTAGTGGTTATTATTTTAGTACTAAAACAGGATACATAATTAAATGCAATGGGAAAACACTGTCTGGGTCAAAGTAGAGCTGCAGGTCACACAGCATCCTGACGTCAATGCTTTCTCTACATGGGCACAAAAGCTGCACAAACTATATGTTTATAACGCATTTTGACATTTATCTGTATTGACAAGTTGACAACAACACGTGGCAGCAGACTGTAGGTGCATATAGGTTACAGGTCATTTCCCAAAATAACTATGGTCTCACAGAGTACACATACCGTAGATAGTACAAGCACACTGCACACGTATGTAGATAAAAGTCTCCCTCTAGGACAGTCGTCCTTAGACGAGCCCTCCATAGTTATCTAAATGATAACAGCCTTATTCTGACTAGTACCTAGTACTGTTATTATGTGATCAGAATGCTCATCAGCCTCGCCAGGGATTCTGTATCTGGAATGCTGTCGGGTGTAGAGCTCACTCTCTATTAAAACTTAAAACGGCACAATTTTATTTTTATTAAAGGCCAAACATCTGGGTCATCTCTAAGCAGAGGGTCTAGCAGTGATGCAAGTTGTGCATTGAATAGAATAAAAAGGCTGGTTTAGTGACATCACTCACTCAATTCAATTCAAAGGAGCTTTATTGCCATGAGAAAACACACGTTTACATTGCCAAAGCAAGTGTCACAAATTATAAAAACTGTTGAAAATGGGGAAAGTATACTGTACCCCCTCCAACTGTATTATACAGTTGGAGGAGGTACATAATTTTGTAAACTGAGCTATGTCACATTGCATCATTATGTTATAACAGTCAGTCACTCACAAAAGAGAGGAAGTGTAGTCTATCTGTTCTATCTGCTCTTGCCCAAGACAACAATCTTTGCCCTTGTCAATGCCTAATGTCTTGCTTGAGTTGCTTCTACCGACTCAGAGCATAAACATTTCGAGCATTGATTAATGTTTTTTTTTAAAGTTTAGTTTTTTATTTATTCGATGGTTTTACAGTCTTGATTATTTGTGACATCACTGGTGAAACCTTGACATTCGCCTTTTACGCTGATCAGCAGCCAACCAGCGACCGCGATAAGAAGATAACAGTCCTGGGAGGGAGGGGGCGTCTAGGGGCTGAGCTGACAGTGTCACAGACAGTACAGAACACAAGCTAACCGGCTAACTAAGCCCGTGGAGCGCTTTTTGTGTGCGTCTTAACTTGCCAATGAATGATTAATTCAAACCGAACCCACATGTTCGTACCCAATGTATTCATCAGAACTTTGCTGAGAATCGCCACGTTTAGCGACGGTTATATTATTTGCTTGAAAAAATGAATTCCGACGTCAGTAATGCTTCTCCAATGGAGGAAGACGACGAGCTGGAAGACGGAGAGATCTGCGACGATGAGACCGAGGAGAACGACGTGGATCTGCGGCCTACCAGCGGCGGCGCTTCGCCGCGGAACAACATGCCGAACAACAACAACAATAAACGACGCCAACAGCAGCACCAGCACCACCACCACCCCCCGCACAGTCTGCTGGGGCCGCCGCCGAACTTTCGCCATCTGATGCCGTACAACGGACCTCACATCATCATGCAGCACGGCCCTTTCCCTCCGACGGGCCACAGGCAGCAGCAGCAGCAGTGCGGGCCTAGCGGGCCCGACCGACCTCCTCCTCCGCCCCTGCCGCCGCCGCCGCTGCTGCCGCCGGGACTACTCGACCACGAGAGCCCGCGGTCGAACTTCTGGGAGCGCAGCCACGGCGCCCTGGGGAGATTCAGGCACCGCTCGGCCGTGCCGAACGGATCGGGATCGGGAGGAGGACGCCCGGACTGGGACCGACCGGTAGGAGGACCGGTCTGGAGGGATGGCGGCGGCGGGGGAGTGCGAGACAACACTCGGCCTCCACCCGTTCGCTATGGGCCCTGCACGGAGAGCCACAACAACAAGAAGGTTTCTCCCACGAGGAAGCGTATCCTTTTAATTTAATACCGATTATTTAATATCATTTATTTGTGTTTTGGACTAGTGGGGAGTGCTAATCTCATTTTGTGCCTGATCGTCAGTCGATATGCTGCAGTTCTGATTGGTGTTACTGTCCAATGTCCATGGCAGTATACTATATATACCGTATATAAATATATAAGACCATAGCATGTGTAGACTAGACTGACTATTACTGCTTTCCAGGGAATGTCAGAGTCGTTTCCGCCTCGCACACGTTCAGACTGACGTAACATTCACATGTCAGTCCAATGAGGCCATTTTACACAGCAGGGTTAACTCAACTGTTCCACTCAGAAGTGGAGATTGCAAGCGTTTCCTTTTAAATTGTATGTTTTTGTTCCTCATTGTTGTCACAGAACACACATTCAGTCTTTCTTTGGCCATTGTCTGATCCTGATGGTATTAAATAATATATTTGTATTGCCATGGCTTCAGTTAAACTAACTAGAGTAAAAAAACAACAACCAATATTTGTAAGGCTACTGTGCTTTCCTTTACTCTTCAATCCAGAAAAACAGCAGGGGAGGAACCAGGGAAGAAAGATGTGCGTACAGTACACATTTGCCAAAACAGAAGCTGCTGCCGATGAGAGCTTCGAGGACTTGCTTTCAAAGTATAAGCAAATTCAGCTTGAGCTGGAATGTATTCGTAAAGAGGAAACCGCGTTGGAGCCCAACGTTTTCCTGCCAACAGAAGAGGAGATGCCTCAGCACCCCGCCACCAGTATTCCCCAGACCGAACCAGTACCTGAAGAAACGGCCAGTATTCACCAACCATCTCCTACGGAGGAACCACAAGGCCTCGAGAGTGCAGACAAAAAAGCCTTCCAGGCGTTCAACATCAAACCCATCCGCCAGAAGCTGCTCACACCCGCGGAGCTGGACGCTGCGTTTAATAAGAGCGGAATATCGGAAGAGCAACAGGGCGAGGCGGCCGAAGATGGTGAACAGGAAGAAGAACAGGGCCAGGCGTCAACGCTGGATGTCAAAGAG
Organism: Protomyctophum parallelum; assembly: GCF_964188405.1. Classification (NCBI taxonomy): domain Eukaryota; kingdom Metazoa; phylum Chordata; class Actinopteri; order Myctophiformes; family Myctophidae; genus Protomyctophum; species Protomyctophum parallelum. Next base: position 54,396,096 of record NC_139700.1, read on the forward strand.
TCCGACAAAGTTCCTGCTGATCTACCAACTGCTGCTCTTAAAGGTTTGTGTAACATATCGGAGCAAACATGCGGCCATATGACATGGAATCTAATAGTTGCTGGTTCAGTTTACCATAATGGTAAGTTTGGCTAATCTGTGAATTGTTCTGTGTTTTCAGAGGACGAAGAAAAGCCGAGACAGGAAGATGGAGGGAAGACGGAGGAGAAGTCAAAACAAGAAGGGAGTGTGGATACTGCCACAAAAAAGACCCTGCCCCGCAGTAAAGACGCAGGGAAAGGAGCCAAGGGGAAGGGGAAACTATCCTGTGTATGTTGTGGCAGTGGGTCGGCGGAGGAGACGGAAGAAAAGACGAATAAAGGGAGTGTGGACACTACCGCAGAAAATACTTCCCTCCCCTGTGATGAAGGAGAAAAGGGACCGGTGAAAACACCATGTGTATGTTGTGCCAATGGGTCGACGGAGGAAGAGCTAAATAAAGGGAGTGTGGACACTGCGGCGAAAAAGACATCCCCCTGCTGCAATAAAGACATGGCGGAAGGAGAGCAGGGACATGAGACCACATGTGTATGTTCACTCTGTTGTGACAGTGTGTCATCCGCTTCCAGTGAAGAATCGTCCTCATCCCCTGACAAAGTATGTCTAAGCACAAATCGGCATGGTCTATACATTAGCCTGTCTGCACAACTTTAAACGGTTCACTGTTACTAACTCACATGTTTCATGGAATATTTGGCCATTTACTCAACACCCAAAGTTTAGCTATAAATTGATTCTAGTTGAGAAAAAAACAAACACATATATATAATCTATTACAGCTAATTAAACAATAAATATGTTCTCAGTGATGTTTCCAGTGATTCTATTATTTCTATAATTTTTTTAAACCAACTGTACAACTCAAAATGTAATGGTTTGACGAGGGTTGTTAATGCTTGTGGACTCCAACCCTTCACAGCCACTGGTCAAGGTCGAGGAGGAGGAACTGTCTGAGATGCAGCTTCGTCTCCTGGCGTTGCAGTCAGCCAGCAAGAAGTGGCACCAGAAAGAGCAGCAGGTGATGAAGGAGAGCAAGGACCGGATCACCAGGGCCTCCCAGGAGAAGACCTCCAAGGCCTCCCAGGAGAAGACCTCCAAGGCCTCCCAGGAGAAGACCACCAGGGCCTCCCAGGAGAAGACCACCAGGGCCTCCCAGGAGAAGACCACCAGGGCCTCCCAGGAGAAGACGACCAGGGCCGCCCAGGAGAAGACCTCCAAGGCCTCCCAGGAGAAGACCACCAAGGCCTCCCAGGAGAAGACCACCAAGGCCTCCCAGGAGAAGACCGCCAAGGCCGCCCAGGAGAAGACCTCCAAGTCAGGTTCTTCTGCCACAACAACGCCCAAAGGCCATAGGGTCACCACTCGATCGGTTTCTTCTGCTGCTGCTTTGGAAAGGGCCCGGACCAGGTCCAAGCCCCTGGAGAGAGACCGAGAGAGGCCCACGGCTGGGGCCAGGCAGACGGAGAGAGAGAGGACGATTTCCGCAGAGAGGGACAACAGGGCGAGACCTGGCCCCAAGCCCCTGGCGGAGAAGGGCAGAACCCCAGTAAAGCCTCATTCAGCCAGGAAGACGGTCAGCCCAGGTGAGAAAGGTCAGTATCATACCCTCTGCACCACTTTTTGGTCTCTTCATGGGAGTCGTTTTCTTTTTTGACATTTTATCAGCCATCACGTATCCTGTGACACATTAATCCCTTGCATCCTATTTCACAGATTGAATGATAAGATAATTAAATACACAATATATTTTTTTATGGATATCTTTTTCTGCCAGTGTGTGATTTTTATCTCGTCTAGGGAAGCTGATGATGACCTTTTATATTACGTTCCCTCTCTTTCATGCCCATCATCCAAGGCTTTGCAGCCAAGCAGGCGTTCAGGAAGCAGCAGCTGCGAACATGGAAGCTGCAGCAACAACAGGAGGAGAAGCGACGACAGGAAGAGGAGGAACGTCGCAAGCGAGAAGACGAGATCCGGAAGATCCGTAACCTGTCGAACCAGGATGAACAATACAACCGCTTCATGAAGCTGGTCGGAGGCAAGACACCCCCCCGCAGTAAAGTAAGATTACAACTCCTGAAAATATATTAACGTCTTGGTCGTTGTGACTTCCAATTTTCCATGCTGTAGAAAGTATGAATAATGTTTAAAAGTAGTACTAAAAAGTAAGTAGGCAAGGCAAGGCAATTTGATTTATATATAGCACCTTTCATACACGAGGTAATTCATAGTGCTTTACAGAATAAAAACAAATGCAGAGTGCAACAGTGCACTTAAAAATGAATACAGATTATAATACATACAATTTAATTAAGATAAAGGAGCATATGAACAAATACTTCCACCTTTTGATTAAAAAACCCCCCACACAGCTCATTTAAAACCCAGGCCAGACCTAGCCGCTGTTAGACGTCATTGGGATAGGCAATGTTAAATAAATATGTTTTTAAATTGGACTTAAAAACGGCTATGGTTGTGGTGCATAATGGTGAAATGCTGCTTCACCATGTTTTGTTCCAACTATCGGGTGAACTATTGGTATGCAAGTAGCATAATATGCACAAGACTAGTGGAGCATAAGGTTCTCAAACAAAGGTCCAAAATATAAAAGACATAAGGGGAAGCTAATAGCTATTGTATGTATAGTAATGCCGACATTTTTATACTAGCCTCAAATATGCTACCCTTATAGCAGTTTGATTAGGCATACAGACATAATAAGAGTAACTAGTATGCACATACAGAGCACTCTGCAATGTGTTTTGAGTGTTAATGGTTAAATCCAGGTTATTGCGTATGTTAGATGTATTCTGGTACTAGTATAGAGAAAACACAATCCACCTCAGTGTATTAACATGTTGGGTGCTTCACCTCAGTGTATTAACATGTTGGGTGCTTCACCTCAGTGTATTAACATGTTGGGTGCTTCACCTCAGTGTATTAACATGTTGGGTGCTTCACCTCAGTGTATTAACATGTTGGGTGCTTCACCTCAGTGTATTAACATGTTGGGTGCTTCACCTCAGTGTATTGACATGTTGGGTGCTTCACCTCAGTGTATTAACATGTTGGGTGCTTCACCTCAGTGTATTAACATGTTGGGTGCTTCACCTCAGTGTATTGACATGTTGGGTGCTTCACCTCAGTGTATTGACATGTTGGGTGCTTCACCTCAGTGTATTAACATGTTGGGTGCTTCACCTCAGTGTATTAACATGTTGGGTGCTTCACCTCAGTGTATTAACATGTTGGGTGCTTCACCTCAGTGTATTGACATGTTGGGTGCTTCACCTCAGTGTATTAACATGTTGGGTGCTTCACCTCAGTGTATTGACATGTTGGGTGCTTCACCTCAGTGTATTAACATGTTGGGTGCTTCACCTCAGTGTATTAACATGTTGGGTGCTTCACCTCAGTGTATTAACATGTTGGGTGCTTCACCTCAGTGTATTAACATGTTGGGTGCTTCACCTCAGTGTATTGACATGTTGGGTGCTTCACCTCAGTGTATTAACATGTTGGGTGCTTCACCTCAGTGTATTGACATGTTGGGTGCTTCACCTCAGTGTATTAACATGTTGGGTGCTTCACCTCAGTGTATTGACATGTTGGGTGCTTCACCTCAGTGTATTAACATGTTGGGTGCTTCACCTCAGTGTATTGACATGTTGGGTGCTTCACCTCAGTGTATTAACATGTTGGGTGCTTCACCTCAGTGTATTGACATGTTGGGTGCTTCACCTCAGTGTATTAACATGTTGGGTGCTTCACCTCAGTGTATTAACATGTTGGGTGCTTCACCTCAGTGTATTAACATGTTGGGTGCTTCACCTCAGTGTATTAACATGTTGGGTGCTTCACCTCAGTGTATTAACATGTTGGGTGCTTCACCTCAGTGTATTAACATGTTGGGTGCTTCACCTCAGTGTATTAACATGTTGGGTGCTTCACCTCAGTGTATTAACATGTTGGGTGCTTCACCTCAGTGTATTGACATGTTGGGTGCTTCACCTCAGTGTATTAACATGTTGGGTGCTTCACCTCAGTGTATTGACATGTTGGGTGCTTCACCTCAGTGTATTAACATGTTGGGTGCTTCACCTCAGTGTATTGACATGTTGGGTGCTTCACCTCAGTGTATTAACATGTTGGGTGCTTCACCTCAGTGTATTGACATGTTGGGTGCTTCACCTCAGTGTATTGACATGTTGGGTGCTTCACCTCAGTGTATTAACATGTTGGGTGCTTCACCTCAGTGTATTAACATGTTGGGTGCTTCACCTCAGTGTATTAACATGTTGGGTGCTTCACCTCAGTGTATTAACATGTTGGGTGCTTCACCTCAGTGTATTAACATGTTGGGTGCTTCACCTCAGTGTATTAACATGTTGGGTGCTTCACCTCAGTGTATTAACATGTTGGGTGCTTCACCTCAGTGTATTGACATGTTGGGTGCTTCACCTCAGTGTATTAACATGTTGGGTGCTTCACCTCAGTGTATTGACATGTTGGGTGCTTCACCTCAGTGTATTAACATGTTGGGTGCTTCACCTCAGTGTATTAACATGTTGGGTGCTTCACCTCAGTGTATTGACATGTTGGGTGCTTCACCTCAGTGTATTGACATGTTGGGTGCTTCACCTCAGTGTATTAACATGTTGGGTGCTTCACCTCAGTGTATTGACATGTTGGGTGCTTCACCTCAGTGTATTAACATGTTGGGTGCTTCACCTCAGTGTATTAACATGTTGGGTGCTTCACCTCAGTGTATTGACATGTTGGGTGCTTCACCTCAGTGTATTGACATGTTGGGTGCTTCACCTCAGTGTATTAACATGTTGTGTGCTTCAGTCTAGGGACAGAGAACATAGGAAATCTACAGGAAAACAAGGCCTGGACACGTCAGGAAACCTCTACCAATATGACAACTACGACGAGGTTGCCATGGACACCGACAGTGAAAACAATTCACCAGGTGGGTGACCATTTCACAGGCTTTTATGTGTTCTGTGCTGCATCACCCCCTGACAGTCCCTGTATCTTATTTAGGCCTGACGTCGAAATTTCAAAAAATGTTTTCTGAAATACCCATTTCTATATCAGTGGTGCTCAAACCATTTCATGTCAAGGACCCCAAAAATGATATGTATTTGGCCGCCGACCCCCATCTGAAAATATGTATTTCCAGGAACCCCTCAAAAGCAAAGATTTGAGTAAAAAAACATTCGCTCTGAAAGAATATATTCAAAGATTTGTGCCACATTTTCATGATTTTTCAAAAATAGCAGACCTACAAGCTCATAGTGCCGCGCTATGAACTTGTAGATCTGCTATTTGTCAATAGCTAAAGTATAACATGCTTGAAACACAAAGGGGTTCCCGTACAGAATGGGTTAAAGAATTTACTTTGAAATGCGTCTTTATTTTCATATTCACATTAAGACAGCAAAGCTGGTTTTCGATGCAAGTATGAAAATCAGGATTTAAGTTGTTTCCCTCAACCACAGTTCTATCACATTTCATTTGAAAGGGCACTTGTTTAATATATTGACTAATGCTGAATTTGACAATTCACATGTACTATCTATGCTTGTTTCCTGCTAGCCCCTTCGCCATCGCATCATCTATTTGCTGCTGAAGATCCTGCCTGTGGTCCTCACATGCCTCCATTCACTGCAGACTCTCCACAGTTTGGAATGGTATGCCAGTGATTCATAACCTTTTTTTATTTATTTCAAGCATTATGGCATTAATAATAATAATAATAATAATAATAAAACTATTTGTATAGCACCTTTCATGACATGAAATGCAGCTCAAAGTGCTTTACAGAACAATGGAGAATAAAAGAAAATCAAGGCAACGACATTAAAAAACAAGCAGTAATGCAGTACAGTGAGGACATGAAAAATAAAAAATAAAATCAATTAAAGGCAATGTTGTAGAAGTGGGTCTTGAGCTGAGCTTGTCTACAGAGGCTGCCTGACGAAGGTACAGAGGGAGCTTGTTCCATGCCGACGGCCCGTAGAAGCAAAAAGCTGCTTCCCCGTATTTTTTAGTTGCCATTTTTTTGGGCAAAGCGAGCAGGCCGGCGGTGGAAGACCTTAGGGAGCGGTTTGGGACATATTTAGGCAGGCAGTCATGTAGGTAACCCTAATCTACAATGTAAAATGTTCCCTGGATTTTACAGTGAGAGTGTACGGTTCCATTTGTACACTCTTGGAGTTAGACTTGAGAGTGATTTGGTTCCGTTTATCAATCATCCATCCCTGGAACCCCCTCAAAGACCACTGGGGGTGCCTGGAATTGATGACATTCATAACATTTTTATTACATTTATCAGTGTGACTAATGTCCACATCGTGTGTGTGTGTGTGTGTAACTGGCACAGTAGCATGGCAAACTTTGCCACTGCCAGCAATCAATGGTTAGCTGAACAAAATGAACTTAACTTGATCATCTCTGACCTGAGAAGTTGATTGATTGATGGCTTGTGGTAATTTCTATGGCAAAAAACCAACCACCTCTGAAATGATGTTAACCCATTCTGACCGGGCACCCATTTTGGTGTTGGCATCATGTCGTGCTTTAGCTATTGAAAAATAGCAGATCTACAAGCTCATATCGCGCCACCGACTGGCGCGATACGAGCTTGTAGGTCTGCTATTTTTTTTAAATATCGAAGAACGACTGACATTTTTAGAATCTGATCTCAGGTCAGAATGGGTTCATCAGACCAGTGTGTGTCCAGTGGAAACCTCGTATGAATCTGATCCCAGGTCAGAATGGGTTAAATGCTGCTACACGTCGTAGTAACCTTTCTCACTTCATTTGTGTAGCACATTTTTGAACATCACGTATTTTTGTGATTTTTCTTTGTTGCTCAGCCTTTCTTCGCGGCGCTGTTGTCCACGCTTCCTCCCCCGCCACCCCCGCTCCCTCCTCCCCCCGACGAGGTGGAGCCGCCGCCCAAACCGCCGTTTGCTGACGAGGAGGAGGAGGAGGAGATGCTGCTGAGGGAGACCTGCCTCATGTCCATGGCCAATAAGAAAGTGTCCCCGTCTGAGGTAACAGTCCAGTCCCCACCACACTACCACCACCGCAGTCATAACAAGCTCACAACGCATCACATCATGAGCTTACTGTATATATATATTGTCTATTTAAAAAGAAAGTTCAGATATAATGACCCAAATACTGGGCGCTGGGTTGAAAGTGTTTAGGTGCGTTTTGCAAAGTTCATGATATAACTTGTGCACTTGAATAACATGATTAACTTAACAATCTGTCCATGAATCAATGGTCCATCAATTCAATTCATGGATGACACCAGGGCTCGACAGTGCGACTAGGTACTCGCATTTGCGACTAAAAATATCACTGTGCGAGTTGTAAAATTAAATTTGTCGCACAGGTGCGACTACAGGATTTGACCATTCAATCGTGATAAAGAGAAGTCTCTGTCTACAGCAAGTGCACATTCTATAGTCGCGGTTCTCTACCTAAATCTATATTTCTGAACGGCGGTGTCGTTCGCCAAAAAGAGCAGAGCTACAAGCTAACAACGTGTCGAGGCTCAATGCGGCGTTCATTTGGAGATCTGTCCCCTTTGCTCCCACCGCCCCGCACCTCCCTGTGTTGCTGCTAAGTTCTCTTCCCCGTCAGCACTGAGCAGCGGAGCGAACGCAGCAGGGTAGCACAGAAGACAGAAGGAGTTGCTACTTGCTAGGACCCCGACACGTTGAATACTAAAGTTATTTAGAAAGTTTGTAATGTTAAAACATCACTTGATATAACTTTTAACCAAACGTGGGTGAAACAGCGTGCAGCCGCGCACGTAAAGAGTGCACGTGCACACGCACATGGAGTAGACTGATTGATTGTTATACCAAAACAACCCTTGCTTAGCACCTCGCTAAAAGCGTGTGCGCAGCGCAATACGAATGACCGACCTGGCTGGATATATTATTAGTCAGTGGCTAGCTCAGGTCCATAACTCTAAATGCAACGCATTAGACTAGAGCTATGGACCAGAGCTAGTCAGTGGCCTCACTGGCCTGCATAACGAGCAACGTAAAAAAGGCAAAGATCCCCCCCCCCCCCCACCACCTCCTTCCACCACGCCGAGGTGTAGCCTTATGTCCGATGTTCTGTCTGAACTGAAGCAGTCAGAGCCAAGGAGAATGTTACAATACTAATTCACCATTGAGTAGCCTCTGCACTGTCTAAATGTCACACTCACATGATGGAACAGCAAGATAAAAACGGATAGTCTGTCTGTCTGTCCATCCATTCATAAAATGAATTGACTATCTATCTATCTATCTGCAATTCTGCATACCAATAGTCTATCAGTATAAAAACAAATTGATTATATAGATTATATAAAAAAATATGATATCCAGATGAATATCAATATTGTGATCATTTCTGAAAATATATTGTGATATAATATTTTGTCATATTGCCTGCCCCTACCTCATATCACTTTATTTTTTTTATTTTTTTTAAGTTTTTTTTTTTTGCGGCTTACGCCTTTTATTGATTTTTGAAGGGACAGACAGTAGGCTGACAGGAAACGGGAGAGAGATGGGGGGATGACATGCAGTAAAGGCCGTGTCGGGTCCGGGAGTCGAACCCGCGGCACACTGCGACTGGATTACCAGTCCGGTGCCCAGACCGTTACGCTACGGCCTGGGCCCATATCACTTTATTAAAGAAAAATCACACCTGTGTGAAGTGAGGGGCACTCTTATCATCATACATCATGGTTTAATTTACGTCATAATTATTGGAATTTTGACCTAATTTCTCCGTTCATTGTCAATGGAAAATATTGAGACGTGTGGTGACTAAAGCTGTATATAGGAGGGGCTAGCGCCCCTCAAAAACACATTATTTGATAACTTTTCATCGTGCTCCTAAAATAATTTGTGTGCTACTAGATTTTTCAACTTAGGCGCACACGTGCTACTTGAAAAATGCTAAGCGTCGAGCCCTGGATGACACACACACACACACACACACACACACACACACACACACACACACACACACACACCACCTAATGTTCTCCTTTCTTCCTCCAGGAGAAGATGACCACTAGCGGCCCTCCCTCTCCGAGCCCCCAGCAGCCCACTGTGGGCGTCCAGCCGGTGCCCACCAGGGGCAACCTGAACACGGTGCCCCAGACACGAGGCAACAAGTTCCCCAGAGGCCATCATGTCCCCAGAGCCCTGCATGGTCCCAGAGCCCCGCTTGTGGTAAGTTCCCCAGAGGCCATCATGTCCCCAGAGCCCTGCATGGTCCCAGAGCCCCGCTTGTGGTAAGTTCCCCAGAGGCCATCATGTCCCCAGAGCCCTGCATGGTCCCAGAGCCCCGCTTGTGGTAAGTTCCCCAGAGGCCATCATGGTCCCAGAGCCCTGCATGGTCCCAGAGCCCCGCTTGTGGTAAGTTCCCCAGAGGCCATCATGGTCCCAGAGCCAACGCATGGTCCCAGAGCCCCGCTTGTGGTAAGTTCCCCAGAGGCCATCATGTCCCCAGAGCCCTGCATGGTCCCAGAGCCCCGCTTGTGGTAAGTTCCCCAGAGGCCATCATGGTCCCAGAGCCCTGCATGGTCCCAGAGCCCCGCTTGTGGTAAGTTCCCCAGAGGCCATCATGGTCCCAGAGCCCTGCATGGTCCCAGAGCCCCGCTTGTGGTAAGTTCCCCAGAGGCCATCATGGTCGCAGAGCCAACGTATGGTACCGTCACTGTGTTTAAATTACGTTTTACTGCATACATTCTATATTAAAGGACCACTTTTCAACCTATCTTCATATAATTGGTCACCAGTGACATCATCGTTAGGCAGATTTCTTTTTTTTTTAAACAACAATTTTTATTATCATGAGAACGATGGCTTCCATTATTCCATTATATTAGGAATAGAAAGTTTAGCTTGGATTCCCCATCAATGATGTCACTGGTGGACGAGTTTCTGAACTGCCCACAGCTCTCCCATGAAACACGGACTCGGTAGAAAAAAATCATTTCATCATGAACATTAGTGAAGGACCCATTATATGAAGGTAGGTTGAAATGTGGTGAAGTGGTCCTTTAAAATTAAATAATTTTTTATAGTTTTGTTTGTTGTTTTTCTTGTCTGTTCTTCCTTCAATAAAAATTAAGTGATTTTTTTTTTTTTTTGGGTTTGAATGGATCGAACCCATGTGGTGTTTGTGTTTTTAAAAGGAATAGTTGAAAGTACATTTTGCCCAATTCTGACAGCCTTGATTAGCACTCTGCATTTGACAGTAATATAGATGTGGGCGTGTGGGGACCTTTCCAGGCTTCATGTGAAAGTAACACAATAGCACGTGCATAGCTGTAGGCAACATGTGCGAGCAATACACACCAGCTCCAATGAAGACTATCTTCAGCTGTGGTCGTTGAGAGATGATCCTGGCGGCCGTCATGGACAATGAAGCTTCAGTAGAAGATTTATGCAACAGCCGTTGCCCGTTGCTTAAGGGTCATGTTTCATGTCGGTCCCTCCTTTAGTCCAATTTGTGGTTCTAGTGCACATTACAGAGCAAAAAATATTGTCTTATGGACATGTTGGCATAATAAAAAGGTTCTGCTTCTAATTTTCAAACGGGAACACAACCATTCTTCTGTGTTTAGCAGGAAATTAAGTTTTTGTTTTTGCCATTTTTCTCTTATTAGATTTTCTTATTTGTGTGGTAGCAGCAAATTAAATAAGTGTAGACTGAAGTGTGTTGTGTGTGTGTGTGTGTGTGTGTGTGTGTTAGCTCCCCAGGCACAAGTCTGTGGTGGTGCAGTTGAACGACTCTGATGACAGTGACTCTGACATGGACGTCTGCACCTCTGCTCCATCTGTGTTCGGAGGCCTGGAGTTCATGATCAAGGAAGCCAGGAGGACAGTAGAGGTGGGTTAGGGTTAGGGTTAAGCCAGGAGGACAGTAGAGGTGGGTGTCTCACTGGCTTTGACTTGAAATAACTGCAACCATAAACATAATAATGAACTAATAATAAGCCTCCTCATTAACTATTTATTTTAGAGGCATGTTGCTGCATGTTGTTGTCTGTTGCCATGGTTACTCTATATTATAGAGTAACCATGACAACAAGTAAGCAACATGCCTCTGCAAAAGTGGTCAGAGAACAGGAGTGTCTTGTTAAGGGAACAAGATTTTTCTTTTTAATAATTTTATTTTTAAATGTCACCCTAGGCTGCGAAGCCTGCGAAGCCCAAAAGTGCGTCCGGAGCGGAGAAAGAGAACAACCCAGTCAAGACCCCCGAAGCTCTGCCCGAGTCCAAGAGGGCCGAGTATCGTCTGCTCAAAGAGGAAATCGCCAGGTATTATTTTGTTGCCAACCAGTATTATTAGTTGTTTTGCTGCTTGCATAATTATGTGCTTGGTACAAATCCAACGTGAGACTGCCTTTGGGCTTTGCTAATATTGTATGCAACCCTGGTACTTTAAGACTCCTTGTGTAGAAAAAAAAACTAGACTAGACTAGCCATATTGTAAGGAAAAAGGCTCAAAGAGTCAGAAATGTGAAACTGATGAGTGCCCGCGGCCATACCTAACAGACCCCAGTACAGTGTGTACGCTACCCCACACAGCTGGTTGAGGGTGTTAATTTATTTATTTGCCTATTTACCTAAGTATTAATACATTAGAGTACAAGTACCATTGCTCTTTGTGTCATGGCCTAAGTGTACAACAATAAAATCAATTATTACTTGTGACCAACCTATCTTTGTGAATTACATTAATATGCAACAAACCAACAGCTCTTCAGTTTATAGACCTCCACCTTATAGAGCGAAACCTAGAACCGTGATATCATACTTTAAGACAGAGTTCTCGTTACTGCAATGCACGCACACACAGACACACTCGCTTGTTCTCAAACGAGACCTCTCTCTCGAATATCCAGTGTCCCCTGCTAACATCAGCTTAAATGGTAAAATGCATGGGAGTCAGACAAAACTGTTTAAGTAGAAGTAACAGTTGCTACTTGAAAAATAGCACAGAGGCAAAAAGCCCCGAAAGTAAAAAGAGTCTACAATACAAAAATCTGCATTAAGTTGTCAGCTCGGAGGAACCAAGGAAGAGAGAGCTCTCTCCCCTTATCATAAGCATTTATACTTTTTGATGCATGCAACTTTCCCCGCCCGTCCGGACGTGTCGTCGCCCTCAATGGCGCCAACGACGCTGGATGAGTTGGAGATGATTTGTTGATCCCTTCATCGTAGGCCCATCTCGGTCCACTCTGTGGACGATATACTGCTCCGTCCATGGTCCCACGGGTCATCTCGTGAGTTGAATAACGGGGGGAAATCTGCGTTCCTCGTCTCCCTCGGTATGCGCCTCGGTGCCGATGGCTCTGCCCCGCTGCTCCATTCCTGCTTCCTATGGGAGGGAGGGGGCGGGGGCGGCTTGTGGGTCCGCTTGGCTGTGACACACGGGGCCGAGCCGCCCTGGCTCTCAACAGAAACGTTTTGATAGAATGGAAAAGAATGTGGTGCGGTGAAATGGTTAAACTTTACTTCTCTGACTCATTCATTACAGCAGGGAGATTAAACGTTCCTTCTCTGACTCATTCATTACAGCAGGGAGATTAAACGTTCCTTCTCTGACTCCTTCATTACAGCAGGGAGATTAAACGTTCCTTCTCTGACTCCTTCATTACAGCAGGAGATTAAACGTTCCTTCTCTGACTCATTCATTACAGCAGGGAGATTAAACGTTCCTTCTCTGACTCCTTCATTACAGCAGGGAGATTAAACGTTCCTTCTCTGACTCCTTCATTACAGCAGGAGATTAAACGTTCCTTCTCTGACTCCTTCATTACAGCAGGAGATTAAACGTTCCTTCTCTGACTCATTCATTACAGCAGGGAGATTAAACGTTCCTTCTCTGACTCCTTCATTACAGCAGGGAGATTAAACGTTCCTTCTCTGACTCCTTCATTACAGCAGGAGATTAAACGTTCCTTCTCTGACTCCTTCATTACAGCAGGAGATTAAACGTTCCTTCTCTGACTCCTTCATTACAGCAGGGAGATTAAACGTTCCTTCTCTGACTCATTCATTACAGCAGGAGATTAAACGTTCCTTCTCTGACTCCTTCATTACAGCAGGAGATTAAACGTTCCTTCTCTGACTCCTTCATTACAGCAGGAGATTAAACGTTCCTTCTCTGACTCCTTCATTACAGCAGGAGATTAAACGTTCCTTCTCTGACTCATTCATTACAGCAGGAGATTAAACGTTCCTTCTCTGACTCCTTCATTACAGCAGGGAGATTAAACGTTCCTTCTCTGACTCATTCATTACAGCAGGAGATTAAACGTTCCTTCTCTGACTCCTTCATTACAGCAGGAGATTAAACGTTCCTTCTCTGACTCCTTCATTACAGCAGGGAGATTAAACGTTCCTTCTCTGACTCCTTCATTACAGCAGGGAGATTAAACGTTCCTTCTCTGACTCATTCATTACAGCAGGAGATTAAACGTTCCTTCTCTGACTCCTTCATTACAGCAGGGAGATTAAACGTTCCTTCTCTGACTCCTTCATTACAGCAGGGAGATTAAACGTTCCTTCTCTGACTCCTTCATTACAGCAGGGAGATTAAACGTTCCTTCTCTGACTCATTCATTACAGCAGGGAGATTAAACGTTCCTTCTCTGACTCCTTCATTACAGCAGGGAGATTAAACGTTCCTTCTCTGACTCCTTCATTACAGCAGGGAGATTAAACGTTCCTTCTCTGACTCCTTCATTACAGCAGGGAGATTAAACGTTCCTTCTCTGACTCCTTCATTACAGCAGGAGATTAAACGTTCCTTCTCTGACTCATTCATTACAGCAGGGAGATTAAACGTTCCTTCTCTGACTCCTTCATTACAGCAGGGAGATTAAACGTTCCTTCTCTGACTCCTTCATTACAGCAGGAGATTAAACGTTCCTTCTCTGACTCCTTCATTACAGCAGGAGATTAAACGTTCCTTCTCTGACTCCTTCATTACAGCAGGGAGATTAAACGTTCCTTCTCTGACTCATTCATTACAGCAGGAGATTAAACGTTCCTTCTCTGACTCCTTCATTACAGCAGGAGATTAAACGTTCCTTCTCTGACTCCTTCATTACAGCAGGAGATTAAACGTTCCTTCTCTGACTCCTTCATTACAGCAGGGAGATTAAACGTTCCTTCTCTGACTCATTCATTACAGCAGGAGATTAAACGTTCCTTCTCTGACTCCTTCATTACAGCAGGAGATTAAACGTTCCTTCTCTGACTCCTTCATTACAGCAGGAGATTAAACGTTCCTTCTCTGACTCCTTCATTACAGCAGGGAGATTAAACGTTCCTTCTCTGACTCCTTCATTACAGCAGGAGATTAAACGTTCCTTCTCTGACTCCTTCATTACAGCAGGAGATTAAACGTTCCTTCTCTGACTCATTCATTACAGCAGGGAGATTAAACGTTCCTTCTCTGACTCCTTCATTACAGCAGGAGATTAAACGTTCCTTCTCTGACTCCTTCATTACAGCAGGAGATTAAACGTTCCTTCTCTGACTCCTTCATTACAGCAGGAGATTAAACGTTCCTTCTCTGACTCCTTCATTACAGCAGGGAGATTAAACGTTCCTTCTCTGACTCCTTCATTACAGCAGGAGATTAAACGTTCCTTCTCTGACTCCTTCATTACAGCAGGAGATTAAACGTTCCTTCTCTGACTCCTTCATTACAGCAGGGAGATTAAACGTTCCTTCTCTGACTCATTCATTACAGCAGGAGATTAAACGTTCCTTCTCTGACTCCTTCATTACAGCAGGAGATTAAACGTTCCTTCTCTGACTCCTTCATTACAGCAGGGAGATTAAACGTTCCTTCTCTGACTCCTTCATTACAGCAGGGAGATTAAACGTTCCTTCTCTGACTCATTCATTACAGCAGGAGATTAAACGTTCCTTCTCTGACTCCTTCATTACAGCAGGAGATTAAACGTTCCTTCTCTGACTCCTTCATTACAGCAGGAGATTAAACGTTCCTTCTCTGACTCCTTCATTACAGCAGGAGATTAAACGTTCCTTCTCTGACTCATTCATTACAGCAGGAGATTAAACGTTCCTTCTCTGACTCCTTCATTACAGCAGGAGATTAAACGTTCCTTCTCTGACTCCTTCATTACAGCAGGAGATTAAACGTTCCTTCTCTGACTCCTTCATTACAGCAGGAGATTAAACGTTCCTTCTCTGACTCCTTCATTACAGCAGGGAGATTAAACGTTCCTTCTCTGACTCCTTCATTACATCAGGGAGATTAAACGTTCCTTCTCTGACTCATTCATTACAGCAGGAGATTAAACGTTCCTTCTCTGACTCCTTCATTACAGCAGGAGATTAACCGTTCCTTCTCTGACTCCTTCATTACATCAGGGAGATTAAACGTTCCTTCTCTGACTCATTCATTACAGCAGGAGATTAAACGTTCCTTCTCTGACTCCTTCATTACATCAGGGAGATTAAACGTTCCTTCTCTGACTCATTCATTACAGCAGGAGATTAAACGTTCCTTCTCTGACTCCTTCATTACAGCAGGAGATTAACCGTTCCTTCTCTGACTCCTTCATTACATCAGGGAGATTAAACGTTCCTTCTCTGACTCCTTCATTACAGCAGGAGATTAAACGTTCCTTCTCTGACTCCTTCATTACAGCAGGGAGATTAAACGTTCCTTCTCTGACTCCTTCATTACAGCAGGGAGAAGCAGAGAATCGTGAAGGAACACAGCAGCCACAGTCCTAGCGCCGCCTCCCCAGTGGTCTCTGACTCCGAGGCGGAGTCGGCGAAGGCCACGGCAGAGCTCCGCTTAAAAGAAGCTGAGGAAAAACTCAACAAACACAGGTAGGCAACGCCCTCGGCACTGGACCAAAGGTCACACACCTGATACCCCTGTGTTGCACAGTCCCAGTTTCACCTTTATTTACTCTCAGAGCATTGAGGTTCCCCCTCATTTGCAATGCTGACGAGATCACACATATTAAACAATTTAAGACGGATATAAAACACAAATCAAGTCTACAGTACATGTAAGGCTTTGAGACATAATAATATGTTAAAAACAGTTACATATTGAGGTATGGCGGTTCAGAAGCAGGTTATAAAATTGACCATATGATATTTGGGGTACCAATTTTCAGTGTTTCCAATCCAATCCACTTAATTTATAAAGCACATTTTACAACTCAGAGTTTACAAAGTGCTAGAATAAAACTAAATGCACTGTAGCTAAACACGGAGAACAACAGCAAACACGAAAAATACAAAACGGATACAAAACATGGACCATAGAAACTCACCCGGGGTTAAAAGTAAAGGTGTAGAGGTGGGTCTTTCGGTGGGATTTAAAGGTCTCTAGGGTGTTCCATGTAGTAGGGGCATCGTAGCAGATTTTCCCAGTTCAGACTGCACAGATGGGACCTCTAGTGTAAGACATTCACTTGAACGGGTCTTTCCAGTTTAGCAGCTACGTGATGTAGGATGGTAACGTCCCATCAATAGCTTGTGAAACGTCAGATGAAACGACGATGCATTACCTTTTCGTCTTGTCACCATTTGCCCTTCTGCCCCATGTCCGTCTCTCTCTCTCTCCCAGAAATCTGTTGCAGAAAGACGAGGCCATTCTGCGTCAGCTGCACCAACAGGAGCTGAAGAAGAGGGAATCCGTGAAGGCAGCCGAGTCCAAGGCGGTCAAACTCAAAGAGCAGCTGTTGGCCTCCGAGAAGATCGTCAGTGCCAACAAGACTCTCCTCAAGAAACTCCAGGAACAGGTGAGGTCGGATGGGGAGCAGTGTGGATTTTGACAGCACGTTGTGATTTTAGTTTTTTGTCATAGTCTCTTGAATAGTTTTCATTTAGTTTTAGTCACCTGGAATGTTTTAGTGTTAGTCTAAAGTAAATCTACAGTTGATTTAGTCGACTTAAAATGTATTTTGGCGGGCCTTGATGCTGTCGTAATGACTGATTTTACACTTGCCACGTGTAAAATGACTTATACTGGATCTCTTGTCCACTAGTCCCTTCCTAATAGTTTAGTCAAGTTTTTATTCGTTGACAATTGTCAATATATTTACTAGTCTTAGTCATCATAGCTTAGCTTTCATTTAGTTTCCATTTAGTTTTCGCCAGTGAAAAAAAGGTAGTCGACGATTTTTTTTTTTGGCATAGTTTTTTTTTGTCAACGAAATCGACACCGGATGGGAGCTATTCAGTGTTTTGATTGTTTGTTGCATGAAACGTTTCTAAAGGTGAGATGTTTAGATTGAATGATTTCTCTCAAAAGTCTATACAATTGTTCTAAATTAAGGTTGTGACAAATGGACCTGTTTTTTTCCCCCAACGATGTCACCCACCACTTGAAGCTAAACTGGGTTTTCTAGAACGCATAGAAGGAAACGTTTCTCAAATACTTCCCGCACGCCACTGTGACAAATACATTGCGGGTGAAGCTCGTAATGAGCACCGTTTAATCTCCCATTTGTTGTGCATAGTTGCATCGTGTGGAGCACCGTGTGTCCATAAAGAGGAGCGTTGCTGCGCGGATGGAGAAGGAGCTGACCCTGGCCCAGATGGCGCTGGGCAGGGGGATGGAGAAGGAGCTGACCCTGGCCCAGATGGCGCTGGGCAGGGGGATGGAGAAGGAGCTGACCCTGGCCCAGATGGCGCTGGGCAGGGGGATGGAGAAGGAGCTGACCCTGGCCCAGATGGCGCTGGGCAGGGGCCTGAAACGACACACCGACTCCAGCCATCACTTGGTCAGTCTGATCTAGAAGGAATGTATGAACCGTAGAAACCCTAGCAGCTAAAATAGGCGGGCATTTGCCAAACAGCGCAGATTTTATTATTTATTTATTCAGGAAAGACCATTGAGGGCATGCTCACTTTTTCAAGGACGCCCTGAGTACAACATGATCAAAAAGTACAAAAAAATAACACAATTTACGTATATTCAATGATTTCACCCTGGTCAACAAAATATACAGTAATATGCTGTATATCAAATCAAAATCAAATCAAACTTTATTTATATAGCACATTTCCAACAGCCAAAAGCCGACCAAAGTGCTGTACAACATGACATCGAAGGCAAGAAATAAAAATAATAACATACATTGACACAGAGTAGCGATAAAAATGAACAAAGGAACTGTTAAAGTGCAATTAAAAGCAAGGGAGAACAGATGGGTTTTGAGTAGGCATTTAAAAACACTGATGGCTTGGGCAGCTCTGATGGTGAAGGGCAGTGAATATGGTGGTTAACTTTAACAATGAGAACACCGTGTCATTGCATCATCTTGTTAACTGAATAACAAGCATACAAAACCCATCATGTTTGACACTAAAACATGATATTGTTTATTGTTATTTAGACTCTTCATCGCTCTCTAGAAAATCTCTAAACTGGTATAAACATAATTTCTGTCATGGCGATTTGTTTCTGTTGTCGTTTTGCCATCTTGACCTCTAAACCAGCTCTCGCTTGTAAATGTCTGTCATGGCATATACATTATAATAATAATAATAATCATATACATTATATACATTATAGCCTTCAAAAGACATCCTCTTTGGCACCGCCTTGTGGCATCGTGTTCTAATAACAGCAATTGGGTGTTTTCTCAGCGGTCAGTCACCCTGAAACATCGAGGTTATGTTGTAAACAATGGATATTCGTCTTGCCATAACATGTGCATTGAGGTTGTTTATAGACCGATTCACAGAGGGTTGCCTGGGTGCGTCCATTACTGAGGTGTACCATTAAGTGCAGCAGCACTGATTAGCTACCTGCTCCATGTATTACACCTCAGTAATGGCCGCGCCCAGGGCACCCCTCTGTGAATCGGTCTATACGTTCATTGACTCCTGGTGTCAGCCGTCTGTCAAGTGATACGTTGAAGGAACGCGCATCAATCTCACAGAATGCCCTGATCAGAGCTCTCTGGTTTCCGGAAGCAGAGCATTATTAGAAATGCAAAGAGAATACAGTAGGTAGATTGTAACGTTTTTTAACAACCGTTGCCTTCTTGTTCCTCCAGCCTGCAAAGCGTAGCCGCCTGGACGGAGCTCCGCGCGGCTCGGAGCGCCACTTCGCCGAGCTGATCGCCCAGAAGCAGAGGCTCCAGCAGCTGGAGTCCGAGTACGCCCTGAAGATCCAGAAGCTGAAGGAGGCCCAGGCTCTGCACAACCGCACAACCGGGGCGGGGGTCCCGTCCGAACCGCCCGTACGGGCCTCCACCCCCATCCCGTCGCCGCCGCCGCCGTCGTCCCCCCTCCACCACCACCACCACCACCCGCCGAGCCAACACGCCCCGCCGCCGTCCAGCCCATTCCCCGTGCCGCAGCCCTCCCTGCACGACCTCACTCAGGACAAGCTCACGCTGGACAGCGACGACGTCGCCGAGTCGGACGACAACGCCGAACCTCAAGCGACGGCACTGGCCGCCGCCGTTGCCACCGCAGAAGAGACCCCACAACGTAGACATTCCCTCCGGCAGTCCAACAACTCTTTCACCAAGCCCAACCTGGAGCAGCTCGGCTCCACTCCAGCCAAGGATGGCGCCGGCGGTGGCAGCGTCACGGTCAAACCTACGGCCAAGGCCGCGGCGGCCAGCCCGGCTACCGCCGAGCCTTCAGAACTGTTTGCAGGACTCCACATGGAGGCGCTGAAGAAGAGGGATAAGCAACAGGCTCGCATGGGAGACCTGCTGCTGAGCGAACTCCACAAGCTGGGAGGGGACGTGGTGCCTCCTCCGCTTGGAAAGGTGATGAGGAAAGATGTTCACAATCTAATGATGTTGGTTACATCACACTAAAATGACTTGTATTCAAGTGAGGGGGGGAAACTGTGGCAAATTCATATTAACCCATTCTGACCTGAGATCAGATTCTAAACATGTCTTCTACATCCTGACCGTTTTCTGAAAAGTCAGTCGTTCTTCGATATTTCAAAAATAGAAGACCTACAAGCTCGTAGCTCGCCACTCGGTGGTGCGCTATGAGCTTGTAGATCTGCTATTTTTCAATAGCTAAAGCACAACACAATGCTAACGCCAAAAGTGGTTCCCGCCCAGAATGGGTTAATAGTTTATAAATGATATGTATAATCTGTAATATTGCTGCCTGGCCTTTCAGATGATCCCAGTGGATGTGGAAGCCATCTCGGGCCAAACGGCTGCTTCTACAGAGCTGAAACCGGTCCCGTTTGGACCCTATCGTAGCCCTCTCCTGGTCTTCAAGTCCTACAGGTACAATCATTCACCATATACTGTACTCAACGTAACAATATGTCTATGAATAATTATATGTTAAAGGACCACTTCACCACTTTTCAACCTATCCTCACTAATAATCATGATAAAATGGTTGTACATTATTTACACTAGACGATAACAGAAACATTTATGCACTGGAAACATATATATATTTATATATTGTTCCTTGCTTGTAAATTCATCATGCTATTTATGAAGATTTAAATGTATTCTTGTCCCAGATTCAGTCCATATTACCGGACGAAGGAGAAACTATCGCTAAGTTCTGTAACGTTCAGCAACGCCGTGGAGCCAAAGAAGAGTTTCTGCCGATTCGACCTCACGGGTACATGCAACGACGACGACTGTCGCTGGTAAGACCTTTGACCTTTGACCTCATGGGTACATGCAACGACGACTGTCGCTGGTAAGACCTTCCAAACAAAAACCATGACCTCACCTCACTAGTGTTGTTTTCGTCGACTAAAACTAAGACAAAGGATGTTTTCACTGGCAAACTAAATGGAAACTAAATGAAAACTAAGCTATGATGACTAAAACTAAGACTAAATATACTGACAATTTCGTCAACAAATAAAAACTAGACTAAGTCCTTCGAAACAAACGATGACCTCACCTCACTAGTGTTGTTTTCGTCGACTAAAACTAAGACAAAAGATGTTGGTCGACTACCTTTTTTTCACTGGCGAAAACTAAATGGAAACTAAATAAACTAAGCTATGATGACTAAAACTAAGACTAAATATACTGACAATTTCGTCAACAAATAGAAACTAGACTAAAATGTTAGGAAGGGACTAGTGGACAAGAGATCTAGTACAAGTTATTCTACAATTGGTTGCATGCTGAAAATAGCAGATCTATCTATGCCTCCCCCTGGCCAGCCGGGGCGCCTGATGGAGGGGAAAGGAACTGGTCGGAATAACGTGTTCCTTCCACGCGCTACGTCCAACCAGGGAAACTCCCCCCTGTCAGGTGTAAAGGAGCAACTTGGACACTCAGGCATGAAGGAAGCATGAGTTCAAGTCCGTTGCTCTCCCCTTGTCCCCCATATATGGGGACTAGGTTGGCGGAGGGTGTGTAGAGCCCAGGATCACATTAGATAATTGACACAGGGGTGAAAAATGGGTTACAAAATCGTGGGATAAAAGTTTTTTATAAAAAAAGAAAATAGGAGATCTACAAGCTCACAACGTGTTGCAGCAGCTTGTAGATCGGCTATTTTCAGCAAGTGTCGATCAAGGCCCGCCAAAACACATTTTGTTCGACTAAATCAACTGTAGTCGACTAAAATCTTATGATATTTAGTCGACTAAAACTAGACTAACACACTAAAACATTCCAGGTGACTAAAATGTGACTGAAACTAAACTAAAACTATTCAAGAGACTATGACTAAAACTAAAATCAAAACTTTGCTGCCAAAAGCCAACACTGCACTTCACAGGTTCAGTAGTGCAATTCATTTGCGCTCTTTTTGTAATACACTGTAATTGTATAGAACAAGAACAAAGCATTTCCCTGAAGATCCCAGACCTCCTTTTGTCTGTGGTTTAATTCTTTCTGTCTGTTCTGTTTGTCTGTGGTTTAATTCTTTCTGTCCTGTTCTTTATAATACGTTTGTCTGTGGTAGGGATGTCAGTAACGGATAGTTTCCCAACCGGTTACCCGTTAGGATTAACCGGTTCATTACCGGATAGTGGTTGATTTTTTTCTTTTTTTAATAGGCTACCCCAAATGTAATATGCATGTATAGGCTACATAATTAAAGTTGGTAGACGAATGGCATACATTTATTTATGCTCCTTTTATAAAAGACAAACAAAAAAGCAACATTTAACAATATAAATAAATTGTTGTAGGCTTCTGGCTTAATTATCAATAAACAACGCATCGCATCTGCATGATGCATGCATCTGCGCGTCTACAGTACAGAGGTCCGCCGGTTCTAGTCCAACAAAACATAAATAAATCCAGTCCAGATCCGAGCAACCTATACCTATAAAGCCACTGGACGCATGGGCTAAGCCTTTTTTTTATTATTAAGGAAGATCAGCATGCATGTCACCGTGTTCCGTTTGTTGACTTTTCGCTGACGAGAAAACCCTCAAACATCGATAGCACATGGCTAACTTTTGATAGCCGTAAGCCGTGCCAGTGTGGAGACGGATAGGAGGGCAGCGGCGGCTGTAAACGTTCTCCCTCCAGGCCAAATGGCCAATAATGGATTTAATAATGTAGGTCTCTGCATTGATACGGTCGACATGTGTTCATCTCGTCTCGCTGTCACTCGCTTACATTTTGACTACTGCAAAGCTACCGTTGTAACTTGTAGCCAACTAGCCATTGAAGTACAACAGAGAACGGGGACATTGAGGGGGCAGAAAACAGAGCCCGAGCGCTGTTCATGCAGCCTGGAGTGCGACAAGCTGGGCGGCGCAAATAGCAATTTTAGGCATGTGTGCAACATGACAACTGTTTTAAAGTATTGTACAGTGACAACTACAGTCTCTGTAATGTTTATGTTGTACTATTACTAAAAACGATCTAAAATAAAGGGATTTAAGATCAGAACACGCATTTATTATTATGCAAATTAACCGTTAAAGCTGATAAAAATATCCGGATGTTTCTTAACGGTCGGCTAACCGGTTAACCGGTTAACCCCTGACATCCCTAGTCTGTGGTTTAATTCTTTCTGTCTGTTCTGTTTGTCTGTGGTTTAATTATTTCTGTCTGTTCTGTTTGTCTGTGGTTTAATTCTTTCTGTCTGTTCTGTTTGTCTGTGGTTTAATTATTTCTGTCTGTTCTGTTTGTCTGTGGTTTAATTCTTTCTGTCTGTTTGTCTGTGGTTTAATTCTTTCTTGTCCTGTCCTTCATAACACTTCCTCAGGCAGCATATGAGAAACTGCAGTTTCACAGGAAACCGGCTGTTCCAGGACATCCTGTCCTACAACCTGTCCCTGATTGGCTGCACGGAGAGCAGCTCCCATGACGACATCAGAGCATCTACAGGTGGGGGTTTTGTAATGCGTGTAATATCTACAGGTTGGCTTTAACCCATTTAGGCCTGAGGTCAACATTTGAAAAATGTCTTCTAAATCCTGACAGTTTTCTGAAATACCCATGTTTCTGTATCAGTGGTTCTCAAACATATTCATGTCAAGGACCCCAAAATCATATGTAATTGGCCACCGACCCCCATCTGAAAATATGTTGTTCCAGTGACCAGACCCCCCCCTCCCAGTAGCAAAGATTTGAGTTAAAAACGTTCGCCCTGAAAGAATATACATTTAAAGATTTTTCAAAAATAGCAGATCTACAACATGTAGTCCAGGAATTAAGTGAGGCCAGTGTCCATGACATCAGAAACACTGGGCTCACTGCTAACATATCTAAAACCACATATTACACACACATGCTGCATCACGCCATGAGGAAATGTTGCACTTCTGTTCTTGTTTATTGCTTTGAAATGTTGTATGATGTTTGTGTATGATGGCCCGCCACTATGGAGAAAGTATTGATCGGTAAGATCAAACCCTGAAACGAGGAGTCTAAGCGAGTCGCGCCCGGCATGGGCCGGCATGGGAGTCGCGCCCTACATGGTAGAGTCGCGCCCTACATGGGAGAGTCGCGCCCTACATGGGAGAGTCGCGCCCTACATGGGAGAGTCGCGCCCTACATGGGAGAGTCGCGCCCTACATGGGAGAGTCGCGCCCTACATGGGAGAGTCGCGCCCTACATGGGAGAGTCGCGCCCTACATGGGAGAGTCGCGCCCTACATGGGAGAGTCGCGCCCTACATGGGAGAGTCGCGCCCTACATGGGAGAGTCGCGCCCTACATGGGAGAGTCGCGCCCTGAATGGGAGAGTCGCGCCCTACATGGGAGAGTCGCGCCCTACATGGGAGAGTCGCGCCCTACATGGGAGAGTCGCGCCCGACATGGGAGAGTCGCGCCCGACATGGGAGAGTCGCGCCCGACATGGGAGAGTCGCGCCCTGAATGGGAGAGTCGCGCCCTACATGGGAGAGTCGCGCCCTGAATGGGAGAGTCGCGCCCTGAATGGGAGAGTCGCGCCCTGAATGGGAGAGTCGCGCCCTACATGGGAGAGTCGCGCCCTGAATGGGAGAGTCGCGCCCAGCATGGGCCGACATGGGAGAGTCGCGCCCTACATGGGAGAGTCGCGCCCTACATGGGAGAGTCGCGCCCTGAATGGGAGAGTCGCGCCCTACATGGGAGAGTCGCGCCCTGAATGGGAGAGTCGCGCCCTACATGGGAGAGTCGCGCCCTGAATGGGAGAGTCGCGCCCTACATGGGAGAGTCGCGCCCTGAATGGGAGAGTCGCGCCCTACATGGGAGAGTCGCGCCCTACATGGGAGAGTCGCGCCCTGAATGGGAGAGTCGCGCCCTACATGGGAGAGTCGCGCCCTACATGGGAGAGTCGCGCCCTACATGGGAGAGTCGCGCCCTGAATGGGAGAGTCGCGCCCTGAATGGGAGAGTCACGCCCTGCATGGGAGAGTCGCGCCCTGAATGGGAGAGTCACGCCCTGCATGGGAGAGTCGCGCCCTGAATGGGAGAGTCACGCCCTGCATGGGAGAGTCGCGCCCTGAATGGGAGAGTCGC
Organism: Protomyctophum parallelum; assembly: GCF_964188405.1. Taxonomy (NCBI): domain Eukaryota; kingdom Metazoa; phylum Chordata; class Actinopteri; order Myctophiformes; family Myctophidae; genus Protomyctophum; species Protomyctophum parallelum. Next base: position 54,421,113 of record NC_139700.1, read on the forward strand.
GCCCTACATGGGAGAGTCGCGCCCTGAATGGGAGAGTCGCGCCCGGCATGGGAGAGTCGCGCCCTGAATGGGAGAGTCGCGCCCGGCATGGGAGAGTCGCGCCCTGAATGGGAGAGTCGCGCCCTGAATGGGAGAGTCGCGCCCTGAATGGGAGAGTCGCGCCCGACATGGGAGAGTCGCGCCCTGAATGGGAGAGTCGCGCCCGACATGGGAGAGTCGCGCCCTACATGGGAGAGTCGCGCCCTGAATGGGAGAGTCGCGCCCGACATGGGAGAGTCGCGCCCTACATGGGAGAGTCGCGCCCTGAATGGGAGAGTCGCGCCCTGAATGGGAGAGTCGCGCCCTGAATGGGAGAGTCGCGCCCTGAATGGGAGAGTCGCGCCCTGAATGGGAGAGTCGCGCCCTGAATGGGAGAGTCGCGCCCTGAATGGGAGAGTCGCGCCCTACATGTGAGAGTCGCGCCCTACATGTGAGAGTCGCGCCCTACATGGGAGAGTCGCGCCCTACATGGGAGAGTCGCGCCCTGAATGGGAGAGTCGCGCCCTGAATGGGAGAGTCGCGCCCTACATGGGAGAGTCGCGCCCTACATGGGAGAGTCGCGCCCTACATGGGAGAGTCGCGCCCTGAATGGGAGAGTCGCGCCCTGAATGTGAGAGTCGCGCCCTGAATGGGAGAGTCGCGCCCTGAATGGGAGAGTCGCGCCCTGAATGGGAGAGTCGCGCCCTGAATGGGAGAGTCGCGCCCTGAATGGGAGAGTCGCGCCCTACATGGGAGAGTCGCGCCCTACATGGGAGAGTCGCGCCCTGAATGGGAGAGTCGCGCCCTGAATGTGAGAGTCGCGCCCTGAATGGGAGAGTCGCGCCCTGAATGGGAGAGTCGCGCCCGGCACGTGAGAGTCGCGCCCGGCACGGGAGAGTCGCGCCCTGAATGGGAGAGTCGCGCCCTACATGGGAGAGTCGCGCCCTACATGGGAGAGTCGCGCCCTACATGGGAGAGTCGCGCCCTGAATGGGAGAGTCGCGCCCTACATGGGAGAGTCGCGCCCTACATGGGAGAGTCGCGCCCTACATGGGAGAGTCGCGCCCTACATGGGAGAGTCGCGCCCTACATGGGAGAGTCGCGCCCTGAATGGGAGAGTCGCGCCCTGAATGGGAGAGTCGCGCCCTGAATGGGAGAGTCGCGCCCTGAATGGGAGAGTCGCGCCCGGCACGTGAGAGTCGCGCCCTGAATGGGAGTCGCGCCCGACATGGGAGTCGCGCCCGACATGGGCCGACATGGGAGTCGCGCCCGACATGGGAGAGTCGCGCCCGACATGGGAGAGTCGCGCCCTGAATGGGAGTCGCGCCCGACATGGGAGTCGCGCCCGACATGGGAGTCGCGCCCAGCATGGGCCGACATGGGAGTCGCGCCCGACATGGGAGAGTCGCGCCCTGAATGGGAGTCGCGCCCGACATGGGAGTCGCGCCCAGCATGGGAGAGTCGCGCCCTGAATGGGAGTCGCGCCCAGCATGGGCCGACATGGGAGTCGCGCCCGACATGGGAGTCGCGCCCGACATGGGAGTCGCGCCCAGCATGGGCCGACATGGGAGTCGCGCCCGACATGGGAGTCGCGCCCGACATGGGAGTCGCGCCCAGCATGGGCCGACATGGGAGTCGCGCCCGACATGGGAGTCGAGCCCTACATGGGAGTCGCGCCCGACATGGGAGTCGAGCCCTACATGGGAGTAGGAGCCCAACCCTGACGGGACGGACAAGCCCATAATGGATTGGAAGGAAAAACGTCCTCAAAGACATGGCTGCTGGGCTTAGGACCATTCGGACTGGAAGGGATCACAACGTCGGGTGTCACCAGGAGGCAGGCTGACGGTTACCTGGCCGAGGGGTCCGTCCGCCTCCGAGCCCACCTTAAGACATCCCTGAGGGAACGCCCCACCACCCCTAGGAGCCCCAGGCGATAGAGAGCCCACTTAAGGATTCCCGAGATGACCTTCCAGGCTGTCTGGACCCAGGATGTAACTACCTCATATACATCGATGGGCTCTCCCCTGTATGATCATTCTGGGATTGGTGATCCTAGTCTCACTCCTCTATCGCCTGGGGCTCCTAGGGGTCGTGGGGCGGTCCCTCAGGGATGCCTTAAGGTGGGCTCGGAGGCGGAAGGACCCCTCCTTTAGGAGGAGCTTCTGACCAGCTTAAAAGGGCCCCCCAGCCAGGTAACCGTCAGCCTGCCTCCTGCTGACGTCTGACGTGGTGATCCCTTCCTGCCCTAGGCCCAGAAACCATGTCTACTGAATCTAACTTCCCGACCGTCACTCTCTGTCTTGAAGATATGGAGGACGATGGTCTCCTTGATGGAATGGACACCAGCCCTCTCCACGACGATACTCTCGATGGGAGCCAGGTCGGTGAAACCACACCAGCTACAAAGGCAGAGACCCCTGAAGCCTCCAATGTGGAATGGATCAACATCATCTCCAGAACATTCGCTGAAGACGACGACGACCTGGGGATGCCGAGGATCCAGCTCTACGACATCCAGGGCCACAGATTCAGTGACAATGACCTACGGGTCCCCCAGAATTGGGAAAATATTGCAGGAATCCGCAAAGGAACCCGCCCAACAAGGAACCCGTATTCGGGAATGTCATACGATGACTATGCCCTACTGAAGGGCTCCTCCACCGTGAGGTCCTGTGTTCATAGCCACTTGATCGGTGACAACTGGGGAGCCATATCTCCAGCCTGTGTGACTGTCTACAAAGTCGTGCGGGAGACTAACCGTTTCCAGGGTATGCTGTGGGCCACTGTCGAGACGGAGGGTGGACCCAACCGTGCCTCCAGCGTTGACGTTATCCTACACCCCAAACCACCCCGAGGAGCGTTGGGGGTCCCTATGGGGGTCCCTATGTTGGGAATCCGCGATAACACTCGAAGCCTCGGTGAAACCACACCAGCTACAAAGGCGGAGACTCCTGAAGCGAGCGCAGAGAGACAACCGTCACCCACCCCTGTTCAGTCGGCTGCTATCCTGATGCCGCCCCCGATGGCACCGCCGTCGCACGTCGTGCATTTTCCAGAAGGAAGCTACCAGTGGATCCCGGAAGCTACCAGTGGAGCCCGGCCCCAATGGGCTGGAGGAGGATGCTACCGGTTGTTCCCGGCCTCAATGGGCTTCCAACCCCCGACACCTGTACCTGTTCCGCCACCCCTCCCCTCCCCTACCATCGGAAGGAAGAACCGGAGGCACTGGGGCAAGAAGAACAAACACAGAAATCGACACTGCTGAGCAATAAAATGGGGACCTGCGACAGCAGCATACTGGTGTCCTTTGTTTGATCTGTGTGCTCATATGTTTCACCTCATGCACTTATCTGCTATACTTTGCATGCACATGCACGCTTAACATTTTTCCAAGTAGCACGTGTGCTACTAAGTTGAAAAATCTAGTAGCACACATTATTTTAGGGGCACGATGAAAAGTTATCAAATAATGTGTTTTTGAGGGGTGCTAGCCCCTCCTATATACAGCTTTAGTCCCCACACGTCTCAATATTTGCCATTGACTATGAACGGAGAAATTAGGTCAAAATTCCGCTAAATATGACTTGAATTAAACATCAAAACATTAAACGCCATTGACATTGAAAGGAAAATGTATGTCATATGTAAACGAGCAAATCAGCTAACCAATCACAGGCAACAGGCATTCTGATTTGACCAGTATGAGCTGATTCATGATGTGTGATTTTTCTTTAATAAAGTGATATGAGGTATAGGGCAATATGGCAAAATATTATATCACAATATCTTTTCAGAAATGATCACAATATTATTATCAAAAAAAAAAATATATATATCATTTTTATGTTTGTTTTTATATAATTCTATATCAATTTGTTTTTATGCTGATAGACTATTAGTTTTTTATGCAGATAGATAATCAATTAATTGTATGTTGCTCATGTATGGATGGATCATAATGGACAGACAGACAATCCGTTTTTATCCTGCTGTTCTATCATGTGAGATTCGGTGCAGGGTGCAGGGCTACTCGATGGTGAATTAGTATTGTAACATTCTCCTTGGCTTTGACTGCTTCAGTTCAGACAGAACATACAGTATACCCCTCTGCGTGGTGGAAGGAGGTGGTGGGGGGGATCTTTTCCTTTTTTCCGTTTCTCGTTATGCAGACCACTGACTAGCTCTGGTCCATAGCTCTATAGTCTAATGCGTTGCATTTAGAGCTATGGACCTGAGCTAGCCACTGACTAATATGTATCCAGCCAGGTCGGTCATTCGTATTATCATTTGCGCTGCGCACACGCTTTTGTAAGCGAGGTGCTAAAGCGAAGGGTTGTTTTGGTTGATATCAATCAATCCGTCCACTCCATGTGCGTGCGCACGTGCACTCTTTGCGTGCACGGCTGCACGCTGTTTCACCCACGTTTGGTTAAAAGTTATATCGAGTGATGTTTGAACATTACACACTTTCCAAATAACTTTAGTATTCAACGTGTCGGGGTCCTAGCAACTCCTTCTGTGCTATCATGCTATCCTGCTGCGTTCGCTCCGCTGCTGACGGGGAAGAGAACTGAGCAGCAACACAGGGAGGGGTGGGGCGGTGGGAGCAAAGGGGACAGATCTTCAAATGAACACCGCATTGAGCCTCGACACGTTGTTAGCTTGTAGATCTGCTCTTTTTGACAAACGACACCGCCGTACTTTAGAAATATAAATTTAGGTATAGAACCGCGACTATAGAATGTGCACTTGCTGTATCAGAGTGTCTTTATCACGATTAAATGGTCAAATTCTGTAGTCGCACCGGTGCTACAAATTGAATTTTACAACTCGCACGGTGCTATTTTTAGTAGCAAATGTGAGTACCTAGTCGCACTGTCGAACCCTGCATGCACTACCTCTAAACTCCACTAGGCCGTGCTGGATGTAAGGTACTTTCTATAACGGTGTAACCGGTGCCATGAGGTACCATCTACCATTGCCATGTAAGGGTGTGGGCCAGGGAGCTAACTTGACCATGGCTGTGGGCTAGGAAGAAAGGCCTTGTAAGGCTGCTAGGAAGAAAGGCCTTGTAAGGCTGCTATGAAGAAAGGCCTTGTAAGGCTGCTATGAAGAAAGGCCTTGTAAGGCTGCTAGGAAGAAAGGCCTTGTAAGGCTGATAGGAAGAAAGGCCTTGTAAGGCTGCTATAGGAAGAAAGGCCTTGTAAGGCTGCTAGGAAGAAAGGCCTTGTAAGGCTGCTATAGGAAGAAAGGCCTTGTAAGGCTGCTATAGGAAGAAAGGCCTTGTAAGGCTGATGGGAAGAAAGGCCTTGTAAGGCTGCTATGAAGAAAGGCCTTGTAAGGCTGCTATGAAGAAAGGCCTTGTAAGGCTGCTATGAAGAAAGGCCTTGTAAGGCTGCTATAGGAAGAAAGGCCTTGTAAGGCTGCTATAGGAAGAAAGGCCTTGTAAGGCTGCTATGAAGAAAGGCCTTGTAAGGCTGCTATAGGAAGAAAGGCCTTGTAAGGCTGCTATGAAGAAAGGCCTTGTAAGGCTGCTATGAAGAAAGGCCTTGTAAGGCTGCTATGAAGAAAGGCCTTGTAAGGCTGCTATGAAGAAAGGCCTTGTAAGGCTGATATGAAGAAAGGCCTTGTAAGGCTGCTATAGGAAGAAAGGCCTTGTAAGGCTGCTATAGGAAGAAAGGCCTTGTAAGGCTGCTATGAAGAAAGGCCTTGTAAGGCTGCTATAGGAAGAAAGGCCTTGTAAGGCTGCTATAGGAAGAAAGGCCTTGTAAGGCTGCTATAGGAAGAAAGGCCTTGTAAGGCTGCTATGAAGAAAGGCCTTGTAAGGCTGCTAGGAAGAAAGGCCTTGTAAGGCTGCTATAGGAAGAAAGGCCTTGTAAGGCTGCTAGGAAGAAAGGCCTTGTAAGGCTGCTAGGAAGAAAGGCCTTGTAAGGCTGCTATGAAGAAAGGCCTTGTAAGGCTGCTATGAAGAAAGGCCTTGTAAGGCTGCTATGAAGAAAGGCCTTGTAAGGCTGCTATAGGAAGAAAGGCCTTGTAAGGCTGCTATAGGAAGAAAGGCCTTGTAAGGCTGCTATGAAGAAAGGCCTTGTAAGGCTGATATGAAGAAAGGCCTTGTAAGGCTGCTATAGGAAGAAAGGGCGTATACTGTTGTATGATGCGACGGACTGGTGTATAAAAAAAGACGCCCAACGTTTCAAACAGTCTTGCTCCAAACTGCTTTGTTTACTCATCTAGTACTCATCTATCCATTTATAAACTTCTTTTTTTGGTCTTTTTTTACTTTGCTCCTCAATCGCCTTTGGTTGGGAGTTCTACATTTGTAACCTGTTTCTCAATAAACCTTTATTTTACTGGAGTTGTTTTTGATAGAAGGAGAGGTTTTACCTCTTATTACCTATTTCTCCGCTTCATGGTCAGAGATTGAGATTCTTTGGGTACCTACCACCAATGTTCCCCCTAACGTGCGCCCGTGCGCGCGCGCGCACATGGCCAAATGCTCTCGCGCACAACTGAAATCTGTCGCGCACAGACACCGACGCTGGTGTAAAAAAAAGTTTTCTTTAAAAGAAAAAGGTGTTCCCCCCGAGTATCATCTACATTACAGTAATAATACCTATCCCGAGTGGACATTTGCCCACACTTTATTTCTATTTACTTCAGTTTATTTAGATTACACACACAGGCGAGGCGACAGACAGGTCTCCTCCCCTCCTTTTTTGACTCTTTGCTCTCCTCTCCTCTCCTCTCCTCCTGTGTATACTGCGCCCAGTGCGCCGTCTGCGCGGCCTTAGGTGGAGACGTAAGGAGCAGGCAGCACTGCAGTGCAGTCAGTGTGAAACCCCAAGAACCAGATAAGATCGCGTTGCGCCTTGGACCCGTGCGTTGATGGGACATTTAGATTTAAAAGGCGAACGGATGGAAGTGCGGCTGTGCGCAACAAGGAGAGGGGGAATAACGTTAGCTTCGCATTAGCTGGTTAGCTAACGTTGTTATCACTACAGCACAACAAGCCTCCGCAGTCCAGTGTACTTGTGAATGAAACAACATGTGGAAGTTAACATTAATCTCTAGCGGTCTAGTCCCATATGGAACCTCTCTCTGTAATTATCCAATCTGTTAATACAGCGTTCTTCAATCAATCCCTCTGCTAGCTGGCGTAGTAGGGGCTGTTGACGTTCGACAATCTGAGAAACTATAGGAGTTGACACACCAACAAACTCGGTCTTAGTGTGTGTGTGTGTGTGTGTGTGTGTGTGTCCCAATAAAGTTTTTACGGTTTCTCATGCCCCCCAAGTAATGCACAATTAGTAGGCTATCCATATACCAGTCGTTCTCAACCTGTGGGTCTCCACATGATTTGGGGGTGGGGGGAGTTTGATTGATTGATTGAAATATTTATTAACAGTTTGCAGAATTTACAGTACATTTCAAGCACAAACTCAATACAAAGACTGTTAACTGTGAGTGGACGACCCAATTAAGCATTACACTTGTTTACAACAGGGTCCACATTGTTCAATTCATCAAAACATTTAGAGACATACAAATAGACATTTCTATGTAGCTAAAGAACAGAACAGGAATTCATCATATAGGAAGCAAAAAGGGAAAAGATACATATACAGTGAGGGGAAAGGGGCGGGGGGGTGAGGGGAAAGGGGGGACCCCAGATGACAGTGAAGTGACAATTTAAGGACTTTTAAGACTTTTATAATACCTCAAAGGCTCTATAAGAAAAAATACCATTACTGCATCAAAAGTAATCAGCAGCAAACCATGCTATAAAAACTGGTCAAACTGGTGAAAATAGCCGATCTACAAGTTCACAACGAGCTTGTAGATTGGCTATTTTCACAATATTTATCTGTGGAACCATTCTGTTGCTTGTCTGGGTGGGGGGGTCCCCAGTTCAAATATGATTACTTTGGGGGGTCACACTCACAGCCTGAAAAGGTTGAGAACCACTGATAACTGAATATTTCTAAAAATGCTAGCCTACCACCTTGATATAAAATAAAAATGTTGTAACCTTGCGTATACCAAAATCCATTTGGAAAAAATAAAAAAATCACACCTGTGTGAAGTGAGGGGCGCTCACTTCGCATTATGTAACGTTTGGATAGTTGGTGTCAAGGTGACGTAATGTTTGCTCAGTAGTTGCTGATGTCTGCTCAGGAGGTTTGAGTGTTTGCTCAGACCGAAAAAAAATTAGACGTGCTGTAGAAATAACATGTTCAGAAGCCTGGTCTCTAAAATAAATAGACGTGCTGTAGAAATAACATGTTCAGAAGCCTGGTCTCTAAAATAAATAGACGTGCTGTAGAAATAACATGTTCAGAAGCCTGGTCTCTAAAATAAATAGACGTGCTGTAGAAATAACATGTTCAGAAGCGACAAGGTCTCGTAGACTGTTGTTCTTTATTAGGAGACATAGATAGGAATTTTAGATGGTTATACATTACAGGTCTCGGTGCCTCTTTTATGTGATAACTTTAGTACATTATTGGGGTATAGTTTAGAAAAAGGACCCGGCAACCGAGTGAGATTGGCAACCTCACACGAGGGGGACTGGGCGGCGTCGGGGTCAGCCTGGAGACGTGGAGGTTTTCTGTAAGCTGAAGCTCAGGACAGATGTATGATCTCGACGACACTGCAAATGAGGGTGACCTCAATGTCTTAAAATAAATAAAGGTTTGAATGAATGAACTCCGTAGACTAGTGTACAGATGAATGGGTTTGTAGTGAGATACATGGTGCACATATGGATGTTGTTTAACAGTTTTAAGGTTGCAGTCTAAATATCTTGTGTCTTAATCCTGTTTTTTAGAAAAGTATATCAAGAGTCTCTTTGGAGCAAACAAGGACCGCATGGGGATAGACCAGAAGGCAGTCCTCCTCGTCAGCAAAGTCAACGAAAGCAAGAAACATGGTCAGTATACACTATACAGCAGTCATTCTCAAGCCATTTCAATGGACTCCACCTTGACACAGACCCCCATTTGATAGGATTTGTAATGTATCCGAGTATTCAAATGGCACCAAATGGACCTTTTTGGTTCCTATTTCCTAACTATCATTTATCTGGGGACTCCCTGAATTGCCCCTGGGGATCCCAGAACCCCATGTTGAGAGCCAGTGGTTTTCTGATTTGCACGGATCGGTTTTGAATTATATTTTATTTAATTCAAGTGTCAAAGTGTCGCAACAAGTTGTCTCAAGACACTTTACATATAAAGCAGAAAACCAACAAAGATCCACCCACATTATCAACCTGACATGACCGAGTTACAATGACCAAATATGATGAAATGGCACATGACAAGATTATTAATAAACAACTCATCGTGCTCTCTTTATGTGATATTGCCAAATAAAATGTAAATGTGTTTGTTTGGCCAGTCCCTCCCTACACCACATGCAAGGAGCCCAGACTATGGAAGCCCACCCCGTCATGGCAGGCTGGCCCCGGGCCCTCAGAGGACAGCGAGGATGAGAGCACAGCCTTCAGCCTGACTCCCAGGAGATATGGTGAGCGCTGTACAGACACGGCAACTTTGTTTGATCATGTATATGTTCTGTGACTGCACTGTTCTGTGACTGCACTGTTCTGTGACTGCACTGTTCTGTGACTGCACTGTTCTGTGACTGCACTGTTATGTGACTGCACTGTTCTGTGACTGCACTGTTCTGTGACTGCACTGTTATGTGACTGCACTGGTATGTGACTGCACTGTTATGTGACTGCACTGGTATGTGACTGCACTGGTACTTGTATTGGTTTGATGTTGTTTCGACACGGACAGGGGATGGTGTTACAACCACCTGTTGTTTGCCGTTTACAACGCTGACGAAGGCATCTGCCCGTTCAGAATGGGTAGATTACTAGAAGTCGTTTCCTCGTATTTCTAGTTTCTTTAAATAATGTCATGAACATTTGTCCAGTGCATAGCCTACTGCAGGCCTGGTTGACTAGATTTAGAAGACATTTTGAAGGTTTTGCTACCCAAATGATCAATTGTTTTGACAGCTTGTCCTGTCTCCTCGCTGCTAACGTGCCTATTGGACAAGAATGGGTTGGGGAAGGGACTTAGCGAAGGGCTAATTTGACTCCAATGAAATGACAATCATTTCAGAATTCAGAACATCCTGATGATTTTATTCACCAGAGACCAGTGACTAATTAGGGCATATATAAAATATGCAGACAATTTACCATGAAGTCTGATTTCTGTTTTTTTCCCCCTTTTGCTCCCAGGTAAATGCTCCAAGAGAAGCCTGTTGGCCCTGGATGCGTTCGTCTCACCAGGTGACAAGCGTTATTTTGTCAGCGAGACGGACGACATCTCTAATCTGGAGAGCAGTGTGCTGGAGAACCCTCGGGATGCCCAGCTTTGGATCAAACTGGCCTACAAGTACCTCAGTCAGGACCAAACGTAAGTTACCCTAACCCTAACCCTACAAATACCTCAGTCAGGACCAAACGTAAGTTACCCTAACCCTAACCCTACAAGTACCTCAGTCAGGACCAAACGTAAGTTACCCTAACCCTAACCCTACAAATACCTCAGTCAGGACCAAACGTAAGTTACCCTAACCCTAACCCTACAAGTACCTCAGTCAGGACCAAACGTAAGTTACCCTAACCCTAACCCTACAAATACCTCAGTCAGGACCAAACGTAAGTTACCCTAACCCTAACCCTACAAATACCTCAGTCAGGACCAAACGTAAGTTACCCTAACCCTAACCCTACAAATACCTCAGTCAGGACCAAACGTAAGTTACCCTAACCCTAACCCTACAAATACCTCAGTCAGGACCAAACGTAAGTTACCCTAACCCTAACCCTACAAATACCTCAGTCAGGACCAAACGTAAGTTACCCTAACCCTAACCCTACAAATACCTCAGTCAGGACTGTCGTGTAATTTGAATCATATATATATACTTGGTTAGTTATAGTGCAAGCCTTTCTCCCTTCATCCCATTGCAGTGTTGTAACTATTTGCATATCAATTGTCCTACAGGCAGGAAGCCTGTGGCTTCACCCTTTAACTTCAAGATAATTCTTGGGGCGTGATCTTTCATCTGATATTATCTATAGGCCTTCCTGTTTGTTTGATAAGGACAGGAGGCTACAGTTTGTCTAGGGACTGTCACAGTTGGGGGTCTTTTGAGTAGCTGTTTACATACACACACACACACACACACACACACTCTCACACATACACACACACACACACACACACACACACAGGGACAACAGGTTACAACCCACGGCATGAGAGAGAGGTACGGTATAAAGGTTGGGGTTGGAGAGAGGTTGAGGAGACTTGTGAGTTGGGAAGCGGAGGACAGGAGGCAGGACAGGGCTTGACCTGGCCTGGAGGTATACCATGAGAGGATGACTTGAATGCTTGTAACTTGATGTAACTATGGGACATGCCTTGATTGAATAAAAGAAGGACTTTGCCTGGGAAAACGGAGCTCATTTCTCGTTCTTGTACAGTGGGGAAATAAGGTCATAATCTACAAACTCCTGGAAGAAAATATACCACAGATTTTGGCGCCCAACGTGATATTTCGATTCCGTGGTTTACTACGGCACGAACACTGGACCTGCGGAGGATTTTGTGGATTTTCCTTAATTTCTATTTTTTTTTTGGAGTGAGTTCTGCGAACCAAGGACTGGCAAGAATTCGTAAGCTGAGTGTTTGGATGATAGTGTAGGTCAGTACACACTGTGTTAGGGAGTTTAGGGATTGAGCGTGTGTGGTATGAGTGAGCGACTGTGTGTGTATGTGTTTGGTTTGTTTGAGTTTTGTCTGTGAGTCGATGTTCATGTATATGTTAGTGCTGGTAGATCATTGTGAGCTGTGATTGAATGCCAAATAGTTCTCAATCAAGTCTTTTGTTGCTATTTTTTAATTGTGCGGTCTTGGCTGTATACATTGCTGTTGTTCAGTGACTTACACGTTGTTTGGGTGTGATTTGGCATTTATTCATTGTTTCGCGTTTGCTCTCCTGGTTTAGTGGGAGGCCTTCCTTTGTCTCAAGGGCTGAGGGCTGGGGGAGGATTTTATTTTTTACTTGGGTGGTTTAAATTTGGGCTGGTTTTTTGTAAAGCGTTAATTGGTTTCTTTTAGATATTTCTGAAACATGTGAAACAAGTTTCAGAGGGGGGAGTATATAGACAATTACATTGGGGGTTTAGTTCAGGTTTAAAATTAAATTGGCTTTAATTTGGGGTTAAATCTAAATTTTGAGTTTAGTATGAGAATACATTTCACATTTAGGATATTTCATTGATCTTTTGTAAAATTAGATAGGTTAAATTGGATTGTTAAGCCTACAGGTTTATTTTAGTCAAAATGTATAGTCTGCATATAAGTAAATTGACCTTAGGGACGAAACCACTGGCACGGTTGCTTAAATGCAAATGAGATAGTGAGTACATTTGACATGCTGGTGTCAGTCACTGAAGTGATCAAGGGGGGTATTTTCCCTAAATCAGTCTAAAAGAACATAGAGGCATTTCTATATTTCTTTCTTAAATTGCAGACTAAGTATAGTTTGTCTATCTCATTTCTTTATTTTACACTTTCCTGTGTGAACGGGGATAAGAAAGTATTGCATGTTTTGAGTGAGTGAGTGAGTGAGTTTGTTGACTATCTACTCATTCTATGCCAGTATGCAAATGAGTATGCGTGTCTGTGACTGTGTGAGGTGAGGAGACATGCATGCGTGACAGAATGAGTAACAGTTAGTGAGATTAGCTACAATTTAGTAGTTATGGCCACAAAGCGTACTCCAGTGCAAATTGTGCACAAGAAATATCCATCTAAGAATATTCCCAGCATTTCAGGAAAATGGCATAAGCGTTGGCCACCATGGCCAAAAGAGGGCTCTTTCGAGATAGAAGACCTTGAATCTATAAAGGCAGAGGTGTGTAGATATAGAGCAGATGAGACGACAAAAGAGAGAGAAATGAAAAGGAAAGAAGAACTGTCAGTTTTAGACTTGTTTTGTGAGGAGGGTCGAACTCGAAGATTGAAAGAAAAAGTGAAAATGGGTCCTCATATTGTCGCACATAGAGCGAGCCAGAGGCCTACTGTCAGTGAGGAGATGAGCAGGAAATTGTCAGACTCCGCACCATTGTCTGTGTCAGTACTGCCGGAGGAGAAGATTTCCGCTGATTGCAGCACAGACAACCAGAACCAGTGCATTGACATTGTGGGTCACAGCGACAACTCAGCACAGACTGAGGTGGACTTTCTGGAGAACAGTGACATGAGGACATCAAAGCCAGACGACAGCGACACTCAATGCTCTGTTAAGAGGGAGCTGGAGCGGGTACGTTCCCTGAAAGAGGACGTGACCAGTGAATTAAGGACACAGAGACAGTATATGCGTGCTATAGAGACACGTTTGAGTGAAATTCTGATGAGAGAGGCCCATCTGGTCCTCGACTTGATTGACCTGCATGATGAGGCTGCACACAGCTACAGAGAGGGAGGTGAAGACATCTACAGTGAAGCTGCTCGAGAACCGGACAAGCTGAAAAACAGGCAGAGTGGAAGTAAGAGGAAGAGGAAGAGCATTAACAAAAGTGATGAGGACTTTGAACAGGACAGCAGTGATTGTGAGAGGCTTCCCCGCACTCGCACACATTTGAGTCAGAGACGTGTGAGAGACTCCAGGGGGGCTTTGAGCAGGCGCCCATGCAGACCACAGAAGAGGACTGCCAGTCGCGCACTAGGATCGGAGGACGAGGGTGGAGATGGCGCGGAGGAGAGAACACCCGAGGCTTCCCACAAGAGACTGCTCGAGATCAGGGAATGCAAAACACGACAGAAGGCTGACCTGAAGGGATACAAACATAACAAGCCCATCATGGCAGCACTGGTGGCTAGTCTAGAGGAGCTGTCGAGGGAAGAAGAGGAAATCAGTCGGTTTTTGGTCCAATGGGAAAAGGGGCAGGAACTGTCAAAGCAGGGCCGAGAGCGACAAGAGGAGGCGGCACAGGACTGGGAGGAAGCAATCGCTGCCATGTCATTGACCCTAGACCGGAAGATGAGAGACCTGACGGAGGTTCAAGCACGTCAGACCGCATACATGGAGGAGATCATGGAGAAGAGGGCTGAGATGCCCACACCTGACATTGACACAGTTGTCACTCAGCTGCCAGTGATGAGAGGGAAATATATGCCATGGTACCATTCAGACTTGTCATACGTTTTGAAACGTCTGCCACCCCTCGAACAGGGAGCATATCATTGGATTTCGAAGTTTCATGCATTGATGACGGACCCACAGTTGGGAATCAGGGATAATCAGTTGGCTATCGGTGACATGAAAGCGTTGATTGACAAGCTGGAGAATGTGCATGTTCTTAATGATCTCTTGACCAGAGCAGATCTCAGAGAATATATCGACAATGCAGAGAATGACAGTGATCCTTTTGTGGCACACAGAAGTGCATTCTGGCGTGCTCTGAGAGAAGTTTACCCGCTCAAAGTGTACACGGATAGTGTCAACATTGACCCGCTGAGAGCCACAGAGAATCCGAGGGGGTACGTGACCAAAGCGCATCAGATTTGGATGGACGTGACGGGGAATGACGCCCGCGGTCCAGGTTTCGACCGGACACTTGTTAGAGACAAGATATTCCAGGGACTGCCAGGGCCTGTACAGACGAAATTGGAGGAGGTCGTCTCCCTCTCAACACTGCCTTTGGAAACCTACACAAACCATATTGCTCACTGTGTCGACCTGTTCCGGAAAAAACAGGAGTTCCAAAGACTTGAAGATGTTGACCTTGTACGTCAAATGAATGAGAATACAGTGTCACTACAAGCGGAAGTGCTGACAAAGATTCAAGAAGAGAGACTGATTCAACCAGAAGTGGCACATTTGCAGGACAGCGCAGACCAACAAAAAGTGCCGCCATGGAGAGTGAGGGCACCACAACAGCCAGTGTCACCCTATCAGTGGGCTGCACGTGCACCTCAGCAAGGATATATTCCACTGACACGTCACAGTTCAGAAAGCTGGAGGATGAAAGGAGAGTGTCATAACTGTAGGACACATGGTCATTTTGCTGGACAGTGTGATCAGAAACCGCAACGAGAGACTCTAAGAGGCTGCACACTGAGACGCCCCCCCTCTGTGCTATTGACAGCATAGCTTTTGAGCTGTCACCTAGCTGTCATCTGACAACTGACTTTTTCTAGACTCCATCTAAGTGCGCTGAGGAATAGTGGTTATCTATTGTTTCCATGTTGATGTATTGATGTTTGATTTTCATGTACTGTATGTTTCTTCATTCATTTATTCTTGAGATTGAGATTGCAATAGTACAGTCTGATTGACAAATATTGTTTTAGCTCTTGGTTTGTGTTGCTTTCCAGATCATTGGGTCAGATGATGGTTTCTGCAGGGCTATTCATCTGTCCATTATTCTGTGAAAGTTACTCACAAACTAAGGGGGGGAGAGGGGGATATTTATAAGGGAATATTATTCTTATCAAGTCGATATTGGAATCCACTTTCACACAAATATTAATGTCCATACAGGTACAGGGATCAGCCTCTCTTCTCTCCTTTGCACAGCTGGCAGGGGGGGGGGGGAGGGGGGTCAGAGGTGCAAGGGGTGTTATGTGTCTCTGAGTGTATTCAAGTCCTGGCCAGGCCTGTCTGTAAGAGAAAGAATGTTGGGGAACATTTATATATTTGAATTCATTTTTAATCAGTCTGTTTAATTCTATTTACTGTTTTCTTTTAATGTTTTAAGTTTTATTAGGGTCATTATCTAGCAGATGCCAAATAACATAGCTATTGATTTTGTTCATTTTGTTTCGAGTGTTGTGTCAACCTGACTGTGTTTTACCTTCTCAGTATCCAGGGGGGAGGAGGGTACTTATCTTACAAAGGGATTCGGTTTCAGGTTTAATTGAGACATTTTTGGGAATTTGAACATTTGGGGATTGTGGGGAGGAAAACATGTTGAGCCAAATTATGATTCATATTTTAGACTAATAGCCTTGAGGACTATTAGTAGGGGGGAGTGTCGTGTAATTTGAATCATATATATATACTTGGTTAGTTATAGTGCAAGCCTTTCTCCCTTCATCCCATTGCAGTGTTGTAACTATTTGCATATCAATTGTCCTACAGGCAGGAAGCCTGTGGCTTCACCCTTTAACTTCAAGATAATTCTTGGGGCGTGATCTTTCATCTGATATTATCTATAGGCCTTCCTGTTTGTTTGATAAGGACAGGAGGCTACAGTTTGTCTAGGGACTGTCACAGTTGGGGGTCTTTTGAGTAGCTGTTTACATACACACACACACACACACACACACACTCTCACACATACACACACACACACACACACACACACACACACACAGGGACAACAGGTTACAACCCACGGCATGAGAGAGAGGTACGGTATAAAGGTTGGGGTTGGAGAGAGGTTGAGGAGACTTGTGAGTTGGGAAGCGGAGGACAGGAGGCAGGACAGGGCTTGACCTGGCCTGGAGGTATACCATGAGAGGATGACTTGAATGCTTGTAACTTGATGTAACTATGGGACATGCCTTGATTGAATAAAAGAAGGACTTTGCCTGGGAAAACGGAGCTCATTTCTCGTTCTTGTACAGTGGGGAAATAAGGTCATAATCTACAAACTCCTGGAAGAAAATATACCACAGGACCAAACGTAAGTTACAGCTTTGGATCAAACTGGCCTACAAATACCTCAGTCAGGACCAAACGTAAGTTACAGCTTTGGATCAAACTGGCCTACAAGTACCTCAGTCAGGACCAAACGTAAGCTGCAATCATCTGGACCATGTTGTTGTTTTTCCCACTCTGATGGCGCTATTTAATTATTAATATGAAACCAGTTAAACCACTTGGACCTGAGGTGGCCAAAAAATGCCTTCTATTGAATTATTCATTTTTGCTTAATTAGGAAACCATGAAGTTCCTCTTTATGTGATGTTCTGTATCTTCCAGCTCTGCTTCAGAGTGTCTGGATGCAGCCCTGAACACACTGTCTCTGTATTAATGTATCTTCCAGCTCTGCCTCAGAGTGTCTGGATGCAGCCTTGAACACACTGTCTCTGTATTATATCTTCCAGCTCTGCCTCAGAGTAGGGATGCCAACGATTAATCGATTTTCCGATGAATCGTCGTGGTCTCAAAAAAATAATAGCCAAAATATAGGCGAATACGTAAGGCTGCATGATATATCGAAGATGTACCTTCATCAGAGTGGATAATATAAATCAAGTTGAGCAACGCCACTCTTCTCGGCCCCTCTCTCTAACAGACTCAGTTAACGATCACTTGTTAAGTGCCTGCCAGACAGACAATCGGATGAAAATGAAGGCAGTTGTGGAGTAGAGTGTAGACTAGTGAACTGAACGTTTTCTGTTTATATCAAGTACTTTCATACCAGCCCCTTATGAAACTACTTCTCCCCAAATCCAAATGGATTTCATTTTCCATCCTGAATGGCAGTAACTAGCATACAATGAGAACTGAGAAGGTCTCCACAAAGGTTTAACTGATTATAATACTGTAACCATCAAAGCATGGTGCATGTGACCATGGCATGTGCATAATATAAAATATTATACGCAGCCTTGACCACACTGTCAGTCTCTGTATTAACCCATTCTGACCGGGCACCCATTTTGGTGTCGGCATCATGTTATGCTTTAGCTATTTAAAAATAGCAGATCTACAAGCTCATATCGCGCCACCGAGTGGCGCGATACGAGCTTGTAGGTCTGCTATTTTTGAAAAATCGAAGAGCGACTGACATTTTTAGAATCTGATCTCAGGTCAGAATGGGTTCATCAGACCAGTGTGTGTCCGGCGGAAACCTCGTATGAATCTGATCTCAGGTCAGAATGGGTTGATATATCTTCCAGCTCTGCCTCAGAGTGTCTGGACTCAGCCCTGAACACACTGTCTCTGTATTAATGTATCTTCCAGCTCTGCCTCAGAGTGTCTGGACTCAGCCCTGAACACACTGTCTCTGTATTAATGTATCTTCCAGCTCTGCCTCAGAGTGTCTGGACTCAGCCCTGAACACACTGTCTCTGTATTAATGTATCTTCCAGCTCTGCCTCAGAGTGTCTGGACTCAGCCCTGAACACACTGTCTCTGTATTAATGTATCTTCAGCTCTGCCTCAGAGTGTCTGGACTCAGCCCTGAACACACTGTCTCTGTATTAATGTATCTTCCAGCTCTGCCTCAGAGTGTCTGGACTCAGCCCTGAACACACAGTCTCTGTATTAATATATCTTCCAGCTCTGCCTCAGAGTGTCTGGACTCAGCCTTGAACACACTGTCTCTGTATTAATGTATCTTCCAGCTCTGCCTCAGAGTGTCTGGACTCAGCCCTGAACACACTGTCTCTGTATTAATGTATCTTCCAGCTCTGCCTCAGAGTGTCTGGACTCAGCCCTGAACACACTGTCTCTGTATTAATGTATCTTCCAGCTCTGCCTCAGAGTGTCTGGACTCAGCCCTGAACACACTGTCTCTGTATTAATGTATCTTCCAGCTCTGCCTCAGAGTGTCTGGACTCAGCCCTGAACACACTGTCTCTGTATTAATATATCTTCCAGCTCTGCCTCAGAGTGTCTGGACTCAGCCCTGAACACACTGTCTCTGTATTAATGTATCTTCCAGCTCTGCCTCAGAGTGTCTGGACTCAGCCCTGAACACACTGTCTCTGTATTAATGTATCTTCCAGCTCTGCCTCAGAGTGTCTGGACTCAGCCCTGAACACACTGTCTCTGTATTAATATATCTTCCAGCTCTGCCTCAGAGTGTCTGGATTCAGCCTTGAACACACTGTCTCTGTATTAATGTATCTTCCAGCTCTGCCTCAGTGTCTGGACTCAGCCCTGAACACACTGTCTCTGTATTAATGTATCTTCCAGCTCTGCCTCAGAGTGTCTGGATTCAGCCTTGAACACACTGTCTCTGTATTAATGTATCTTCCAGCTCTGCCTCAGTGTCTGGACTCAGCCCTGAACACACTGTCTCTGTATTAATGTATCTTCCAGCTCTGCCTCAGAGTGTCTGGACTCAGCCCTGAACACACTGTCTCTGTATTAATGTATCTTCCAGCTCTGCCTCAGAGTGTCTGGACTCAGCCCTGAACACACTGTCTCTGTATTAATGTATCTTCCAGCTCTGCCTCAGAGTGTCTGGACTCAGCCCTGAACACACTGTCTCTGTATTAATGTATCTTCCAGCTCTGCCTCAGAGTGTCTGGACTCAGCCCTGAACACACTGTCTCTGTATTAATGTATCTTCCAGCTCTGCCTCAGAGTGTCTGGACTCAGCCCTGAACACACTGTCTCTGTATTAATGTATCTTCCAGCTCTGCCTCAGAGTGTCTGGACTCAGCCCTGAACACACTGTCTCGTGCCCTGGAAGACAACTGTAACAACCCTGAGATCTGGTGCCAGTACCTGTCTCTGTTCTCGCAGCGAGGCACCAGGGAGGAGGTGCAGGAGATGTGTGAGATGGCCGTGGAGCACGCCCCCAACTACCAAGTGTGGTGGAACGTAAGGACGTCTGACTAGTGACTTTATTTACACTTAGTTAGAATTTTTGGTCGTAACCCATTCTGAACGGGAACTCATTTTGGTGTTGGCATCGTGTCGTGCTTTAGCTATTTAAAAATAGCAGATCTACAAGCTCATATCGCGCCACCGAGTGGCGCGATACGAGCTTGTAGGTCTGCTATTTTTGAAAAATCGAAGACACTTTTAGAATCTGATCTCAGGTCAGAATGGGTTAATAATGAAACTGTCAGGATGTAATAGACATTTTTAGAATCTGATCTCAGGTCAGAATGGGTTAAGTCTTTTGAATAACATTTCATTTAGTTTTAGTCACCTGAAATGGTTTAGTTTTAGTCTAGTTTTAGTCGACTAAATCTACTTTTGATTTAGTCGACTGAAATGTATTTTGCCCAGGCCTTGATGGCGTCGTAATGGCTGATTTTAGCTGACTTGGTTGCATGCTGAAAATAGCCGATCTACAAGCTCACAGCGGCTATTTTCAGAGCCTTTAAGTTCTACTGGATCTCCCTCCCTAACATTTTACTTTAGTTTTTGACGAAATTGTCAATATATATTTAGTCATCATAGCTTAGTTTTGATTTAGTCTTTATTTAAAAGTTAGTCGACAAACATTTTTCGTCATAGTTTATGTTCGACGAAATCAACACTGGTTGTTAATCTTTATCTGCTCAAATATGCAAATGAGGCAGGGCTGTATGGCTCAGACGAAAAGGTTCAAACTGCTCGGCCCTGAAGAAAAGAATAAATTAAAATCGACAAGCAAGGGAAAATGTATTGCATTTGAACACCCCAGATGGATATGACATTTACTGTATGCTATGTATTACCAGAATCCATAAATTAATACACGGGAGTAATCCCTCTTTAAAATAGTTCCTCGAAACGTTGTCTTTATTCAATCAATCATTTGTTGTTTCAGTATTTGACCCTGGAGAGGTCCTTTGAGGGGAAAGACTACGTGTGCGACCGTCTCCTGCAGTACCTTCTCAGCGAGGCGTCGTCCTCATCGTCGTCGGGCGTCGCTGACAGGGTCTCCTTCCAGCTTCTGGAGGTCCTGCTCCACAGGGTCCACCTCAACCTGTTCACAGGTCGCATGGGGAGCGCCCTGGCCATTCTGCAGGTGAAACCACACACATGGCAGAGCAGGCAGAACCACACTGCGTTTAATTTGGGAGTTTTAATAAAACCACAAAGTCTAAACTTTAACGCGAGACTAGGTCCACACTAACATGGCGTTCTGAATGTTCTCTAGAATGCCTTGAAGTCGGCCAACGAGAGGAGCATGGCGGACCACCTGACCACCAGCGACCGCGCCCTGGTGTGGCTGTCGTACATCCACCTGACGGAGTTCGACCGTCTGCCGGCCAGCCTGTACGACCCGGCCACCTCCAACCCCAGCAGGGTGCTCAGCACGGAGCCCTTCAGGTTACCGTGGCGATCGCAGCAGGACATCAGCACCCCGCCCGACATCCTCATCGCTCTGTTTGAAGGTACGAGTTAACGCCCCGAACGCCCGGGGGTATTTAGGACCATTAAATCAGAGCGCCCAGCGATTTGCAGCTATGGAGCGCATTTCAAGGTACACCAGGCGCCATCTTGGATGTAATCTTTGGTTAGAATGTGACGGATTGATTTAGAATGTCAAACTCAAATACACAGTGGGCCAAAATAAAGAAATTGGTACAAGTCGAGGGCCGGACTGTGTTTCAACACACGGGCCATTTTTGGGGAGAGGGGTAGCTGAAAGTTGACCACAAGTTGATATACTTTCACTGCTGATCAATAGTGAAGAGAAGACGCATGCTTGCGCTTGCGGGCCCTCGATATGTGACAATGCACTCGCAGTGCATTGTGGGACTTGTAGTATTATGGTCGTCCGTGCAATATACCAGAGGGCCAGTTCTAATTAAGCAATATTACACGAGAGGGTGTTGTTTAACGTGGTTATTGCCACGACAGTGATGCGGTCAGGAACGAGACGAAGTCGAGTTCCGCAAGCATCACTGAAGTGGCAATAATCACGTTAAACAACACCCTCGAGTGTAATATTGCTATTCTACAACAGTTACCCTTAAAACAAAGAGAATCGCTGAAAAAATATATTTTTTTAATGACAGATGTAGTCACTACGACCACAAATGTCCAAAGAAACTAGCTAGCCTAGCCACCGAGTTTGCTAGCGCTCTGGGAGAACAGAGCAGCTGAATTCTTTGTTTTGATTAGGTGGTGGTGTGTGCTGGTTAAACCACCGGCTAGAAGGCTGTTTCAACCAATCAGATTGCTTCCTCTTAACGACCTGTTGTAGAATACTAATTAAATATCATCCCGCGGGCCAAAGATAATTCATTCACGGGCCTGATTTGGCCCCCGGGCCTTGAGTTTGACATATATGAAGATCAAGAGTTATTCACCTTTTAAGATTTTCGATCTCATCCACTAAAATGGAGGGGGACCACTTTGGAGGACGTCCCAACCGGAAATGACCGGCATGTGGATCGTTGCACTTGGGTTATGATAGCATTAATGTTTTGTCCTGTGATTCATCTCCGTCCCGATCGCTGAGCGTAACTATTTGATAGGACGGAGGACTCCGTTTATGCCTCTCAGGGTGTTCATATAATCATGTAGTGTTGTAGTTACATAGTTCCATGTTTTCTCCGTCCTCTTTCAGATGCCATCCGTCAGTGTTAATATAATCATGTAGTGTTGTAGTTACATAGTTCCATGTTTTCTCCGTCCTCTTTCAGATGCCATCCGTCAGTGTTAATATAATCATGTAGTGTTGTAGTTACATAGTTCCATGTTTTCTCCGTCCTCTTTCAGATGCCATCCGTCAGTGTTAATATAATCATGTAGTGTTGTAGTTACATAGTTCCATGTTTTCTCCGTCCTCTTTCAGATGCCATCCGTCAGTGTTAATATAATCATGTAGTGTTGTAGTTACATAGTTCCATGTTTTCTCCGTCCTCTTTCAGATGCCATCCGTCAGTGTTAATATAATCATGTAGTGTTGTAGTTACATAGTTCCATGTTTTCTCCGTCCTCTTTCAGATGCCATCCGTCAGTGCACGGATGAGTCTCGGCCTCAGAGTGAACGGACTCTGGCCTGCATGCCTCTTCACTCCAACCTCATCTTCCTGTATAACCTGTTGGAAAGGTGAGCTGGGTGTAGCTGTTAATAATATATATATATATATATATATATATATATTAATATAACCTGTTGGAAAGGTGAGCTGGGTGTAGCTGAGCATCAGTGGTGGAGAAAATGTGTCTTATTGTTTCACTTAACTCATCGATTGCGCAAAACGCTCTAAAGCGTTTTATTAATCTCGAGCGCCGTCTGCGCATCACGCTCTAAAGCGTTTTATTGGTGTTTTTACTGTATACTGTACATCAACTTCTCTGACGCCCGGACAACACATAATGTAACACTGATCACCTCCAGAAAGATCCGCTGTGAGATCCGGGAGTTTAAAGCCCCCCACCTCCTGAAAAGAGGCCTGGTCTAACCACATTCCAGGCATGCCGTATCCATTACGACGTACTGGGGAGGCGGCATCGCCGTCCTGCACACGGCATAGACCAACGCAGATCAGGGGATCTAAAATGGAGCTACCCATTTTCTAGTGTGTGTGAAATTTGTGAATACACTCGATTACCCTTCCCCTCCTGTTTCTACATGGTTTCTCCCGAGGCATCTCTCCATCGCATTACAGTTTCTTCCCCCCCCCCCACTCATTCACACAGATCCACTCGACACAGCCCTCTCTAATTCTTTCCAACGACAACTCACCGGTCTGCCGCCTCATTCTCGGAAATATAAACCCGTATATAAACCAAGAATAATCTCCAACGGTCGATCGCCATTTCACGCACAGGTATACGCGAAACGAATGACGTATTCTCGAAGGACCGCCATAGGAGAAGCAGTATACATCTGACCAACTGTCTTTTTTTCGCCGTCGCGTCAGCCATGTTTGGACAAAGAAGCAGTATACTAGGCTAGCAGATATCACACCGTGGAACCCCCCCCACACTGCGAGTTGCGATCGATCGTTTTGCAGTTTGCAATGCTACTCTCATTCTCGGAAAAAAGATTCTCGGCAGTTGATCACCATAATCGCCATAGCGCCTTCGCCAGCCAATTGCAGTGATAAGGCGTCTGGGACGTAATCGACCCGTTTGTAATGGATAACTAATACAATCCTAAGCTGCGGAAGCCATCGTGTTGTCTGTCATTTTGTCGAAATCACAGCCAGCCTGGCTACGCTTATCGCTCCTGTGGTTCATGTCCAGACATGTCGTGGAACCCCCCCCCCCCACTGCGAGTTGAGTCGCTCCTGTGGTTCATGTCCAGACATGTCAACCTCTCAAGTCACTGTTATGCTATCAAACGATCTGTTGATTTTGTTTACTGAGACAATGATCACATATGTGCATAGAATCATCATCATCATGACGTTATCATGACAGGCAGATATAAACATAAATAAATTATCATATACATACTACACACTGAATGAAAGCCCTAAATGTCTAATTTTAGGAGGAAAACAAATAAAATACACATATCCCATATACTGTTTGTCAATACTAGACTATTGAATCCATTTCATTTATAAAATTCTCTTTTTCAGAGAGAACTTTAGCCCATTCTGACCTGAGATCAGATTCATACGAGGTTTCCACTGGACACACACTGGTCTGATTAGAGAAAGCATGGACCTATAGAACTATTATTCACAAAATAAGGCATATAGCGACATGTACATACTATATACCGTATGAAACAGAAGACTCTCTGCTTTCATAAGAAAAAAACTAATACTGTAATAATAATAAAAATCACACCCATGTGAAGTGAGCAGTGCAATGTTGTGCAACATTGCACTGCTCACTTCACAGGGGTGTGATTTGTATTATTATTACAGTAGAAGTATTTTTCTTATGAAAGCAGAGAGTCTTCTGTTTCATACGGTATATAGTATGTACATGTCGCTATAGGCCTTATTTTGTGAATAATGGTTCTTCAGGTCCATGCATTTTCTGAAATCCTCTCTGGTGGGCGCAAGCTGCATTCAACAGCCAATTACTGACAAACTATACATGGGACCATGTGTATTTGTTTTCCTCCTAAAAGTAGACATTCAGGGCTTTCATTCAGTGTGTAGTATGTATATGATATTATTTGTGTTCATTTTTATATCTGTCTGTCAATGTCTGTCAACTTCAACCTTCCATATCTCTGCTGTTTTTTCAAAAGAGCAGCGTGCAGTGAAAAGCAGGTTTTAGAAAAAGGTCAATATCTCCAGAATGGAAGATGGTAGAATCATATTTTTTTTTTTAAATTGAAGTGGACTAGTTTGGCTTCCTTTTGATTTATGCAATGTGCGATGTGCTATAAGAGGCCCCTCGCTGTGGGCCCCTAAAAAGTTAAAAAGTCCAATGTTAATCGCTTAGCAGAAGCAATCCTGAGTAGAATTTCAAAAGTTAGCAATCAATGTGTTAAAGGGAAACTTTTTGCATTTTTTTTTTTTTGCAATGAATTAATTAATCCCCCACTACAATTGACGTAATTGTTTTATTCCCTATAATCGGGGGCATTCTGAACGGGCACCCATTTTGGTGTCCGCATCATGTTATGCTTTAGCTATTGAAAAATAGCAGACCTACAAGCTCATAGCGCGCCACCGAGTGGCGCGCTACGAGCTTGTAGGTCTGCTATTTTTGAAAAATCGAAGAGCGACTGACATTTCTAGAATCTGATCTCAGGTCAGAATGGGTTAATCAGACCAGTGTGTGTCCAGTGGAAACCTCGTATGAATCTGATCTCAGGTCAGAATGGGTTAAAAAAAAATAGCATGTTTGACTAACGGCCTCTACCTAAAACCGGCTGAAATCCACACGTGCATGGCTGCGCGGTCTTTATGTGCATAGCTGCGTAAAATGTGATATTTGAGGCTTGATTAGAGTTTAATTTGACTTGGATATGAAAA
>NC_139700.1:54446951-54479451 GCF_964188405.1 Protomyctophum parallelum
TCGGGGACAGACCGCTGTGTAACACAGTGTAAATAAAGGATGATGGCATAGCATCGGGGACAGACCGCTGTGTAACACAGTGTAAATAAAGGATGATGGCATAGCATCGGGGACAGACCGCTGTGTAACACAGTGTAAATAAAGGATGATGGCATAGCATCGGGGACAGACCACTGTGTAACACAGTGTAAATAAAGGATGATGGCATAGCATCGGGGACAGACCACTGTGTAACACGGTGTAAATAAAGGATGATGGCATAGCATCGGGGACAGACCACTGTGTAACACAGTGTAAATAAAGGATGATGGCATAGCATCGGGGACAGACCACTGTGTAACACAGTGTAAATAAAGGATGATGGCATAGCATCGGGGACAGACCGCTGTGTAACACAGTGTAAATAAAGGATGATGGCATAGCATCGGGGACAGACCGCTGTGTAACACGGTGTAAATAAAGGATGATGGCATAGCATCGGGGACAGACCGCTGTGTAACACGGTGTAAATAAAGGATGATGGCATAGCATCGGGGACAGACCGCTGTGTAACACAGTGTAAATAAAGGATGATGGCATAGCATCGGGGACAGACCGCTGTGTAACACAGTGTAAATAAAGGATGATGTCATAGCATCGGGGACAGACCACTGTGTAACACAGTGTAAATAAAGGATGATGTCATAGCATCGGGGACAGACCACTGTGTAACACGGTGTAAATAAAGGATGATGGCATAGCATCGGGGACAGACCACTGTGTAACACAGTGTAAATAAAGGATGATGGCATAGCATCGGGGACAGACCACTGTGTAACACGGTGTAAATAAAGGATGATGGCATAGCATCGGGGACAGACCACTGTGTAACACAGTGTAAATAAAGGATGATGGCATAGCATCGGGGACAGACCACTGTGTAACACGGTGTAAATAAAGGATGATGTCATAGCATCGGGGACAGACCGCTGTGTAACACGGTGTAAATAAAGGATGATGGCATAGCATCGGGGACAGACCGCTGTGTAACACAGTGTAAATAAAGGATGATGTCATAGCATCGGGGACAGACCACTGTGTAACACAGTGTAAATAAAGGATGATGGCATAGCATCGGGGACAGACCACTGTGTAACACAGTGTAAATAAAGGATGATGGCATAGCATCGGGGACAGACCACTGTGTAACACAGTGTAAATAAAGGATGATGGCATAGCATCGGGGACAGACCGCTGTGTAACACAGTGTAAATAAAGGATGATGGCATAGCATCGGGGACAGACCACTGTGTAACACGGTGTAAATAAAGGATGATGGCATAGCATCGGGGACAGACCACTGTGTAACACAGTGTAAATAAAGGATGATGGCATAGCATCGGGGACAGACCGCTGTGTAACACAGTGTAAATAAAGGATGATGGCATAGCATCGGGGACAGACCGCTGTGTAACACAGTGTAAATAAAGGATGATGGCATAGCATCGGGGACAGACCGCTGTGTAACACGGTGTAAATAAAGGATGATGGCATAGCATCGGGGACAGACCGCTGTGTAACACAGTGTAAATAAAGGATGATGTCATAGCATCGGGGACAGACCGCTGTGTAACACAGTGTAAATAAAGGATGATGGCATAGCATCGGGGACAGACCACTGTGTAACACGGTGTAAATAAAGGATGATGGCATAGCATCGGGGACAGACCACTGTGTAACACGGTGTAAATAAAGGATGATGGCATAGCATCGGGGACAGACCGCTGTGTAACACAGTGTAAATAAAGGATGATGGCATAGCATCGGGGACAGACCGCTGTGTAACACAGTGTAAATAAAGGATGATGGCATAGCATCGGGGACAGACCGCTGTGTAACACAGTGTAAATAAAGGATGATGGCATAGCATCGGGGACAGACCACTGTGTAACACAGTGTAAATAAAGGATGATGTCATAGCATCGGGGACAGACCACTGTGTAACACAGTGTAAATAAAGGATGATGGCATAGCATCGGGGACAGACCGCTGTGTAACACAGTGTAAATAAAGGATGATGTCATAGCATCGGGGACAGACCGCTGTGTAACACGGTGTAAATAAAGGATGATGGCATAGCATCGGGGACAGACCGCTGTGTAACACGGTGTAAATAAAGGATGATGGCATAGCATCGGGGACAGACCACTGTGTAACACAGTGTAAATAAAGGATGATGGCATAGCATCGGGGACAGACCGCTGTGTAACACGGTGTAAATAAAGGATGATGGCATAGCATCGGGGACAGACCGCTGTGTAACACGGTGTAAATAAAGGATGATGGCATAGCATCGGGGACAGACCACTGTGTAACACGGTGTAAATAAAGGATGATGGCATAGCATCGGGGACAGACCACTGTGTAACACAGTGTAAATAAAGGATGATGTCATAGCATCGGGGACAGACCGCTGTGTAACACAGTGTAAATAAAGGATGATGGCATAGCATCGGGGACAGACCACTGTGTAACACGGTGTAAATAAAGGATGATGGCATAGCATCGGGGACAGACCACTGTGTAACACGGTGTAAATAAAGGATGATGGCATAGCATCGGGGACAGACCACTGTGTAACACAGTGTAAATAAAGGATGATGGCATAGCATCGGGGACAGACCACTGTGTAACACGGTGTAAATAAAGGATGATGGCATAGCATCGGGGACAGACCACTGTGTAACACGGTGTAAATAAAGGATGATGTCATAGCATCGGGGACAGACCACTGTGTAACACAGTGTAAATAAAGGATGATGGCATAGCATCGGGGACAGACCACTGTGTAACACGGTGTAAATAAAGGATGATGGCATAGCATCGGGGACAGACCACTGTGTAACACAGTGTAAATAAAGGATGATGGCATAGCATCGGGGACAGACCACTGTGTAACACGGTGTAAATAAAGGATGATGGCATAGCATCGGGGACAGACCACTGTGTAACACAGTGTAAATAAAGGATGATGGCATAGCATCGGGGACAGACCACTGTGTAACACGGTGTAAATAAAGGATGATGGCATAGCATCGGGGACAGACCACTGTGTAACACAGTGTAAATAAAGGATGATGTCATAGCATCGGGGACAGACCGCTGTGTAACACAGTGTAAATAAAGGATGATGGCATAGCATCGGGGACAGACCGCTGTGTAACACAGTGTAAATAAAGGATGATGGCATAGCATCGGGGACAGACCACTGTGTAACACGGTGTAAATAAAGGATGATGGCATAGCATCGGGGACAGACCACTGTGTAACACAGTGTAAATAAAGGATGATGTCATAGCATCGGGGACAGACCACTGTGTAACACAGTGTAAATAAAGGATGATGGCATAGCATCGGGGACAGACCACTGTGTAACACAGTGTAAATAAAGGATGATGTCATAGCATCGGGGACAGACCGCTGTGTAACACAGTGTAAATAAAGGATGATGGCATAGCATCGGGGACAGACCGCTGTGTAACACAGTGTAAATAAAGGATGATGGCATAGCATCGGGGACAGACCACTGTGTAACACAGTGTAAATAAAGGATGATGGCATAGCATCGGGGACAGACCGCTGTGTAACACAGTGTAAATAAAGGATGATGGCATAGCATCGGGGACAGACCACTGTGTAACACGGTGTAAATAAAGGATGATGGCATAGCATCGGGGACAGACCACTGTGTAACACGGTGTAAATAAAGGATGATGGCATAGCATCGGGGACAGACCGCTGTGTAACACAGTGTAAATAAAGGATGATGGCATAGCATCGGGGACAGACCACTGTGTAACACAGTGTAAATAAAGGATGATGGCATAGCATCGGGGACAGACCACTGTGTAACACAGTGTAAATAAAGGATGATGGCATAGCATCGGGGACAGACCACTGTGTAACACAGTGTAAATAAAGGATGATGGCATAGCATCGGGGACAGACCACTGTGTAACACAGTGTAAATAAAGGATGATGGCATAGCATCGGGGACAGACCACTGTGTAACACGGTGTAAATAAAGGATGATGGCATAGCATCGGGGACAGACCGCTGTGTAACACAGTGTAAATAAAGGATGATGTCATAGCATCGGGGACAGACCACTGTGTAACACAGTGTAAATAAAGGATGATGTCATAGCATCGGGGACAGACCACTGTGTAACACGGTGTAAATAAAGGATGATGTCATAGCATCGGGGACAGACCACTGTGTAACACGGTGTAAATAAAGGATGATGGCATAGCATCGGGGACAGACCGCTGTGTAACACGGTGTAAATAAAGGATGATGTCATAGCATCGGGGACAGACCACTGTGTAACACAGTGTAAATAAAGGATGATGGCATAGCATCGGGGACAGACCACTGTGTAACACAGTGTAAATAAAGGATGATGTCATAGCATCGGGGACAGACCACTGTGTAACACAGTGTAAATAAAGGATGATGTCATAGCATCGGGGACAGACCACTGTGTAACACGGTGTAAATAAAGGATGATGGCATAGCATCGGGGACAGACCACTGTGTAACACAGTGTAAATAAAGGATGATGTCATAGCATCGGGGACAGACCGCTGTGTAACACAGTGTAAATAAAGGATGATGTCATAGCATCGGGGACAGACCACTGTGTAACACGGTGTAAATAAAGGATGATGGCATAGCATCGGGGACAGACCACTGTGTAACACAGTGTAAATAAAGGATGATGTCATAGCATCGGGGACAGACCGCTGTGTAACACAGTGTAAATAAAGGATGATGGCATAGCATCGGGGACAGACCACTGTGTAACACAGTGTAAATAAAGGATGATGGCATAGCATCGGGGACAGACCACTGTGTAACACAGTGTAAATAAAGGATGATGGCATAGCATCGGGGACAGACCGCTGTGTAACACAGTGTAAATAAAGGATGATGGCATAGCATCGGGGACAGACCGCTGTGTAACACAGTGTAAATAAAGGATGATGTCATAGCATCGGGGACAGACCGCTGTGTAACACAGTGTAAATAAAGGATGATGGCATAGCATCGGGGACAGACCACTGTGTAACACAGTGTAAATAAAGGATGATGGCATAGCATCGGGGACAGACCGCTGTGTAACACAGTGTAAATAAAGGATGATGGCATAGCATCGGGGACAGACCACTGTGTAACACAGTGTAAATAAAGGATGATGGCATAGCATCGGGGACAGACCACTGTGTAACACAGTGTAAATAAAGGATGATGGCATAGCATCGGGGACAGACCACAGTGTAACACAGTGTAAATAAAGGATGATGGCATAGCATCGGGGACAGACCGCTGTGTAACACAGTGTAAATAAAGGATGATGTCATAGCATCGGGGACAGACCACTGTGTAACACGGTGTAAATAAAGGATGATGGCATAGCATCGGGGACAGACCGCTGTGTAACACAGTGTAAATAAAGGATGATGTCATAGCATCGGGGACAGACCACTGTGTAACACAGTGTAAATAAAGGATGATGGCATAGCATCGGGGACAGACCGCTGTGTAACACAGTGCAGAAAGATGGCTCCATAGCCGGAAAGGGCGTCTACGTTTACATGTCTATGGTTGCAACACCACCACTCTGCTCGTCTGCTGGTTCCTGTAGGTTTGACGTGGGCGTGCGGTTGTGTGCGTCCCTGCTGGAGCTGTGTCCCGAGTCCTGTGCCCTGCGGGACAGCCTGGCAGAGCTGCACATCAGGAAGGGCGACAGCGACCAGGCTGTGAGCATGTGGCTCCACGCCCTGGTGGAGTGTCCCCACAACGCAGAGGTCTTCTACCACTCCTGCAAGTTCCTCATGGCCCAGGTGAGCAAGCGTGGATGATGATGCGTATGCAGGTAGTTGGAAAAGATGCCCCCCCCAGTCCTCATACAGTCACTCACTAGGGAAGTTGACGGTTATCAGGGTTGGCTGGCTGGGGGCACGTTGTTCGGACGTACTAACAGTCCGACAGCTATTACTCTGTCACATGCGTGGCTGGTTAAGACTCGCCCATGGCTTTCCTGTGAGGTTGGGGTTAAGGGTTAACAACCAGACCCCTGGGTTAAGGGCTGGGGTTTAGGGTGTCGGACTAATGGACTGTTGGTACGTCAGAACAAACTGTTGCACATGGTTGGTTGGCTGCGGGTCAGCCTGATGAAGGCTGAAAGATGTTAATTCCTTGACTGCTGCAGACTTGTGAATTTAACCCTGGGATCAGTAAAGGTTATGATTCCTTTGCATTAAAATAAAACACTAATCATGATTGCGAACAATCACATTTTACCGGAAATGTCTTAAAATGCTGTTGTGATATCCAAGCCATAAAGAGTCTTTAAACGTAGTCTCTAGTCTAGTCTATGCACTGAATCCCTTGTTTATAATCTACCAGGTAGCCTTTTTTCACTGGTGAAATTGGGTCTTAATTTTCATTCTAGCCGTTGATCTGAAACATCCAGATACATTTACACTGGTTGTCGCAAAAATACTGAGCATGGTAAGGATTTTACAAATGGAACGCAGCAATGATGACGCAAAAGAAAGGTTTATAAAATCATTAAAGTAAAAAATCGGACCAATTTATATTTGAGACATGATCAGAGGGCATTTAACCCATTCTGACCGGGCACCCATTTTGGTGTCGGCATCATGTTATGCTTTAGCTATTGAAAAATAGCAGATCTACAAGCTCATATCGCGCCACCGAGTGGCGCGATACGAGCTTGTAGGTCTGCTATTTTTGAAAAATCGAAGAGCGACTGACATTTTTATAGAATCTGATCTCAGGTCAGAATGGGTTCATCAGACCAGTGTGTGTCCGGCGGAAACCTGGTATGAATCTGATCTCAGGTCAGAATGGGTTAAATATGTACCCTTTGTCTGTTCAGCGTGGCTGTCTCACACTCTCCTTTATCCCTGCTTTGTGTCTCCAGGGGAAGTGGAGTGCCATAGGTCCTCTCTCTCTTTGTCTGTTCAGCGTGGCTGTCTCACACTCTCCTCTATCCCTGCTTTGTGTCTCCAGGGGAAGTGGAGTGCCATAGGTCCTCTCTCTCTTTGTCTGTTCAGCGTGGCTGTCTCACACTCTCCTTTATCCCTGCTTTGTGTGTCCAGGGGAAGTGGAGTGCCATAGGTCCTCTCTCTCTTTGTCTGTTCAGCGTGGCTGTCTCACACTCTCCTTTATCCCTGCTTTGTGTGTCCAGGGGAAGTGGAGTGCCATAGGTCCTCTCTCTCTTTGTCTGTTCAGCGTGGCTGTCTCACACTCTCCTTTATCCCTGCTTTGTGTCTCCAGGGGAAGTGGAGTGCCATAGGTCCTCTCTTCAGGGGCTTCATTCTGTCTCTCTGTGAAGACGAACAGAGCCAGAAGCAGCCAGTAGACGTTCTGCGGTAGGCAACACACACACTTTGGCATTCATATGACGTTGGCTTGCAAGCAATGTAATGTAATGCTTAATTTATACGGGGTTGGTGTGACAAAAATGCACCATGTTACTTTCACATGGTCGTATGGTGGGTGGAGTCTAAATCAGGCCTCAACAAATCACAGTAACGCACATGACATTTGAAAATTAACCCATTCTGAACGGGCACCCATTTTGGTGTCAGCATCATGTCACGCTTTAGCTATTGAAAAATAGCAGATCTACAAGCTCATAGCGCGCCACCGAGTGGCGCGCTACGAGCTTGTAGGTCTGCTATTTTTGAAAAATCGAAGAACGACTGACATTTTTAGAATCTGATCTCAGGTCAGAATGGGTTGATCAGAACAGTGTGTGTCCAGTGGAAACCTCGTATGAATCTGATCTCAGGTCAGAATGGGTTAAACGACGAGCAATGACATATTGGGCGAACGGGGCCGTCTCTTTACATTTTACACACATGCATTCCAAAGCCTGGTTTGAAATGATCTCTGCTCCTTTCCTCAGACACATCCTTGGTGTTCCCACAGAGGAGATGCTGAGAGGGCCGGTCATCAAGAAGCACCTCCAGGAACAGATACGTCACCAGATGCCTTATCTGCATCTGGTTCACTGGTGTGTGTGTGTGTGTGTGTGTGTGTGTGTGTGTGTGTGTGTGTGTGTGCCGCTTAATGTTTTGTACGTAATCAACAAAGTCCAGGAGGTCAAGAGAGAGCATTATATTACTTTTCGTCAAATTATTATCAATGCTTTCTTAGTTTTAATTTTGGTGCATCCCTCCTTTTAACCTATCCAGACTTTTAACTCTAAACAGTGTTGTTGATGCCATGCATGCGCTACCCATTAAAATGTTTGATCCCCTATTGAAGGGATTGTGACATAAAAATAGGTTAGCTGAGCTCAATTGCACCCAAAAATAATTCAGTAGATTTTCTGTGGTCTGGTGGTTTTCTGGCTCAAACAAGTGGTCTGATTTCCCTGTTTGTGATGTCACAGCCTGCAAATCCCATATAATTATGGCAATGTCCACAGCAAATCCACTGAATGTTCAGGGGGTTTTTTTGGGTGTATTTGAGGTCATAAAACCTAAAAGAAAACTGAATTAATGTCATGAAACCTTTAAAAACGTCTGATCTTTCTGTCAGTCACTGGCAGTGGCTCCACGGCACCCTGGAGACCACGGTGGACTCCTTCGAGAGGGCTCTGGGATCCTCCATGAAGCTCCTCACGCTGCACAAACTGTGGATGGAGTAAGTCTGGCAGGCAGAGGAATTCAGCAGCATGCTAAGTATTCCTTTTTTTAAATATCATAATATATTCATTAGCATTCCTTTTCAAATGAGATTCATTGGGAAAAGCAGGAGTACAAAATGTTTAGGTTGTAGAAATCTCCAGGGTTTTCCCCCAAATATATGCATTATGCAAACATACAAATAACATTAAAACATTCTGACCGGGCACCCATTTTGGTGTTGGCATCATGTTATGCTTTAGCTATTGAAAAATAGCAGATCTACAAGCTCATATCGCGCCACCGAGTGGCGCGATACGAGCTTGTAGGTCTGCTATTTTTGAATAATCGAAGAACGACTGACATTTTTAGAATCTGATCTCAGGTCAGAATGGGTTAATCAGACCAGTGTGTGTCCAGTGGAAACCTCGTATGAATCTGATCTCAGGTCAGAATGGGTTAAAACACATATGAATAGAGACGGCACCGGGTTTCTCCTCCCATCCACTTGCATTGAGTTGCTCAAAAGCGCATGAGGCGATTTCACTCCTCCTCCTTCCGGGTAGGAACAGAGTGCATTCTGGGATTGATTGGGCCAAACGCATTGAACGCGCTGCTGTGCCGTTGACTATCATCATTGCACGCTTTCAGCGTTCACGTGTCATCATTAACGTGCGCAATGATAGTCAACGGACCAACAACGCGTTCATGTGTTTGGGCCCAGCGCTGCAATACCAAATTCGGCCACTATGTCCATCTCGCCTCAGGGTTTCCTCCGGGTGCCGTCTCTATTCATATATACTCTAAGAGGAGAACAGTTTGACAGTTCTTTTTGCACTACCTGTATGAAAACATGTAGTGGTTGTAACGCACCACACATAAAGGTGGGGTTCAAAGCCTGTATGAAAACATGTAGTGGTTGTAACGCACCACACATAAAGGTGGGGTTCAAAGCCTGTATGAAAACATGTAGTGGTTGTAACGCACCACACATAAAGGTGGGGTTCAAAGCCTGTATGAAAACATGTAGTGGTTGTAACGCACCACACATAAAGGTGGGGTTCAAAGCCTGTATGAAAACATGTAGTGGTTGTAACGCACCACACATAAAGGTGGGGTTCAAAGCCTGTATGAAAACATGTAGTGGTTGTAACGCACCACACATAAAGGTGTGGTTCAAAGCCTGTATGAAAACATGTAGTGGTTGTAACGCACCACACATAAAGGTGAGGTTCAAAGCCTGTATGAAAACATGTAGTGGTTGTAACGCACCACACATAAAGGTGGGGTTCAAAGCCTGTATGAAAACATGTACTGGTTGTAACGCACCACACATAAAGGTGGGGTTCAAAGCCTGTATGAAAACATGTCCTGGTTGTAACGCACCACACATAAAGGTGGGGTTCAAAGCGGAGCCCTCCTGACTCTGACTCTCGTGTGTTTCTGTCTCTCCAGTTATCTCCTCTTTACCAGCAGTAAACAGACCGACGGCAGGTTCTCTGACCTGGTGCAGCGCTGCCTGGAAACGGTTCCGTCCCGCCTGGAGGTTCCCTTCAGTCCAGCCACGTTCTGGAGCTGCTACCGCTTCCACAACAAGGCAAGAGAAACACCCGCTGGTTCTGAGGCTCTTAAGCCCATTTAGACCTGAGCTCGGTTCTACCAAATGTCTTCTAAATCAGAAGACATTTTTTCTGAAAACGGTTTTCTGAAAACCCTCATGTATTCAAAGATTTGCACCACATTTTCACGATTTTTCAAAAATAGCAGACCTATGAGCTGAGCTTGTAGATCTGCTATTTTTCAATAGCTTGTGTTTAAAAAAAATGTCAGTCGCTCTTCGATTTTTCAAAAAATAGCAGACCTGCAAGCTCGTATTGCGCCACTCGGTGGCGCGATATGAGCTTGTAGATCTGCTATTTTTCAATAGCTAAAGCATAACATGATGCTGACACCAAAATGGGTGCCCGGTCAGAATGGGTTAAAGCGTTTTATGTTTTGACACTTGCTTTGGCATTTGTAAACGGATGACTTCTCATGCCAGTAAAATCTCAATTGAATTGGTTTTTCCATGATCAGGGTTCCCACTGTCATGACATTTATGGGAAGTTTTGAAAGATTTTGTTAATAAAAAACCTTTTAACGAAACGTGTATAACATTATACAAAATTCGACAGGATAAAAAGAACAGATCTAAAAGCTCACACCGTGCTAAAAAATGCCTCTCCCCCGTTCCCACTGTCATGATATTCATGGGAAGTTTTGAAATTAGATTATTGATTTTGTTAACAAAACAGCTCCTAACTCGGCTTTCTGTTCAAGAAGAGCCCGTTACTACAAAAGCAGGTGTTTCATAAAGGTAAATATCTCCAGAATGGAAGATGATAAAATAAATAAATAAATAAATTGGAGTGGACAAATTAAGCTTTCTTTTGAGGTGTGCTTCTCGCTGTAAGAGAACATTACATTACTAGGCTGTCGGCCTAGGAAAAGGTTGGTTGACCAACGCTATCATCGTAGCACCGGAGGTCATCAGTTAATCAGAATCATAGCGCGCTTTGTGTTAACAAACAATGCAATAAGGAGCCCCAATAAAACATTTGAAACAACAAGTGCGGACATTAACTGTCTAAGCAAACATTTCCATCTGCAAATTTGCTATATCTGCAGCTGTAATTACTTCACAACATGTTTTATGCAGGCCTACTTTCTGCAATCAAACTCAGACAATTACCTCAGTTTAGTCTTTTTATTGAATTTCACAGAATGAAATGTTCAGAAAATGACAATTAAAACACTCAATGCTTCATGCATGCATAATCAATTTAACAAAGGGGGGGGGGGGGGGGGGGGGGGGGATAATAACCCAACAGAAAAGGCTCAGCTCAAAACATCTCAAAAATACTTTACTTCATGCTGTTTCCAGACATCTCAGACTTTGCTTTAACCAGCGTGTCAACATCATGATCAGGGACCAGTTTCTGAGCTGTAGTGAGCCATTACTATGTAACCCAGGCAGAACGCTGTGACACCACCCGCCTGCCACCAGAGGGCGCAGCTGTATCACACAAAACAAACGCACGCACACACGCGTGAGCACACACACACACACACACACACACACACACACACACACATACACACACACAGTAGAAAACTTTAAAAAGAAAAAATATATATTCTAATTGTTGTTATTGCAATTTACGAGCTGCGTTCGCTTCCCGCTTTCGCGCGTCTTAGTAGTTGTAAGCCTGGAAATTGGGTTTAATATCCTGGACTGGTTTTTGGAAAAAGGTTTTGGAAATTCATTGGTACAAAATAATGTGTGGGAACGCTGCATGTCGTTGTGAAACAAACAAAGCCCTGCTAACGTTGTGCTTCTGCGTGGGCCCTTCTCCAGGTGGTCACCCACTATTTAAACAAACAAAGCCCTGCTAATGTTGTGCTTCTGCGTGGGCCCTTCTCCAGGTGGTCACCCACTATTTAAACAAACAAAGCCCTGCTAATGTTGTGCTTCTGCGTGGGCCC
Source organism: Protomyctophum parallelum (assembly GCF_964188405.1). Classification (NCBI taxonomy): domain Eukaryota; kingdom Metazoa; phylum Chordata; class Actinopteri; order Myctophiformes; family Myctophidae; genus Protomyctophum; species Protomyctophum parallelum. The sequence goes on from NC_139700.1 coordinate 54,459,182, forward strand.
TTCTCCAGGTGGTCACCCACTATTTAAACAAACAAAGCCCTGCTAATGTTGTGCTTCTGCGTGGGCCCTTCTCCAGGTGGTCACCCACTATCTAAGCTGCCTGCACAAGTCCCAGCACGCCGTGGTCCTGGAGAGGCTGAGATACTCCATGCCCAACAACACTGAGCTGGGCCTAAGGTACCGTTCACCACCGCCATCGCCAAACCCTGCAAATGCATGCCTAGCATGAGTGGAGCACGCCTTCAGCGTATTGGGGATGACTTATCACAGGTCTTTCTGTGGTTAACGTAAATGGTTGTAGCTTCATATAGTTTAGACAGGTTTTGGTTTAGACTAGTCGTTGGTTAGACCAGTCATTAGTCCTACAACTACAACCTATCTCAAACCCTCACCCAAAACCTAACCTCCCACGGGGCAGCACACCTAAACATAACCTTAACCCATGTCTAACCAATGACTAGTCTAAACTAAGTATGCACCCCAGTGCGTGATATCTAGATTTTAGCGCATTTTGCCTCTGGAATGAACGTGTGCACGAGGTCATATTGCCATATTTAGATTAGAGTACTTAGTTTAGACTAGTCATTGGTTAGACCAGTCATTAGTCCTACAACCTATCTCAAACCCTCACCCTAAACCTAACCTCCCACGGGGCAGCACACCTAACCTTAACCCTCTCCCAACCCTTAACGCACCCCTCACCAACCTTAATCCGGTCGTTTTAACGCACCCCTCACCAACCTTAGCAACCTTAATCCGGTCGTCTTAACGCACCCCTCACCAACCTTATGTCTAACCAATGACTAGTCTAAACTAAGTATGCACCCCACTTAAATGTATCACTAAGTTAAAGGCTGTTGGATGTAGCGGTTATGTTTGAGGCTTCTGTGTCTGTGTGTCGAGGATAAGTCTGTCGCGCACTGATCTGAGGACAGTTTGTGGGGTTTCTAGATCCATGCTGTTGACAGACGGTTAGTGTTGCTTTGTTACTGTACAGGTTGCTGCACCATGAATGGCAGGATGGCAACATTGAACACCTGAAATTCCAGGCCAGAATGTTGAGCAGTAGTATTCCAAAATGTCTGGCTTCCTGGAAAATGTAAGTCCCAAGATCTCTCCTCGCTGCTCAGAAATGTAGAAAGAAAAGAAAAAAGCATGAGGAAATGATGCTTGATTCAGAGAGAAACGTATCGGACCTGAAATAATGTCTTTGTAAAAAAATATAAATAATACTAATAATCTCACATTGAGGGTTCATAAATTGCTGCTGATCAGTTTGTTAGCTCTAGCCAGGATGGGAAACTAACACCAGCCACAAGGCATACATACGCTGATAAACGTTTGTCTTCAATATAAGCCTCTTTGGGCAGATTAAAGGAGAATTCCATACTAAAAGGCTTTCTTACTTTGCTTTGTAGTTGTTACGTCCCCACCAAAGAGGTCCAGGTGTTATTTTGTGCAAAAGCTCCTTATTGGCTATTTCCCCTACCATAAGCCCTCAATTAATTGCATTGAATTGAATGGGGCTATGGGGTGTTGTGCTAATTCGCTTATTTCCATCGCTCAAAATTAAAAAATAATTGTATATAGCCTCTCTTCATAATGTAAATAATATCCCAAGCGGCACACTTTACTACTTATTTCGATGGAAATAAGCGAATCACCATTCAGTGATAATAAAAAAAAAGAAAAAACAGCAAACCTGGTGACAAGCAAAGCGAAAAAATTTGTTTCCTCTCCTTGCTTGCTAGCCATTACTGTCTTTTAAGAGAGTTTAGGGAGTTGTCCTGCCGTGAATCTCACAGGCCTTTCTGCTGCATTTCTCGGCAGAGCAATAGCTGTGGAGAGGGAGCTAAAGGAGCCATCAGAGGTGAGTTAGTGATGGAGGGGGGAGGGGGGGTCAGGGTATTAAGAATCACTGAGAATCAAATAATGACACAAAAATAATGAATTGACATCCTAACCTTGTGCTTGCCTTTTCTTCCAGTCAGTCAGTAAGTTTTCCCTTGTCTGACTTACTGTAACTGTTACTGTAACTCTAACTGTTCTGGGACATGTTGATGTTGTTGAATCTCATTTCTTCCCCTGCAGGCTTATTTGTCACACAAAACAAAGGGGTTGTAATGTATGCTGTTGTTCTTTTAGAGTGTCACAGTTTGAAACATTTGTTGCTTTTCTTGTGATTGGTGACGTTTGGCTCAGGTCGCTTTTTCTCTAGGAAGCTAAAAGCAATCTCTGACTTGATCCCTTTTTGTTCTTGTGTGTCCTCGTCCTTTTAACTGACACCACCTCCCTGCGTTTGGTGCTCTTTTTTTTTCTTTTTCTCCCCCCCCCCCCCTCCCCCGCCTTTTTTTGTTATTTTCTTGTAGGTCCGAAATCTGTATCGGCAAGCTCTCCAAAGTCTTCCACTGTGTGCCACCATATGGAAAGATGTAATTTCCCACACACAAAACATCACATACTCAAACACAACACAATTTGTTGCACCTGAGCGGTATTACACCTATGTTCACCTGCTACCCTTCCTTCCCCCCCCCCCCTCCTTCCTTCCCCTCGCTCCCTCTCTTCCTCCTCTGACACCCTCTCCCCTCACTCCCTCTCCTCCCTCCTTTCCTTCCTCCTCTGACCCTCTCCCCTCGCTCCCTGTCTCCTCCCTCCTTCCCTTCCTCCTCTGACCCTCTCCCCTCGCTCCCTGTCTCCTCCCTCCTTCCCCCGCCTCCTCTGACACCCCCCCCCCCCCCCTCCCCTGTCTCTCTTCCCTCCTTCCAGTGCCTGCTGTTTGAAGCTGCGGAGGGAGGTAAAACCGATAGACTGAGGAAGCTTGTTGGCAAGGCCCGAGAGGTGGGAGTGAGTCTAAGTGAGACCCTAAATTTAGGCCCCGGCAGAGTTCAGGGCGAGGATTCCTGACACACACACACACACACACACACACACACACACACACACAACAACAACCCTCACGTGCGTGCCCCATTTCTCCAACGAGAAGTAAAAGAAGCGCTAGTTTGGAACTAGATTTATCCAATCAGACCAGACGAAATCAAACTGCCGCCACTGCCTAGGTAAGCCAGGGAAACTCTGTGAAAGGCTGGGGGTTGGTTGCCCTGCACTACTACTCCTGCACCTCCCTGTAGCGCCACCAGGCGGCGCCAGGAATCAAGGAACAGTCGTCAACCGGAAGCCAATGGCCACCTCTCCCTCAAATGACCACAAAATGTGTTGGGGGTGCCCCGCTTATATCATCCTTAACATCGTGGTGTACGTAAGTATAGAATCCTGCTCAGTGACAAAGTCTTACCTTTTTATCCCCCCTCCCCCCCCCCCCCTCTGTTTTAATTTACATGTTCCCCCTCTTATTGTTTGTACCGTCACCTTTTTATTTTTGATATCCCCCCCCCCCCCCTTGTTTACCTGGGGTTTGGCATTTGGACAGACTATGGTTGTGTCACTGTGGTGTTGGTTTACATATGGTGTTTTTAAAGGACGGTTTCCCCTGTAGTGATGCTGCTGCAAAGAACTTTGTACAATATCTATTTTTGTTCTTGTTTTTTTTTTTTTTTTTTGTCTCACAAAAAGGAAGAGATTGTTTTCATTTTGTTTATAAAAAAAAAAGTGATCAAAAGAAATTTAAACAATCAAAAAAAAAGAAATAAAACTGTTATAAAATCACAGTCCATGTGGAACATGGCTGAGCTTTGCCAGTATTCTATTTGGCCCCGTTCGTTCGGTCGATCGTTGGTTCCGTTTGTTTGCCAATACTTTTTGAGACTGCCACAGAGACTGCTGAACGCTGTGATGATCCTTCAGCCCAGCAACGGGGAAGGCCCTTTAAACTCATTATTAATATTATTATTATTAATAATATACCAGGACAAGATAGTCAGCAGCCTGTAGCTTTATACAGTACATGCTTTCCTGTGCAATCTTTATTTTCTATTTTATTTTTGGAGTATATAATTAAGTTAACGAACGAGGACAGGCAGAATTTAAAGTCCTTTTATTTTGTATGTTGTATTAAAAAATGTTTATATTAAATTATGCTCTAATGAAAAGATTTCTGTTTTTGTGGTTTTTTTATTGTCTGTAAAGTTACTTTGTTTGGCGCTGAGGTGCATGGGGTTCTAGTCAGTCGACGGCAAATGTGCAGTGTTCATTTTATTAACTAAAACTAAATCGACTAAGGTTTGTGATATGTAGTCGACTAAGACTAAACCATTTCAGAAGACTAAAGTAAATAGGACTAAGACTACATGGTGTGTTATTCAAAAGATTTGGACTAAGTATTTTCTAGCAAAAGATTAACATGCATTAAGATTAAAAGATTAAGATTAAGGCATGTGATCTGCTGTGGCCAGATCATACAAGATCTCAACCTTCTCTATACTGTCATGAGCGTCGGCTGTCGATATACAGTGATCCAGCCAGGATGTTCACTGATATAAGTGTAGCTGCCTACTGGCAGCAGCACCTTGCTGGACAAAATAACCTTATTGTCATTACAAAATTGCATTAGATGTCGGCCAAACATGGAGTTGCCATCTGATATGTCTTCATACATCAATAAAACCTTGTGTGCCAAGGACCCCTAAAATGCTACGTATTTGACCACAGACCCCCATCTGAAAAAATGGCCAAAAAAAGAAAATGTATAGCTTTGAAATGACACATGCTTTGGTGGTTTTAATGAGTTAATCCATTTCGTATCATGGAATGAATACAGCTAAAAGCAGTAATGTGAGACATTTTATTTGAAATCAATCACAATCCTCTTTCATAAATAAATCAGAGATTTAGATAAGAATTTGAATATATAAAAAAGTGTGGTCACAGAGGGGTCACTTTTTAGCCCTAAAATTGACCACCTGACCTAGCGTGTCCAATCAATGGCTGTTTGATAGTCGGATCATGGTGCCTTCATTACATGGTAATAATACATTTAATTATACCACATTTAAGTATACCACAAAACAATGTGGGGAGGGCCACTATATTACCAATCTCATTCAATTACCCTAAGGCAGGTGTGGGCAACTATATTACCAATCTCATTCCAGAGAGGCCACGTTGCATATATCACTGTCATAGGAAACAAATACTTTTGCTATATTGTAATTGAAATACTGAATAATCTTTTGCTATTTTTGAATTGGAATCCTGAAAAGTAACCATTTTATATAATTTCAAATGCATTCAGTTATAGTTATGTTAACGTTATGAACTAAATACAAATATATTGGATATATAAAAAGACTAACATTTTAATACTAGTCATTAAAGCTACATAGACTGAAGTAATTGAATTGTAATAATGTGTCATTAACCCTCGGGCCGCCAGTTGCCGTAAGGTGTAAATAAAAAGGGTTAGTAAGAACTAGTAAAAGAAGGCATGAAAGAAAAATTGGAACAGTGCATATAAAATGTGGAGATTTATGAAAATGATGTATTATTAAAAGTGAGCATAAATACTGAATGGTAAAAATGGGGAAAAAACATCACAAGGTACTGCTAACTTGTTGTAGAGTCATTGGTGTGTATCTAAAGCAATAGAGGGTATGCGCGTGACATCAGCAAACCCGGAAACTACGCAGGAACGCCTACTGAGTGGCAAAAAACTACCTTCTGGCCTCGACAGCCCAGACATCCACACAGAAAAGTCCTTTCTGATTGCATTAAACAACGTTAAACAATGTTAAACTCACTTTGCATGTTGCTTTGCCACTCGATGTGCCATAATTCACTTTAGGGCAAGCATACCCTCTATTTAAGTGAGAACATGTTTGATTCATTGAAACTCAAATTCAGCCAGAACGAGAGAGTCGACTTCTTCCACCGTCAAACGGGGACTACGAGGTCCTGCGTCGACGTCGTACACGACCGCGTCTCTGGATCCTCCGAGTCGACGGACGTGACGTCGCCGAGGCTGCCGCCGTGGCGGGATCTGTGCGTTCTGTGTGAAGTCCACGGGAGAACGCCGCCGAGGTCCTCTCCGAAGCGCAGACTGAGGAACATGTAGAGCAGAGGGTCCAGACAGGCGGGCAGGGACACGCTCAGCAACGCCGTGAACCTGACAAACTCTGGGCTGGACACTAGGAGAGGATGCTGCTGGTGATGAAGCATGAAGGCCAGGAGAGTCGCAGAGAAGCAAAGCAGGGAATTGGAAAGGAGGACGGCGGTCACCGTTTTGGTGATGCCGGCACGATCCTGGTGGACCCTATTCGGCTTTAACGTCATCTTTTCACCCCCGGGCTGCTGCTGCTGCTTCACACAGCAGTGCGTGAGCGTCATTAACAGGTAACAGAGGAAGTTGAGTGATATCAGCGTTGAGTTGTAACCCCAGCAGATGGAGCGGTTATGAGAGACGGACATGCAGATGGAAGTGAGACTGTGTTCATGGGCTCTGAACAGGAAGGGACTAGCGGCAGCGCACAGCGCCAGGGTGCAACAGACCGCCGCTACAACCTGAACGCCCCTTCTTTGCCCCAGCGGTAGATTATTCCTGCCGGGCGCCGCCTTGGGCTGATCGCTGCGTCGCATCTGCTCGAAGACGACGGCCGTCATGAGGAGGACCGCGGCTTCAGAGGAGAGGACGCTCGTGGTCCAGGGACGCGCTTCCACCACCTCCCACCACGGACAACCACCGCCACGGTCCACTACGGTCAGAACGTCTACCACAGCCAGAGTGCCACTGGAGAGACCCGTGATGAAGTGGACCCAGTGTAGGACTCCCAGGAGATGCTGGACGGGGGAGGGTCTCGATGCAGAGCAGAAGATTGAGAACAGCACCAGGGAATTGAAAGTGACGGAGAGGACGATGATGACCCAGATGACAAACTGGTACCAGTAGGTGGCAAGCGAGCTCTGGCACGGATGGAATGGACCTAGAGATGGAGACAAAATGTGACGAGATTTATTTAGTTGCTTATTTAAATAGTGGAGGTGGGAAAACCTTACTCACCAGGGACAGGAGAACAGCGGACAGCAGCTTGTCTTGTAGCATCTACACTTGGTTCCATTGCCAAGTCGTCTGGACTGCTATATTCTATGAGAAGATATCACAATATAGATTCATTTTTATGGCCGTGTTTCCAGGTTTGTGTATAAAGGCAAACATTGGCAAACGTGATGGGACGAAAAGCTGTATATCCCATTCTGACCGGGCACCCATTTTGGTGTTGGCATCATGTTATGCTTTAGCTATTTAAAAATAGCAGATCTACAAGCTCATATCGCGCCACCGAGTGGCGCGATATGAGCTTGTAGGTCTGCTATTTTTGAAAAAAATCGAAGAACAACTGACATTTTTAGAATCTGATCTCAGGTCAGAATGGGTTCGTCAGACCAGCGTGTGTCCAGTGGAAACCTCGTATGAATCTGATCTCACGTCAGAATGGGATATAGGAGGGGCTTTTCACTCCAAAAGGTTCTGACTCACCCTGGAAGGCTGCGTCGTCAGAACTCTCTTGTTGGTTCAGGCGGTTGTTGTCAACACTTCCAAGGTTCCAGGGGGAGAAGGAGGGGCTCCTTGACTTGGCCCAGCAGGGTGCAAACACACAGCACTGGGATGCAAACGGCAGCTCCGCTACCCTGCATATGGTACACCAAATGAGTCATTAATCATAATCACAGCCTGGAACTCACCTATGCTTTCTATGGCATAGGCAGCTCCCGGCGGATCACCGGGAGACATGAGACTAATTAATTAGAGCGACAGAGAGAGAGAGAGAGAGAGAGAAGTGTGTGTGTGTGTGTACGTGTGTGCGTGCGTCAATTTAAGGTGCAGACGATCAGAAATCAGCAGAGTGATCGACGTTTGCGCTACTCTATGCCAAATTGAAGTGGACTCGGACCCAGACTTTTTCTTTTCTCCCTGGAAATAAAAACGTCTGGGTTTCCGAGGCTATTAATCACTCCACAGACAGTCTCTGCTACACAGTAAAGTATTAACATCAGAGTAGATCGTTTAAAACGGTGTGTAACTGAGATCTCCTATATTTGTAGGGAACCGTCGGAGTCTATTCAGGGAGGCCTTATAGCCTAAGGATCTGTGTTTCTTTGGAGCTGGGGAGGGAACAGAGCTGGTCTTATAGCCTAAGGATCTGTGTTTCTTTGGAGCTGGGGAGGGAACAGAGCTGGTCACTAGAAAACATTTTTTAAGTAGCCGAGCTACAACCTCACAATGCCGTGCGAAGCTTCGTGAGCTCGCAGATATGCTATAGAGAGGGTATGCGTGTGACATCATCAAATCCGGAAGTTATGCGCGAACGCCTACTGAGTGACAAAAAACTACTTTCTGGCCTTGACAGCCCATATAATACATCCAAACAAAAGTTGTATTTGATTGCATTAAACTCACTTTTTGTCACTCACTTTGCCATTCACTTTATGCATGCGCATGATGCGCATACGCATACCCTCTATTTTCACTAGTTTGGTCATGTCTGTTTTGGCTCACGGGCTGAAACGTTTCGGCAACACCTGCCCTACAGTACCTGAGCCTGGGCAGGAGGTTCAGGGGGAGAGGGTCTCTGAGCTGGAGGTTCCCAGGCCTACAGTACCTGAGCCTGGGCAGGAGGTTCAGGGGGAGAGGGTCTCTGAGCTGGAGGTTCCTACAGTACCTGAGCCTGGGCAGGAGGTTCAGGGGGAGAGGGTCTCTGAGCTGGAGGTTCCTACAGTACCTGAGCCTGGGCAGGAGGTTCAGGGGGAGAGGGTCTCTGAGCTGGAGGTTCCCAGACAGCTTCAGGTGGGTGAGTCCATGAAGACCCTCCAAGGAGAAGGAAGACAGCCGGTTGGAGGTGAGGTCACTGAAGGTGAGAGAAGTGAGGTTGGTGTGTGTGTGTGTGTGTGTGTGTGTGTGTGTGTGTGTGTGTGTGTGTGTGTGTGTGTGTGTGTGTGTGTGTGTGTGTGTGTGTGTGTGTGTGTGTGTGTGTGTGTGTGTGTGTGTGTGTGTGTGTGTGTGTGTGTGTGTGTGTGTGGGTGGGCGGGGGAGGGGGGGATTGTCAAATGCATTGTCTTACCAAATTGTTAACTTTTTAGTTTTTACATGAATCATCCAAATCATTCCATACATAAACAAGACTATAGTTCCTTCAGCGCCCTCTACACTCATTTGAGACTCATTGGTCATTGCAATACTTTCTCACACGCACGCGCACACACACTCGAGCACACACACACACACACACACACACAACATCGCACAGCTTAACTAACAGTCTAATAACAATAGTTTGCATATTTCACTTTTCATATTTAGCAATACAATTATTACTGTTATTGTGTAATGTAAAATAAAAAACTCTAAAAGTTTTCCGAATCCTATCCATTAGGCAAAGTTCTTATACTAACTAATTACTACGTTATACACGGCTTTCAAAGTATATTCCATGAGCATTAGATTATCTCTGCTACTCAATGCACTTACACTGCCCCTACTGTACGCATACAGTAAGCACACTTCTAGTGTGCATTTCTAGCATATAAAACAATGTATTCCCCAAACAATCTCTTCCAAAACGTATTTTCTATATTTACGAGTGCATCTGAGGCCCTCAGTCACTCACAGTGACCTGAGTGCATCTGAGGCACTCGGTCACTCACAGTGACCTGAGTGGATCTGAGGCCCTCAGTCACTCACAGTGACCTGAGTGCATCTGAGGCCCTCAGTCACTCACAGTGACCTGAGTGGATCTGAGGCCCTCAGTCACTCACAGTGACCTGAGTGCATCTGAGGCCCTCAGTCACTCACAGTGACCTGAGTGCATCTGAGGCCCTCAGTCACTCACAGTGACCTGAGTGCATCTGAGGCCCTCAGTCACTCACAGTGACCTGAGTGCATCTGAGGCCCTCAGTCACTCACAGTGACCTGAGTGGATCTGAGGCCCTCAGTCACTCACAGTGACCTGAGTGGATCTGAGGCCCTCAGTCACTCACAGTGACCTGAGTGCATCTGAGGCCCTCAGTCACTCACAGTGACCTGAGTGCATCTGAGGCCCTCAGTCACTCACAGTGACCTGAGAGCATCTGAGGCCCTCAGTCACTCACAGTGACCTGAGGCCCTCAGTCACTCACAGTGACCTGAGTGCATCTGAGGCCCTCAGTCACTCACAGTGACCTGAGTGGATCTGAGGCCCTCAGTCACTCACAGTGACCTGAGTGGATCTGAGGCCCTCAGTCACTCACAGTGACCTGAGTGCATCTGAGGCCCTCAGTCACTCACAGTGACCTGAGTGGATCTGAGGCCCTCAGTCACTCACAGTGACCTGAGTGCATCTGAGGCCCTCAGTCACTCACAGTGACCTGAGTGCATCTGAGGCCCTCAGTCACTCACAGTGACCTGAGTGCATCTGAGGCCCTCAGTCACTCACAGTGACCTGAGAGCATCTGAGGCCCTCAGTCACTCACAGTGACCTGAGGCCCTCAGTCACTCACAGTGACCTGAGAGCCTTCGTCTCCAGGAGGCTACAGTAACAGTAGGTCTGCACATGGATCTCACCTTAATGACATTACTGGGAAAACACAATTAAAGCAAAGTCTCCTCGGAGGTTTCATCTGGGCGACTAAAGTGACTATTTTACAATACTAAAACAGATGACTCACAGTCTATGGACTGTGACTATTTTACAATACTAAAACAGATGACTCACAGTCTATGGACTGTGACTATTTTACAATACTAAAACAGATGACTCACAGTCTATGGACTGTGACTATTTTACAATACTAAAACAGATTACTCACAGTCTATGGATCTTTCCACATCCAGTGAAGTTGGGTAGACACCGTATCCAGTTGTTAGACAGGTCCCTTTAGATGAGACACACACACACACAGGTTACACAAAGGAAATTAATGTCCAATTCAACATCTAAACATGGCTTCCCAAAGAATGGAATAATCTGGACATAAGGGTTGTGTTATTGTATTGTGTTATAGGGCATGGCAGTGGGTGTGGTTTTCCCCATAGAGATTTTAGTACAAAAACATGTTTGTGTCTGTTATTATCCTGGTGATAATCTTTGTTTAGAGGTTTTAATTTTTCCACAGATCAAAGGTTTTATGGTCCTGATTCACCAGGATCCTGGAAGGCTTGATTACCAGTAAATATGTTAGTAAATCTCTATGGGGAAAAGAATGAATGGCCGATTTTTCAGTGGAACCAGAAAACCACGGCCACTGCTATGCACTATTGTGTCTTTGGTTATTGATGGGATTTGATGTTTGCATCATTGAAAATTAAGTTGCTGAAGTTAGATAAGAGAGTGTAGAGACAGGCCTATCAACTGAGACAGAATATGGGGCACGGTGCCACAGTCGATAGTGTTGTCGCCTCACAGCTAGAAGGTCCTGGGTTCGATTCCCGCTGGGGGCGCTGTGGGCGCTGGGGGCGTGTTTCCTCCTCCACGTCATACCCACGGCGGGGTTGGCGAAAGGGCCTTTCTGTGTGCAGTTTGCATGTTCTCCCCGTGTCCCCTAGGGTAGATACCCTCCCATGTTCTCCCCGTGTCCCCTAGGGTAGGTCCCCTCCCATGTTCTCCCCGTGTCCCCTAGGGTAGGTCCCCTCCCATGTTCTCCCCGTGTCCCCTAGGGTAGGTCCCCTTCCATGTTCTCCCCGTGTCCCCTAGGGTAGGTACCCTCACATGTTCTCCCCGTGTCCCCTAGGGTAGGTCCCCTCCCATGTTCTCCCCGTGTCCCCTAGGGTAGGTCCCCTCCCATGTTCTCCCCGTGTCCCCTAGGGTAGGTACCCTCACATGTTCTCCCCGTGTCCCCTATAGGGTAGGTACCCTCACAAAAACATGCAGTAATCCTGGTCTCTAAACTACCTCCCCCTGCCCAGCCGGGACGCCTGATGGAGGGGAAAGGAACTGGTCGGAATAAGGTGTTCCTTCCCCACACTACGTCCAGCCGGGGAAACTCCCCCCTGTCAGGTGAAAAGAAACAGCTTGGACTCCTCATGCATAGAAGGAAGCATGACCCCCCCCCCCCCCCCCCCCCCCCCCCCCCAGGTTGGCAGAGGGAGTGTAGCGCCCAGGATTACATTAGATAATTGACACTGGGTGAAAAAAATATCGTGGGATAAAAATCATATGAAAAAAACCCACAAACGGAGACAAAATATGAAATGCATGACTAATGCCTCCGATGCTTTGTTTAGATACTTTTTGTCTTCTGATCTTCTGAGGCTGGTGGGGGGGGGGTTTATTTGTGTCTCCACCAGGCCGAAGGCATGGGGAGAGAGAATGTTTGTCTCCACCAGGCCGAAGGCATGGGGAGAGAGAATGTTTGTCTCCACCAGGCCAAAGGCATGGGGAGAGAGAATGTTTGTCTCCACCAGGCCAAAGGCATGGGGAGAGAGAATGTTTGTCTCCACCAGGCCAAAGGCATGGGGAGAGAGAATGTTTGTCTCCACCAGGCCGAAGGCATGGGGAGAGAGTATGTATTATTGTCTCCACCAGGCCGAAGGCATGGGGAGAGAGTATGTTTGTCTCCACCAGGCCGAAGGCATGGGGAGAGAGTATGTTTGTCTCCACCAGGCCGAAGGCATGGGGAGAGAGTATGTATTATTGTCTCCACCAGGCTGAAGGCATGGGGAGAGAGTATGTTTGTCTCCACCAGGCCGAAGGCATGGGGAGAGAGTATGTTTGTCTCCACCAGGCCGAAGGCATGGGGAGAGAGTATGTTTGTCTCCACCAGGCCGAAGGCATGGGGAGAGAGAATGTTTGTCTCCACCAGGCCGAAGGCATGGGGAGAGAGTATGTATTATTGTCTCCACCAGGCCGAAGGCATGGGGAGAGAGAATGTTTGTCTCCACCAGGCCGAAGGCATGGGGAGAGAGTATGTATTATTGTCTCCACCAGGCCGAAGGCATGGGGAGAGAGAATGTTTGTCTCCACCAGGCCAAAGGCATGGGGAGAGAGAATGTTTGTCTCCACCAGGCTGAAGGCATGGGGAGAGAGAATGTTTGTCTCCACCAGGCCAAAGGCATGGGGAGAGAGTATGTTTGTCTCCACCAGGCCGAAGGCATGGGGAGAGAGAATGTTTGTCTCCACCAGGCTGAAGGCATGGGGAGAGAGAATGTTTGTCTCCACCAGGCCAAAGGCATGGGGAGAGAGAATGTTTGTCTCCACCAGGCCAAAGGCATGGGGAGAGAGAATGTTTGTCTCCACCAGGCCGAAGGCATGGGGAGAGAGTATGTTTGTCTCCACCAGGCCGAAGGCATGGGGAGAGAGTATGTTTGTCTCCACCAGGCCAAAGGCATGGGGAGAGAGAATGTTTGTCTCCACCAGGCCGAAGGCATGGGGAGAGAGAATGTTTGTCTCCACCAGGCCAAAGGCATGGGGAGAGAGAATGTTTGTCTCCACCAGGCCGAAGCAAATATCACTTATTCTTTTGTTTTGTTGTGATAATCCTCCCTACTATAGAGTGTGCTGGCCATATAAGGAGTTCCTCCCTGTCCCCAGTTAACCCCTGGGGGTCAAAAAACCTTAGGTTTTGTTTTTGACTCTCTATCCTGATTGGACGAAAGGCTGGGTCCCACAGCCAAAAACGAAACCTACGGTTTTTTGAGTGAAATCACTGAATATACCTTTAATGATGAAATACGGAAGTATATTGTATGATGAAAGAAGGGAAAAATAGAAAATGAAGTTGCTCGTCGTATCCTAATAATGCATCAATGTGTACAGTATGCTCTGAAGGTGTATGGCATATAAGGAGGAACACTCACAGCTGCTGTAGGCTGGGCAGGAGGTGACAGATGGAGCCTGGCACGGAGGAGATGTGGGTGCCCGTGACGCTTCTGAACCATGAGGTTGGAATATTGCATCAGTTCAGAGGTCGACAAGTGAGAGCAGGTAATTCATTGATTTAACCCATTCTGAACGGGAACCCATTTTGGTGTTAGCATCATGTTATGCTTTAGCTATTGAAAAATAGCAGATCTACAAGCTCATAGCGCGCCACCGAGTGGCACGCTACGAGCTTGTAGGTCTGCTATTTTTGAAAAATCGAAGAACGACTGACATTTTTTTAGAATCTGATCTCAGGTCAGAATGGGTTCATCAGACCAGTGTGTGTCCAGTGGGAAACCTCGTATGAATCTGATCTCAGGTCAGAATGGGTTCATCAATTTGGCCTTGTTTTTCTCAGATGCTGTATAATCATTAGGAATTTGTTTCCTTTTGCACGTGTCAGAGATGCATAATATGCTTACTGTACAGTATGTGCATTAAACTACAGGGATAATACATCTGAGCTGTGTTGGGGCTGTGTTGTACAGTACGGCCCCCACATAGAGCAGGCAGAGGTTATAGGCCCAAAGCTATAGTTCACCAGGAAATAGCCTCTCGTTGCCAGACCTTTTTTTTCCAAATGATTCCGTCATGCAGTCTGGTGTTAACGGAAGCTCTGATCATGATGCAGTCTGGGGTTAACAGAAGCTCTGATCATGATGCAGTCTGGTGTTAACGGAAGCTCTGATCATGATGCAGTCTGGGGTTAACAGAAGCTCTGATCATGATGCAGTCTGGGGTTAACAGAAGCTCTGATCATGATGCAGTCTGGGGTTAACAGAAGCTCTGATCATGATGCAGTCTGGGGTTAACGGAAGCTCTGATCATGATGCAGTCTGGGGTTAACAGAAGCTCTGATCATGATGCAGTCTGGGGTTAACAGAAGCTCTGATCATGATGCAGTCTGGGGTTAACAGAAGCTCTGATCATGATGCAGTCTGGGGTTAACGGAAGCTCTGATCATGATGCAGTCTGGGGTTAACAGAAGCTCTGATCATGATGCAGTCTGGGGTTAACGGAAGCTCTGATCATGATGCAGTCTGGGGTTAACAGAAGCTCTGATCATGATGCAGTCTGGGGTTAACGGAAGCTCTGATCATGATGCAGTCTGGGGTTAACGGAAGCTCTGATCATGATGCAGTCTGGGGTTAACGGAAGCTCTGATCATGATGCAGTCTGGGGTTAACGGAAGCTCTGATCATGATGCAGTCTGGGGTTAACGGAAGCTCTGATCATGATGCAGTCTGGGGTTAACGGAAGCTCTGATCATGATGCAGTCTGGGGTTAACGGAAGCTCTGATCATGATGCAGTCTGGGGTTAACGGAAGCTCTGATCATGATGCAGTCTGGGGTTAACGGAAGCTCTGATCATGATGCAGTCTGGGGTTAATGGAAGCTCTGATCATGATGCAGTCTGGGGTTAACGGAAGCTCTGATCATGATGCAGTCTGGGGTTAACAGAAGCTCTGATCATGATGCAGTCTGGGGTTAACGGAAGCTCTGATCATGATGCAGTCTGGGGTTAACAGAAGCTCTGATCATGATGCAGTCTGGGGTTAACGGAAGCTCTGATCATGATGCAGTCTGGGGTTAACGGAAGCTCTGATAATGGTGCAGTCTGGGGTTAACGGAAGCTCTGATCATGATGCAGTCTGGGGTTAACAGAAGCTCTGATCATGATGCAGTCTGGGGTTAACAGAAGCTCTGATCATGATGCAGTCTGGGGTTAACAGAAGCTCTGATCATGATGCAGTCTGGGGTTAACAGAAGCTCTGATCATGATGCAGTCTGGGGTTAACAGAAGCTCTGATCATGATGCAGTCTGGGGTAAACGGAAGCTCTGATCATGAGTGAAATATAAAAGTGAAGCCTCCTCGCCACTACCGTTTTGTCTTTAAGGTCGCACAATTAATGTATCCTAATAAATCTAAAATCATGGAAGAAAATATAGCTTGCTTGCTTAGGAGAAATAGAAATAATACAAAATAAAATGTAAAGATATATATATATATAGCTTGTAGATCTGCTATTTTTCAATAGCTAAAGTATATCATAATCCTTAAAACACCAAAAGGGATTCCCGCAACACCCCCAAAATGGGTTTTAAATAATCACACGATGATCTTTCAAATGACCCGACCACCCTCTCTGCCTCTCCCCACCAAAACACCACAGAGACACCCTCCAGTGAAATGCAATAGAAACAGGCAGCGCTCTGCAGAGCAGCAGGATGGGGAAACATTGGATCAGGGCTTTCTACAACACGTCAACAACACATAACTGTTGGCAAAAGAATCAGAGGGACACCATAATAGTAAGGGATCCTGGGGGTGTCTTGTTGTATAGGGACTTACAGGGTCTCCAGTCTGTCCGCTCCACTGAGGTCTGGGAGGCCTGTGATGTCTTTGGCTCCACTGAGGGATCTAAACACGCAGGAGGGAGGAAAGAACAGACACATGTCCACCGAGGGCTTTTAGAGCATGTGTTTGGTTTGCTGTTGTTTACTAGCACATGAAAAATACCAATGGTAGCACGACATGTTTTCCAGACAAACAAACCCATAGGGCTCACTAGACTAATACTCAGTGGCGTGCACAGATAGACACTAGGGGGTGCTAGAGCACCCCCTGCCCTTTTTGGCAATGTGCTCTTTAAAATTTTTTAAAAAAGTTAAAATTTCTTTTCTTAATTTGTAGTGTGTGGACCATGCGGTGACATTGATCAAATCTTGATAAAAAACGCTTCTACTATATTATTTAGGCCCCCCACGATCTAAAGCTATGTTTCTATATGTCAGTGGTTCTATACGATAAAAATAAATAAATAGCAGACCTACAGGCTCGTAGCGCGCCACTCGGTGGCGCGCTATGAGCTTGTAGATCTGCTATTTTTCAATAGCTTAAAGCACCAAAATGTGCTGCACAAGGTGCCCTTTTTTTCATTTGAGCACCTGCCCCTCTAAATGTCTGTGCACGCCACTGCTAATACTGTACGCCTCGTAGCAAGGACGTTACGATCCCAACCGACAAACAAATGGTCTGTAAGATGTGACACACAACAACAACAATCCATACGGCATGTGAAGATAGTAAGATACAAGTAAGACGCGCAAACGCGTGAAGCGAACGCAGCTCGTGTGTGTGTGGTTGTGTGTGTGTGTGCTACAGCTGCGCCCTGTGTGTGTGTGTGTGTGTGTGTGTGTGTGCGTGCGTGCGTGCGTGCCACAGCTGCGCCCTCTGGTGGCGGGCCGGTGGTGTAACAGCGTGACAGTAACAGCGTGACACACACACACACAGACACTCAGCCCCTGCTGTCATAGTAAGTGGCTCACTGCGTTCGCAACTACACACTCAGTGAGTGTGCTGTGGGACTGATGGTGACTTACGCCAGGGCTCCACTGGGCGCGTTGCGTCACGCGTGCGTCACGCGTGCGTTCGTCAAAAAACGAACCGGTTCAATTTTATGGTGACGGAGACGCGACGCAACGCGGGCAGTGGAGCCACCCTCCATTGATTAAAAGGGCACATTCCCGACACTGACGGAGACGCGACGCAGACGCGCCGCAGACGCGCCCAGTGGAGCCCTGGCGTTACAGGTTTCTCTAGCTCTGGTCCATAGCTCTAATGTGTTGCATTTAATAATAATAATAATAATAAAACTTTATTTGTATAGCACCTTTCATGACATGAAATGCAGCTCAAAGTGCTTTACAGAACAATGGAGAATAAAAGAAAAGCAAGGCAACGACATTAAAAAACAAGCAGTAATGCAAGTACAGTGAGGACATGAAAAATAAAAAATACAAGATCAATTAAAAGCAATGTTGTAGAAGTGGGTCTTGAGCTGAGCTTTAAAAATGTCTACAGAGGCTGCCTGACGAAGGTACAGTGGGAGCTTGTTCCATGCCGACGGCCCGTAGAAGCAAAAAGCTGCTTCCCCGTATTTTGTAGTTGCCATTTTTTTGGGCCTCTTTTTTTTTCTTTTTTTTTTTTTGGGCCTCCTCTACTGATATTGCCCAGAGAATTGCCTCATAGAGAATATGTATACGTGTGGTGGGGGAGAGGGGGGGCTCAGAGTGTTTCCACTAAGGAAAGTAGGCTTTCTAATGACACAACCCGCCTTTGTTTTGGTGAGTAGCAAAAACGTTCTTTTTATTTACGCTAAAGACGAGAGGCTGGTCTGCATTCATGCGAGCGGTGGAAGTTGAGAGTAACCATAGCTCTAAATGCAACGCATTAGAGCTATGGACCAGAGCATTAGAGCTACGGACCAGAGCATTAGATCTACGGACCAGAGCTAAGTTTTCTCTCACTCAGTAAGCATGGTGTGGTAGTGACGGTGACTTACAGGGTTCTGGTGTGGGACTGACGGTGACTTACAGGGTTCTGGTGTGGTAGTGACGGTGACTTACAGGGTTCTGGTGTGGTAGTGACGGTGACTTACAGGGTTCTGGTGTGGGACTGACGGTGACTTACAGGGTTCTGGTGTGGGACTGGTGGTGACTTACAGGGTTCTGAGCTCCGGGAGGCGCTGGAAGGCTGACGGGCCTAGAACCTGGACAGGATTGTTCTGGAGGTTTCTTTTGGGGGGAGAATAAACACGGCTTAATTAGCACCACTGTTAATGCAGTTGATGGTGAAACAAATGCTTTTTATTTGCAATGAACCATTTGTGACAAAATCTGACTGAGGGACTGCCATTGGATTTCTTAGAATTTTCGTTTTTTTCACGTCATATGAAAGCAGGGAATCATAGCTTCAAATTGACATATTGGTTGTTCAGTTTGACCCAGTTTTGGAGATATGGCTTATAGAGTAATGTCTTGCAGAAAACAGCGAGTTGAGAAAACAGGCTTGAAAGTTTCACTTCTGTGTGTCTCTAACATTACACCTAGCTACATGTTTAAGCATTTATTTCATATTTACATGTCGATTTCAACTCTGACACTTATTTCAGACATGCTCTAGTATGTGAAGAGTCTGCCTGTGCAATTAACTAATAAAAAATAAAAAATAAAGCTGGTGAAAAGCTGGAATTTGCGCGATGGCAGTCTCTCAGTCAAATCTGGTCTGGTCACATTTAGTAATAATGAGATGTAATGGAGAACAGACAAAGAAAATAAATGATCACGTATGAAGGAGAATTGCAAACGTACCAGTAAACAAGTTATTTATTTATTACATGTCTTGACTCTTTACATTTATAAACAGTCCGGTCAGTCTTAATATTAGATTAATATTATATATCTTTTTTCCTACCATTGCTGTCACCTTACCTTAAAGCTACCTGATTTATGGCAAAATAAATGGTCATGGCTAAACTTAACTTAAATAATAATCACTATTATGGGTCCATAAAACATTTATTCAGCTCTTTTTAATGCATTAATTATTGCACACACTATTCGGTGATATATTTTCTGCCTATTCGAGCCGAAGCCGAATAGGCCGAAAATGCATTTTTTAGCCATTTTCTGCCGAATATTTTCTGTTGGGCCGAATATTCAGTGCATCACTACGTAGAAGAATTAAATTCTATGGGTAACCTACATGGTCTCTATGGAAGGGTTTCCAATGAAGGCATGGCCCGGGATGGATTTGATGTGGTTGCTCTGAAGAATTCTGAGGAGATGAGCATTACGAGATGACGTTAAGACAAAAGAATACGGCCGTTTTGCCTGCAGAAGATGCCTTGATGCCTTTGTGTACAGTGTAGTATAGTATCAGTGGCGTGCACAGACATTTAGAGGGGCAGGTGCTCAAGTGGAAAAAAAGGGCACCTTGTGCAGCGCATTTTGGGGCGGGAACCCATTTTGGTGCTTTAGCTATTGAAAAACAGCAGATCTACAAGCTCATAGCGCGCCACCGAGTGGCGCGCTACGAGCTTGTAGGTCTGCTATTTTTCTTTAATCGAAGAACCACTGACATAGAAACATAGCTTTAGATTGTGGGGGCCTAAATAATACAGTAGAAGCGTTTTTTTTATCAAGATTTGATCAATGTCACCGCATGGTCCACACACTACAAATTAAGAAAAAAAAATATATATTTAGCACCCCCTAGTGTCTATCTGTGCACGACACTGAGTAGTATAGCAAACTGTCTAAGAAGTCGGAGGTCACCTCACTTTCTGCTTTCTGTTCAATTGATTCAAAATGAAAGAAGAAACAAAAGTTGCAGAGCACAACAACAACGCGTTGTGTGTGACACATGATATTATACATGTATGGGCTGTGTTCGGACACCAAACAGCTTTGTTGTACAAGGGAAAAATGAGGGGAAGTATACAGAACCGACCCTGGTCAACTTAAAACACATTATGTGCCCACACAACACTTTCAAAATGGTGCCCACTTCTTACATTCATTTTGTTTTGTTGACATTTTGGTTTTTATATAAAAACCGGAAAAAAAAAGAAAAACAATATATATTTGCGGTAGCCTAATTCCCAGGACGTCTGTGGACGGCTTGGGCTCAAAATGTG
>NC_139700.1:54484451-54699451 GCF_964188405.1 Protomyctophum parallelum
AAAGCACCTTTCCCCCAGCGAGTGGATCTGGTTGTCATGGAGATGTCTAGGATAGGAATGGTTAGTATTAAAGAAGGATCTGGTTGTCATGGAGATGTCTAGGATAGGAATGGTTAGTATTAAAGAAGGATCTGGTTGTCATGGAGATGTCTAGGATAGGAATGGTTAGTATTAAAGAAGGATCTGGTTGTCATGGAGATGTCTAGGATAGGAATGGTTAGTATTAAAGAAGGGAAACTGTTTTTGCCAACTGCTTGAAAAGCCATAGAACCCACAGTTACTTAGTTAGTTAGTTAGTTAGTTTAATTTATTGTTCGGTCTTCGGTCTCAACAGTAAAAAACAAACAGTTACAGTTGTCCTGTATGTATTGTCCTGAATGTATGCATTGACCTGAGCAAAACAAATTTAAAGACATCTAATCTAATCTAATCTAATCTAATCTAATCTAATCTAATCTAATCTAACAACAGCAACAACGTTTAACACAATTATTTTCACAGGGCAAAAAAGTGCAGGACAAAAGTGGCAAATACATTGGAAAAACAACAAATCTAGCGAGACAACATGGTATCATTGAGTGCCTTAATGGCATTTGGTATGAAGGAATTTAAAGAAATGCTTTTGGTACTTTGTACCGTCTAACAGAGGGAAGTAGTTAGAACTGAACTAGGGACAATTAGACAATTTGTCCGATATCGAATCGATATCCGATATAATTAATTGCTGTTATGGCCGATAACAGATATTACCGATATGATCTTCTGTATTAAAAAATATATAATTATTTTGGCAATTCTGAAAAAAAGTTGAATTTAAAAAAGCAATGCCTCTTTATTTCAAAACTAGGGATGCTGCACCGTTATTGAAATGTTGGCTCATATCCCAACATAAACATTATATAATATATATATATGTATATAATATATATAAATGTTGGCTCATATCCCAACATAAACAGCTTGAATGTTAATGTTCCAACTATTAACTCTTTCTTTGGAAAGCTTCCCCAGAAAACACTGAAATAATGTATAGCCTTCATCATGACATTTTAATTTATTTTTCAACATAATTATAATAAAATGAAATGTCTGCTAAATCCGATATATTATTTTACCGATTAATTGGTTTAAGGCCAATATCGGCCGATACCGATTAATCTCCCATCACTAGTCTGAACGGCATAAAACCCATACTCTGAACGGCATAAAACCCATACTCTGAACGCCGCAATGTGAAGCTGTATTAGCTACATACTCTTAGGTGCTATTTACACGAGGATGGTGTTCATAAAAAACGGCAAAATAAAGTATCGTTTGCTGCTGTCATTTAGACGAGAACCGTGTTCACAGGAAGTGAAAACGCAACAAAGTGAAACCACCTCCCAGAGTGGAAATCTTTTAGAACGCCGTTTCCTATGGTCTCCATATAAACAGGCAAAACGGTGGATCCGCAAAACTTGTGACATCATGGCTTACGTCAGCTCTGGTCGGCTCGCTCCGTGTCCTACGTTTTTACATGGTGTCATAGGCATGCGTCAGTTGCTAGGGGAAACGAACAACAACAACCATGTCGGATAGTCCGGTTTGCTGGAGGTGTGATGAGGACGCGACGTTTGTTTACTTTCTGTGTAGAAGAAGAACGGAAGTAGTTCTACGCATGCGTGACTTATGTCTATGGTTTATATAAGCGCTGCGTCACACGGACCCCACAAGGACACGCGCCACCTAGCGACCTGGCATATATATGCATGCACTTTGTAGCGTGTTCATTCAAGTGTGCGTTCTCATGTAAATGGTCCAAAAAAATGTTACTCACATGACCACCAGGTGAATGAGGTTGTAATGTTAGTCACATGACCACCAGGTGACTGAGGTTGTAATGTTAGTCACATGACCACCAGGTGACTGAGGTTGTAACGTTAGTCACATGACCACCAGGTGACTGAGGTTGTAATGTTAGTCACATGACCACCAGGTGACTGAGGTTGTAATGTTAGTCACATGACCACCAGGTGACTGAGGTTGTAATGTTAGTCACATGACCACCAGGTGACTGAGGTTGTAATGTTAGTCACATGACCACCAGGTGACTGAGGTTGTAATGTTAGTCACATGACCACCAGGTGACTGAGGTTGTAATGTTACTCACATGACCACCAGGTGACTGAGGTTGTAATGTTAGTCACATGACCACCAGGTGACTGAGGTTGTCATGTGACTCACATGACCACCAGGTGACTGAGGTTGTCATGTGACTCACATGACCACCAGGTGACTGAGGTTGTAATGTTAGTCACATGACCACCAGGTGACTGAGGTTGTAATGTTAGTCACATGACCACCAGGTGACTGAGGTTGTAACGTTAGTCACATGACCACCAGGTGACTGAGGTTGTAATGTTAGTCACATGACCACCAGGTGACTGAGGTTGTAACGTGACTCACATGACCACCAGGTGACTGAGGTTGTAACGTGACTCACATGACCACCAGGTGACTGAGGTTGTAACGTTAGTCACATGACCACCAGGTGACTGAGGTTGTAATGTTAGTCACATGACCACCAGGTGACTGAGGTTGTAATGTTAGTCACATGACCACCAGGTGACTGAGGTTGTAATGTTAGTCACATGACCACCAGGTGACTGAGGTTGTAATGTTAGTCACATGACCACCAGGTGACTGAGGTTGTAATGTTAGTCACATGACCACCAGGTGACTGAGGTTGTAATGTTAGTCACATGACCACCAGGTGACTGAGGTTGTAATGTGACTCACATGACCACCAGGTGACTGAGGTTGTAATGTTAGTCACATGACCACCAGGTGACTGAGGTTGTAACGTTAATCACATGACCACCAGGTGACTGAGGTTGTAACGTTAGTCACATGACCACCAGGTGACTGAGGTTGTAATGTTAGTCACATGACCACCAGGTGACTGAGGTTGTAACGTGACTCACATGACCACCAGGTGACTGAGGTTGTAACGTGACTCACATGACCACCAGGTGACTGAGGTTGTAATGTTAATCACATGACCACCAGGTGACTGAGGTTGTAACGTTAGTCACATGACCACCAGGTGACTGAGGTTGTAATGTTAGTCACATGACCACCAGGTGACTGAGGTTGTAATGTTAGTCACATGACCACCAGGTGACTGAGGTTGTAATGTTAGTCACATGACCACCAGGTGACTGAGGTTGTAATGTTAGTCACATGACCACCAGGTGACTGAGGTTGTAATGTTAGTCACATGACCACCAGGTGACTGAGGTTGTAATGTTAGTCACATGACCACCAGGTGAATGAGGTTGTAACGTTAATCACATGACCACCAGGTGACTGAGGTTGTAATGTTAGTCACATGACCACCAGGTGACTGAGGTTGTAATGTTAGTCACATGACCACCAGGTGACTGAGGTTGTAATGTTAGTCACATGACCACCAGGTGACTGAGGTTGTAATGTTAGTCACATGACCACCAGGTGACTGAGGTTGTAATGTTAGTCACATGACCACCAGGTGGCTGAGGTTGTAATGTTAGTCACATGACCACCAGGTGACTGAGGTTGTAATGTTAGTCACATGACCACCAGGTGAATGAGGTTGTAATGTTAGTCACATGACCACCAGGTGACTGAGGTTGTAATGTTAGTCACATGACCACCAGGTGACTGAGGTTGTAATGTTAGTCACATGACCACCAGGTGACTGAGGCTGTAACGTTACTCACATGACCACCAGGTGAATGAGGTTGTAATGTTAATCACATGACCACCAGGTGACTGAGGTTGTAATGTTAGTCACATGACCACCAGGTGAATGAGGTTGTAATGTTACTCACATGACCACCAGGTGAATGAGGTTGTAATGTTAGTCACATGACCACCAGGTGACTGAGGTTGTAATGTTAGTCACATGACCACCAGGTGACTGAGGTTGTAATGTTAGTCACATGACCACCAGGTGACTGAGGTTGTAATGTTACTCACATGACCACCAGGTGAATGAGGTTGTAATGTTAATCACATGACCACCAGGTGACTGAGGTTGTAATGTTAGTCACATGACCACCAGGTGAATGAGGTTGTAATGTTACTCACATGACCACCAGGTGAATGAGGTTGTAATGTTAGTCACATGACCACCAGGTGACTGAGGTTGTAATGTTAGTCACATGACCACCAGGTGACTGAGGCTGTAACGTTACTCACATGACCACCAGGTGAATGAGGTTGTAATGTTAGTCACATGACCACCAGGTGACTGAGGTTGTAATGTTAGTCACATGACCACCAGGTGAATGAGGTTGTAATGTTACTCACATGACCACCAGGTGAATGAGGTTGTAATGTTAATCACATGACCACCAGGTGAATGAGGTTGTCATGTGACTCACATGACCACCAGGTGAATGAGGTTGTAATGTTACTCACATGACCACCAGGTGAATGAGGTTGTAATGTTAATCACATGACCACCAGGTGACTGAGGTTGTCATGTGACTCACATGACCACCAGGTGAATGAGGTTGTAACGTTACTCACATGACCACCAGGTGACTGAGGTTGCCGAACGCCCGGTCGGGAACGTGGGTGATGTTGTTGAGGGCGAGGTTCAGCGCCTGCAGAGCGGGCAGCCGGGCGAGGGCCTCCACGGGCACCCGCGTGAGGGCGTTGTCGTCCAGCCACAGGTATCTGAGGGACCCGAGGCCCTTGAAGGAGGCGCCGTGCAAGTTGCCAATGGAGTTGGCATCCAGGCGCCTGGCAGTAAGAGATTAGTGTTAGGTCCTTAAAGGTGCTATTTAAGTGAGTATTGTGTGGTTAAAACAAAACATTATCAAGGTTAAAGCTCTAACCTTTTAGCTCTATAAACAAACAAAATAATTTAACATACAACGTTGGAACTGGAACACTATAAAATTACACTCTCTCTGAGTAAATTGGTGACCCAGAAATGTAATTTTCTGTTTATTTAAGTGCTGGAGAGACGACGACACCTGTTACTGAACAAACACTTCACAGCAATGACTGCTCAGAATATCGATATATTACAACAAAAAATAAATCGCTTTAAATTAAGAATATCACAGCAATTACATTTATAAACCCCTTTAAATGTAACTTTCTCGTTTTATCCCGGATTTTAACCCTGTTTCCTGCGCAAGTGCTTGTTTTTGTTTTTTTACCATTGAGTTAGCAGAGCCTATCTGCTGGCTCAGGGGATCAATAGCAGAGCCTATCTGCTGGCTCAGGGGATCAATAGCAGAGCCTATCTGCTGGCTCAGGGGATCAGTTGAATCTTGACCTTCAGGTGGAGTACAATACTACAACAAAACATCTATGCCACATATAGGCTTTGCCCTGCCAGCGCGTCACGTGTTCGAGTCCCGTTCATGACGACCCTTGCTGCATGTCTCTCTCCCTCTTTAAAAGGAAGAAACGGCCAAAACAAATCTTAAAACAAAACATTTGTTTTTCTATTAAAAACATAATGTTTGACCTGATCATTGTTATCAAATATCATCATTATGCCATATAGCACAAGCCTCTCGCTCAGAGAACAACCCGCTCTCTATCAGGGAGGTCTATATTCTGGCATTCTTCGGGTTGTATGGTAGTAATTTATGGTGTTGACATCGCTTAGGGGACATAGCTGTCTGTCAGACAGGGGTTCCCCAGTACCACCGCAAGCAGGCAGCTTGCATGTGTCTATTTCCCCGGCTGCCTTTCTTAACGTGTGAACTTGAGATTGGAACATCTAAACTGTTTACCCTGGGCCGAGACAAGGGCCCCAAAGGGCCCCAAAGGGCCCCAAAAGAACAACAGATCAGGTAAACATGTTTAGTGACGCAGGGCTTTAGTGTCAGCCAGGCCCACTTATAGTGTCAGGCCCACTTATGTGTGTTTTAGTGTACAGTATGTGCATTGTGCACGTAGGGGGGAATGTATATTTCTGGCAATATATCGCAAAGTGTGTGTGTGTGTGCGTGTGTGTGTGTGTGTGTGTGTGTGTGTGTGTGTGTGTGTGTGTGTGTGTGTGTGTGTGTGTGTTTGTGTGTGTGTGTCTGTGTGTGTGTGTGTGTGTGTGTGTGTGTGTGTGTGTGTGTGTGTGTGTGTGTGTGTGTGTGTGTGTGTGTGTGTGTGTGTGTGTGACCGACCGCATGTGTTTGTTTGATTGTCAAATGCATGTCTGTCAGTATCTGTTAGGACACATTTCTGTTACATGAGAGAGAGTGTGTGTGTGTAATCTGTGTATGTGTGTATGTGTGTGTGCGTGTGTGCGTGCGTGCGTGCGTGCATGCGTGCGTGTGTGATGAGTGTGCCCATAATTCATGTTTTTTATGTCCAGGGAAAATAGACCCAAATTGCCAATCTTTTCTCGTGCCACGTTTACAAACGCTCTTGACCGCAAAAGGTTTGGTTGCCATAATTCTGGCTGGGTTATTCCTGCCCCGGGAGGAAAAAGGAGGGGAGGAATAAACAGCCTTTTTGAGATAAATGTGAAAACGTAGGTTACATCATATACAGTATAGGGCCTGTCTATCATCAAGAAAAGTATAAATTCCTAAATATAGGCAGACCATTTTTTCCACAGGGAATGGACCTATGCTATTAGAGACGGCTAACACTGCAGAATGATGCTTAGTAGTTTAGCCTCAATGTGGAATTATGGTCCTCCCTTGTCTTTACCGTCAGTAGACCCCCTTTCATGACCTCGACAGGCCCAGGACATTTAATTACCGTCAGTAGACCCCCTTTCATGACCTCGACAGGCCCAGGACATTTAATTTACCGTCAGTAGACCCCCTTTCATGACCTCGACAGGCCCAGGACATTTAATTTACCGTCAGTAGACCCCCTTTCATGACCTCGACAGGCCCAGGACATTTAATTCAGTCAGTAGACCCCCTTTCATGACCTCGACAGGCCCAGGACATTTCATTTACCGTCAGTAGACCCCCTTTCATGACCTCGACAGGCCCAGGACATTTAATTTACCGTCAGTAGACCCCCTTTCATGACCTCGACAGGCCCAGGACATTTAACCGTCTTTACCGTCAGTAGACCCCCTTTCATGACCTCGACAGGCCCAGGACATTTAATAATCACAGAGACAGGTTCTGTACTCACACAGACAGGTTCTGTACTCACAGAGACAGGTTCTGTACTCAGAGAGACAGGTTCTGTACTCACAGAGACAGGTTCTGTTCTCACAGAGACAGGTTCTGTAATCACAGAGACAGGTTCTGTAATCACAGAGACAGGTTCTGTAATCACAGAGACAGGTTCTGTAATCACAGAGACAGGTTCTGTAATCACAGAGACAGGTTCTGTACTCACAGAGACAGGTTCTGTACTCAGAGAGACAGGTTCTGTACTCAGAGAGACAGGTTCTGTACTCACAGAGACAGGTTCTGTACTCAGAGAGACAGGTTCTGTAATCACAGAGACAGGTTCTGTACTCACAGAGACAGGTTCTGTAATCACAGAGACAGGTTCTGTACTCACAGAGACAGGTTCTGTACTCATTGTGTTCATTTTGACGGCAATTTTAGTTTTAGTCATAGTCTCTTGAATAGTTTTCATTTAGTTTTAGTTGCATTTTAGTCAACCTGGAATGTTTAGTGTTAGTCTAGTTTTAGTCGACTGAATCTACAGTTGATTTAGTCGACTAAAATGTATTTAGGCGGGCCTTGATGCCGTCGTAATGACTGATGTTACACTTGCTGAAAGTAGCAGATCAACAAGCTCACAACGCGTCGCAGCGTGATGCGTGTGAGCTTGTAGATCTGCTATTTTCAGCATGCAACCAAGTGCAAAAGGACTCATACTGTATCTTGTCCACTAGTCCCTACCTAAAAATATTGTCTAATTTTTATTTGTTGACAAAATCAACAGTGGTTTCTATGTTTTGCTAGCTGAGGTCAGCTGTTACTCACAGAGACTGCACAGGTTCTGCTCTCACAGAGACAGGTTCTGTACTCACAGAGACAGGTTCTGTACTCACAGAGACAGGTTCTGACAGAGACAGGTTCTGTACTCAGAGAGACAGGTTCTGTAATCACAGAGACAGGTTCTGTAATCACAGAGACAGGTTCTGTAATCACAGAGACAGGTTCTGTAATCACAGAGACAGGTTCTGTACTCAGAGAGACAGGTTCTGCTCTCACAGAGACAGGTTCTGTACTCACAGAGACAGGTTCTGACAGAGACAGGTTCTGTACTCAGAGAGACAGGTTCTGTAATCACAGAGACAGGTTCTGTACTCACAGAGACAGGTTCTGTACTCAGAGAGACAGGTTCTGTAATCACACAGACAGGTTCTGTACTCAGAGAGACAGGTTCTGTACTCACAGAGACAGGTTCTGTAATCACAGAGACAGGTTCTGTACTGACAGAGACAAGTTCTGTAATCACAGAGACAGGTTCTGTACTCACAGAGACTGCACAGGTTCTGTACTCACAGAGACAGGTTCTGTACTCAGAGAGACAGGTTCTGTAATCACAGAGACAGGTTCTGTTCTCACAGAGACAGGTTCTGTACTGACAGAGACAGGTTCTGTATCACAGAGACAGGTTCTGTACTGACAGAGACAGGTTCTGTACTCACAGAGACAGGTTCTGTACTCACAGAGACAGGTTCTGTACTCACAGAGACAGGTTCTGTAATCACAGAGACAGGTTCTGTAATCACAGAGACAGGTTCTGTTCTCACAGAGACAGGTTCTGTACTCACAGAGACAGGTTCTGTATCACAGAGACAGGTTCTGTACTGACAGAGACAGGTTCTGTACTCACAGAGACAGGTTCTGTAATCACAGAGACAGGTTCTGTACTCAGAGAGACAGGTTCTGTACTCACACAGACAGGTTCTGTACTCACAGAGACAGGTTCTGTACTCACAGAGACAGGTTCTGTACTCACAGAGACAGGTTCTGTACTCACAGAGACAGGTTCTGTTCTCACAGAGACAGGTTCTGTAATCACAGAGACAGGTTCTGTACTCACAGAGACAGGTTCTGTACTGACAGAGACAGGTTCTGTACTCAGAGAGACAGGTTCTGTAATCACAGAGACAGGTTCTGTACTGACAGAGACAGGTTCTGTACTCACAGAGACAGGTTCTGTACTGACAGAGACAAGTTCTGTAATCACAGAGACAGGTTCTGTACTCAGAGAGACAGGTTCTGTACTCACAGAGACAGGTTCTGTACTCACAGAGACAGGTTCTGTACTCAGAGAGACAGGTTCTGTACTCACAGAGACAGGTTCTGTACTCACAGAGACAGGTTCTGTAATCACAGAGACAGGTTCTGTACTCAGAGAGACAGGTTCTGTACTCACAGAGACAGGTTCTGTACTCACACAGACAGGTTCTGTACTCACAGAGACAGGTTCTGTACTCACAGAGACAGGTTCTGTAATCACAGAGACAGGTTCTGTACTCACAGAGACAGGTTCTGTACTCACAGAGACAGGTTCTGTAATCACAGAGACAGGTTCTGTAATCACAGAGACAGGTTCTGTAATCACAGAGACAGGTTCTGTAATCACAGAGACAGGTTCTGTAATCACAGAGACAGGTTCTGTACTCACAGAGACAGGTTCTGTACTCAGAGAGACAGGTTCTGTACTCAGAGAGACAGGTTCTGTACTCACAGAGACAGGTTCTGTACTCAGAGAGACAGGTTCTGTAATCACAGAGACAGGTTCTGTACTCACAGAGACAGGTTCTGTACTCATTGTGTTCATTTTGACGGCAATTTTAGTTTTAGTCATAGTCTCTTGAATAGTTTTCATTTAGTTTTAGTTGCATTTTAGTCAACCTGGAATGTTTAGTGTTAGTCTAGTTTTAGTCGACTGAATCTACAGTTGATTTAGTCGACTAAAATGTATTTAGGCGGGCCTTGATGCCGTCGTAATGACTGATGTTACACTTGCTGAAAGTAGCAGATCAACAAGCTCACAACGCGTCGCAGCGTGATGCGTGTGAGCTTGTAGATCTGCTATTTTCAGCATGCAACCAAGTGCAAAAGGACTCATACTGTATCTTGTCCACTAGTCCCTACCTAAAAATATTGTCTAATTTTTATTTGTTGACAAAATCAACAGTGGTTTCTATGTTTTGCTAGCTGAGGTCAGCTGTTACTCACAGAGACTGCACAGGTTCTGCTCTCACAGAGACAGGTTCTGTACTCACAGAGACAGGTTCTGTACTCACAGAGACAGGTTCTGACAGAGACAGGTTCTGTACTCAGAGAGACAGGTTCTGTAATCACAGAGACAGGTTCTGTAATCACAGAGACAGGTTCTGTAATCACAGAGACAGGTTCTGTAATCACAGAGACAGGTTCTGTACTCAGAGAGACAGGTTCTGCTCTCACAGAGACAGGTTCTGTACTCACAGAGACAGGTTCTGACAGAGACAGGTTCTGTACTCAGAGAGACAGGTTCTGTAATCACAGAGACAGGTTCTGTACTCACAGAGACAGGTTCTGTACTCAGAGAGACAGGTTCTGTAATCACACAGACAGGTTCTGTACTCAGAGAGACAGGTTCTGTACTCACAGAGACAGGTTCTGTAATCACAGAGACAGGTTCTGTACTGACAGAGACAGGTTCTGTACTGACAGAGACAAGTTCTGTAATCACAGAGACAGGTTCTGTACTCACAGAGACTGCACAGGTTCTGTACTCACAGAGACAGGTTCTGTACTCAGAGAGACAGGTTCTGTAATCACAGAGACAGGTTCTGTTCTCACAGAGACAGGTTCTGTACTGACAGAGACAGGTTCTGTATCACAGAGACAGGTTCTGTACTGACAGAGACAGGTTCTGTACTCACAGAGACAGGTTCTGTACTCACAGAGACAGGTTCTGTACTCACAGAGACAGGTTCTGTAATCACAGAGACAGGTTCTGTTCTCACAGAGACAGGTTCTGTACTCACAGAGACAGGTTCTGTATCACAGAGACAGGTTCTGTACTGACAGAGACAGGTTCTGTACTCACAGAGACAGGTTCTGTACTCACACAGACAGGTTCTGTACTCACAGAGACAGGTTCTGTACTCACAGAGACAGGTTCTGTACTCACAGAGACAGGTTCTGTACTCACAGAGACAGGTTCTGTTCTCACAGAGACAGGTTCTGTAATCACAGAGACAGGTTCTGTACTCACAGAGACAGGTTCTGTACTGACAGAGACAGGTTCTGTACTCAGAGAGACAGGTTCTGTAATCACAGAGACAGGTTCTGTACTGACAGAGACAGGTTCTGTACTCACAGAGACAGGTTCTGTACTGACAGAGACAAGTTCTGTAATCACAGAGACAGGTTCTGTACTCAGAGAGACAGGTTCTGTACTCACAGAGACAGGTTCTGTACTCACAGAGACAGGTTCTGTACTCAGAGAGACAGGTTCTGTACTCACAGAGACAGGTTCTGTACTCACAGAGACAGGTTCTGTAATCACAGAGACAGGTTCTGTACTCAGAGAGACAGGTTCTGTACTCACAGAGACAGGTTCTGTACTCACACAGACAGGTTCTGTACTCACAGAGACAGGTTCTGTACTCACAGAGACAGGTTCTGTAATCACAGAGACAGGTTCTGTACTCACAGAGACAGGTTCTGTACTCAGAGAGACAGGTTCTGTACTCACAGAGACAGGTTCTGTACTCACAGAGACAGGTTCTGTACTCACAGAGACAGGTTCTGTACTCACAGAGACAGGTTCTGTAATCACAGAGACAGGTTCTGTACTCACAGAGACAGGTTCTGTACTCAGAGAGACAGGTTCTGTACTCACAGAGACAGGTTCTGTACTCACAGAGACAGGTTCTGTACTCACAGAGACTGCAGGTTCCTCAGGTTCTGCAGGGCTTCAGAAGGAATGTGAGAGAGGAGGTTGTTCTGGAGCTTTCTGTATGAGAAGAAACGCAGTAAAATTCACAGAACATAAAGTCACTGAATTACAGTGAAAGTACCCATACACTTTTTTGTTTTGTTTTTAGGACACACCTAATATTGCGTTCAAATCTATTGCTTTTGGATAAACCATTATGAAACATTTTAATTTTCACCCAAATACGTGATTGGTAAAATCATCAATACTTAAATATCAGTATTTAAGTGTCACATACAGCACTTTCAGATGTCGAAGTCCTGCGAAAGCATCTTTGGGGATGTCAGTGAGGCTGTTTCCTGCCAGGTGGCTGTAGGTAGGGGCGAGAGGGACAACAAGGGGTTAAGAGAATTAACAGATCTGAATGAAAGTCAAATGGAAATACCATGGACAGTTTGGACACGCGACTGACGCGACACAGAACTACAAGCCAGTGTGAGTGGTTTCTGTGTGTTTGGCAATGCTGCTACCGTACCAAACCACCCCTCTTGATTGTATAAACACATCTGCTTCTTCATGAGAGTCGACTCGAGTTGTTTCTGAACGTCGCCCACCAAATTAATCTCGCTGCTCGACAGCTGACAGCCAACTGCGGCGCAATTACAAGTTGGCCCTGCCTTGTAACTTATAACCTGCTCCCCAGTTCCATCCAGATTTCAATATCCTGACCTGAATTAACCCATTTTGGGGCGGGAACCTCTTTTGGTGTTTTAAAGCATTATGTTATACTATTGAAAAATAGCAGATCTACAAGCTCAGAGCACGGCACTCGACTTGTAGGTCTGGCTATTTTTGAAAAATCGTGAAAATGGGGCACAAATCTTTGAATATTATATTCTTTCAGAGCAAACGTTTTTTAACTCAAATCTTTGCTTCCGAGGGGTTCCTGGAACATCATATTTTCAGATGGGGGTCGGTGGCATATTACATATAATTTTTGGGGTCCTTGATGTGAAATATTGAGCACCCACATGAGACATGTCGACGTCAGGCCTAAATGGGTTAAACTAGCAGACCCACGCATGAAAAACACAGGCCGGATGGCTAATGTCTAACGTCTTCTAACATGTTTAGTGCTTCTGGCTCCATCCCCAATCTGTTAGTTCATCTATTGAACTAAATCTATCCCTCAGTGTTGTTGGTCTGCTCTTGTACTTTGTTTTATTTTCTCCCTGGCCTTGTATTTACAAGCTGCCAGGCTAAATTAATCCCCTGCTTTCGTCTCCGTTGGCGCAGGGAGCGCTCCGTTCCTATTTGGAGTCTGTCAGATGTTTTTTCAGGGGCCAAAATGTGGCAGGAGGATCTGATGCATTTTGGCTTTCAAGAGTGTTTAGGGGGCCCCCGAGGGGGACTTTTAATAAAGTTAAGAATGTAAATTGGTGGTCATTGACGAACTCACGAGAAGAATGTTTGTGTTGGTTATAGGATCACACTCTGGATCACACTCTTTATATTGTTTAGATGTCATGGAGAGACGTCAGAGTGATCAGAGACATTGTCCTGTGATCCAGATAGCCGCCGTGGTGGATGTACAGTACTGGATGTACTGTAACCATCCCTATCAAAGTATCCGTGAGCAGCGCCATGCCACGCCGCCACCCAATGACAATTTACCACTGAGGCCAATCCACAAACAAAGTACAAGGTCGGAGTGAAGCCACCATGACAGTATTGTTGAGATACCAACAAATTATGTATACAGTATGGGTTACTGGTCCATGTTCAAAGACATTATTCCTTTTGACGCCTGGACAGACGGACACACACACACACACAGAGAGAGAGAGAGGAGGATTTTAGACGGGTGCATGTTCTTACAGTTCCTGGAGGAGGTGGAGGTTGGAGAAGGCTCGGCTAGGCAGCGGGTAGATGTTGTTCATACTCAGATCTCTATGTGAGGACAGACAGACAGACAGACAGACAGACAGACAGACAGACAGACAGACAGACAGACAGACAGACAGACAGACAGACAGACAGACAGACAGACAGACAGACAGACAGACAGACAGACAGACAGACAGACAGACAGACAGACAGACAGACAGACAGACAGACAGACAGATGCACACATCCACAACTGTGAAGTCTCACTGCTATTTTTCTAAGGGATTTCTTGTTCATATATTATCATAAAAGAACCGTGCCGTACCCATACTGGCATGGTATACACAAATGTATCCAAACTCCAAAGGAGCAGCCGTTGCGTTGCGCGTTGAGCACGGAGATTATTTTCTTCCAACATAAACTCAACTTTCATTAAACTAATAATCCGTTTCCAAACGAAGACCGTAGTTTGACAATGTGAAGCCTGTACTTCTAGGCTAAACAGCGGGGCAACTGGGTTGAACTTTAGTTTGACGCGTGCAATGATTAATTCAATATCCAGTTGTTGAATCTCTTTTGGATAATATGTCAATCCATTTATTGAGAACGTCCATATTCGCAGCAGTAGTATTCAAACTTTAAATAAACTGTGTAAACGTACAAACAAACAACAAACTGAAGCATCGACCACGCACGGTCCAAAACTGTGCCGTCTTACCCTGTCGCACCTGAGTGACATCACAGTGACAGGTAATAAGGGTTGCCATGACAACCACCAATCACTGATTGACATGACGTCATCATATAGAGAAGGACACATTCTACTCATCATTAATTCGTTTAAATAAATAAAACGAAATAAACAAAAAGCATTTTGGCTCCAACAGTTGTGTTCTTAACCACTTAAGCCCTATACGTACTATAATAATAATAATAATAAAACTTTATTTGTATAGCACCTTTCATGACATGAAATGCAGCTCAAAGTGCTTTACAGAACAATGGAGAATAAAAGAAAAGCAAGGCAACGACAGTAATGCAATACAGCGAGGACATGAATAACAAAAACTAAAATAAAAACAACTAAAAGATCAATTAAAAGCAATGTTGTAGAAGTGGGTCTTGAGCTGAGCTTTAAAGATGTCTACAGAGGCTGCCTGACGAAGGTACAGAGGGAGCTTGTTCCATGCCGACGGCCCGTAGAAGCAAAAAGCTGCTTCCCCGTATTTTTTTGTTGCCATTTTTTTAGGCAAAGCGAGCAGGCCAGCAGTGCCTACTTAATTGGGCTCTATATTAGGTCTGCTCCTTTTGCAACAAATCTCTTTGCCAAAAATAGCCAGAAAAGGGATACTATAGGGTCCAAGTTGTTAACCCATTAAGACCTAGAACGCATCTGTGTTACTTTAGGGTTTAACCACATTCATTTAACCATTATTTTATACTTTAGCAATTGAATTGTGAGCTTGTTTTAACTCAAATATTTGCTTCATGGGGGGGGGGGGGGGGGTCCCTAGAAAAAAATATTTTCAGATGGGGAGTCCGCGGCCAAATACAGATACTTCTGGCGGGGTCCTTGACATGAAAAGGTTTGAGCGCCACTGATATACGTTTTTTCAGAAAAATAATTTTTTTAAAGACATTTTGTAGAATCTGGTCTCAGGTCTTAACCCATTTTGACCTGAGATCATATTCTAAAAATGTCTTCTACATCCTGTCGATTTTTCAAAAATAGCAGACCTACAAGCTCGTATGCTTGTAGATCTGCTATTTATTACATAACATAATGCTAACACCAGAAGGGGTTCCCGCCCCAAAATGGGTGCAGCTGGGTGAATGGTATCAAAAACAGGCCTATGGTTGAGTCGAAGCAAATACGAACACAACACGGACAATTACTTTTGGTTTCCGGCAGAGAGAGAGAGAGGGAGCACATGGAGGGCAGTAACGGGTAAAACTTTGTTTTCTGCGCAACAAAACAACAGATGTGGATATTTAACACATTACACTCTGCCTCAGATAAATAAGAAGCAGATCTCTAATCGTCAAAAGTAACAATGAATGTCCTATACCGAAAATGTGCATGGGCCGACCTCCGCTGCGGTGATATATTGACGACTTGTGACAGTATTTTACTGGCACACATGGCACTGCATTACATGAGGACAGCAGGATTTCACTCGACGTGCCGCGGGGATGACGCACGCAGGACACATCATACAGTATGGTCCATCCAATACACATAATAAATAACACAGCAACGTGCAGCAGGGTTACTGTACTTGTAGCCTGGCTCCAGACCCTGAATGGCCAGCCACGCCCATTACAAAATATGTTGAATATGATGAAGTGAAACAAAATGAAAATGGTCAGTGTGTCAGTCTATAGGCATGATGAGTGATACAACTAGATTAATCCATGCAGGACGGGAACCCCTGTTGGTGTTTTAAGCATTATGTTCTGCTTTAGCTATAGAAAAATAGCAGATCTACAAGCTCGTAGCGCGGCACTCGGTGCCGCCCTACGAGCTTGTAGATCTGCAAAAAAAAAAAAATCGTGAAAAATGTGCCTCAAATCTTTGAATATATATTCTTTCAGAGAACGTTTTTAATTCAAATCTATTATATACATACATGTAATTTTTGGGGTCCTTGACATGAAATATTGAGCACCACTGATATAGAAACATGGGTATTTCAGATAACTGTCAGGCCTAAATGGGTTGAACCCTCTATACTATAGTAAAGTACCACCTCACACACTAACTTCAAACTTAGCCTAGTTATAGCCTGAAAGGAGAAGTCCGGACCAAAACACATGAATCAGCCTATAATCCTGTCCCAACATACATGTTGACCTTGAATTGTTTCATAGATGCCCTCTTAGTGCAGATACAAACCCTCTAAAAGAGGCTTAGTTTTTGAGGTATAACAATATTTTCCATATCTTTAGGATGTCCCCTTCATGAAATTGGATTCTCCCGAGATGTACTTTTACTGCAAAAGTCATAAAATTGATCCATGAAGTGACTCACCACATACAGTAAGACAAAAAAGAAAAGAAAACGCCTATCCAAACTAGGAGTTCCAAGTTAATCTGTTCTACATTTCCCCCACCCCTCCCGCAGTAAAATGCAGTTAGAATGGAGCTAGTTGTCTTCATTCTAACTTTAGGTATAGGTCCAAACATTTTTTTTTTTCTTTTTTTTTTTTTACAAATCGTCTATACCAGTGTCCTGGTACTGGTACCTGGTCCTGGCACTGTTCTCACCCTCGAGAACCAAGGCCTTAATTTCCACGCCTGTTGAGAACTCTACCGCATGGGTTGTAGTTGTACTTGGTACGGTGTTTTTTTCCACTCTACACCAATCTCTTACCGCAAACATAGACGATCTACAAGCTTACACCGCATCACATTGTGAGCTTGTAGATGGGCTATTTTCCGTTCCACTAGGTGGAAAGGGGTTAAATTATTACCGTGGTCTCTAATTACTCTAGGTGTAAGTGTCATACAGGCAGACTCAAGCAGTCTTGATTTGAATAGTTTTCATTTAGTTTTAGTCACATTGTAGTCACCTGGAATGTTTTAGTGTTGGTCGACTAAATCTACAGTTGATTTAGTCGACTAAAATGTATTTTGGCGGGCCTTAATGCCCTCGTAATCACTTGCTGAAAATAGCCGATCTACAAGCTCAGTAGATCTGCTATTTTCAGCATGCAACCAAGTGTAAAATGACTGATCTCTTGTCCACTAGTCACTTCCTAACATGTTAGTCTAATTTTTGACTGATTGGTGACAAAATTGTCAATTTACTTAGTCTTAATTTTAGTCATCAAAGCTTAGTTTCCATTTAGTTTCCGTCAGTGAAAAAAGGTAGTCGAGTCAAGTCGACGAACATGTTTTTGTCATAGTATTATTAGTCGACGAAATCAACACTGGACTAAAGGGTATGTAAATCCCTGGAACATGTGACGCGTTTAAACCTAAACACCATGTGTGTAATAATAAAATGCCAAGTGTTTATTAATGGTCATAAAATACAGTAGAACACGAGTTCACTCAAACACCTCACGAGAACACCTATAGTGTTCAAATAGTATAGTGTTCACCTATATGACTGACTTTGATTGTAAAAACTAAACACGTTTATGTGTTTAAAAAGTGTTAAAGGCGATTAAACATGTTCTTCTGTTTATAATCTAAACACTGTGACACGTTTAAAAAGTGTTACAAATATGTGTTTAAAACTGTTTATAACCTAAACGCTTGGGTTTCATTGTTGAAGATTATATGTAAAGTGTAGTGTATGGGGGGGGGGGGGAGTGTTTGCTCCACTAATCTGAGTTTGATGATAACGTGTGGTGAGCAGTGAAGACGGTTGTGGTGCTGTGGAGTTGATCAAAGAGCTGGTGTTACATTCAAGAGTCCTTAACATTTCACTGCCTCCTGCCATACAGATTAGTGAGGTGTCACGAAGCAGAGCACGCCAGGCTACTATCATGTTCAGCCCACCTACTCAGCTGCAGGCCACAATACACTGATTACAAACAGAACACAGCTCAGAGTTCAGAGCGTCGTACAGCGCAGCTACACCTTAGCGCACAGCCGCGGACAGAAGAAGCTGACGCCCAATGTCATTCCGGCTTTGTATAGACAGCTGGTGGATGGAAAAGAAGCTCCACCCCCGCCCGCGGCTGACTGACGCGGAGGAGAGCGCGTTTCCGGGAATCTGTCCGTCGCGTCAGTCAGCCGCAGGGGTGGAGCTTCTTTTCCATCCACCAGCTGTCTATACAAAGCCGGAATGACGTCGGGCGTCAGCTTCTTCTGTCCGCGGCTGTGCGCTAAGGTGTATGCGCTGATACTAGAGCCCTGTAAGTCCCTCATGAATCGATGAGCACATTCATACGGAATCTGTCAGATCTATATATATTTTTTATTAATTATTATAGTCAACCATAATAATAATAATAATAATAGAATCGAGTAATCGAATAATCAAATCGAACTTCCGTTGTGATTGGCCGAGCTTTGCATAATGTTTGTAGCAGCTAATTGGCTGTTGTTGATTATGTAACCAATCTATGTTTTACAAACAGACTGTAGTCTGTGGGGCGGCGGTGGCTCAGGGGTAGAGTGCCTGGATGGTAACCGTAAGGTTGCCAGTTCGAACCCGGGCTCCCCCAGAGTTACTGTCGAAGTGTCCTTGAGCAAGACACTGAACCCCTGATTGCTCCTGATGTGCTAGTTGGTGCCTTGCATGGTTTCCGCTGCCATGTGTGTGTGAATGGGTGAATGTAATGCACAATCTCTGTAAAGCGCCTTGGATAAAGGCGCTATATAAATGCACCATTTACCATTTTAGTCTATAAGTACTGGACTCATTCTGCTCTCACACTACCAGATAGATCCACGTTTGATGTTACTGTTGTGTTCCTGCCTGTTTGTCCTGCTGTTGTGTTCCTGCCTGTTTGTCCTGCTGTTGTGTTCCTGCCTGTTTGTCCTGCTGTTGTGTTCCTGCCTGTTTGTCCTGCTGTTGTGTTCCTGCCTGTTTGTCCTGCTGTTGTGTTCCTGCCTGTTCTGCCTGTTCTTTGTCTAATAAATACTGGACTTTACCTGTTCTGCTCGTTCTGCTTCTGGGTCCTCAACCTGACACACAGAGACCAGAACTATATTGGCACCTGTTCTTGTATAAAGCCATGCTTTGGGGCAGCGGTGGCCGAACGGTTTGTGGAGCGGTCTTGATATCGGAAGGTCGCTATAGTTCGTATATCCCCGGACCGGCACGTTAAAATTACCACCGCTGAAGTGCCCTTGAGCAAGGCATTGAACCTCTACCATGAAATGTTCTATATGAGCAGATAAACATGGTAACTTTGCTTTGCTTTGCTTGGAGATTGTTCTAAATACTTCTCCTCATTTCTGAAATGGGACTCTGAACCCTACCGCACCCGGTCAAGACATTTCTCCAAGGTACCAAAAGTTAACTGCTTTTAGCTTCTGTGGCCCTAATACATGGAACGACCTGAAAACTACATTAAAATGAACCACATTGGCACCCTTGAGTCGTTTTAAAACCTTGGTGAGCATACAGATCCCCACAATATGTATGTATTGTTTAGAATTTCACACAATTTCACATTGAGGTGCCCAGACTATATCCTTATGTGAAGTGAACTTGGCACCTGTTCAGTATCACGTTTTTGCCTTGACTACCTCTTTGTTACTTAATTATCCTGTAGCTAGCCTAAAAGTCACTTTAAGTATATTTAATATTAAAATAAAGCAATACCCCATTTTGTTTTAATTGAAAGAAGGATATCACTCGGGTTGAAAATGTATCTACAAAATGGTATAGGCCTACAATTGTATTGCAGGGGGTAGGCAAAGTTCAATAATTCTATAATTAATAATAGCTAATCATTAATTAGTATTAATTATAATTAGGCTACTATCTTTTAGGCACACACACTTCACACTAGCTAGGTAGCCAAGTAAAGGTGTCAAATTATTTTTCTGACTTGAGCCACTTGAGCTTATAGTCCAGTTACCCTGGGTAAACATTAGCCCCACAAGTCAGAACCCAATGGTACTGAGTACGTTTCTGACATTTTTGAGACCCAGTAGCCCGGTTCGGCACTTGGGCTGACCCAGGGGGTTCCGAGAGGGGCTATAGGTAAACATATAAGTACCTTTCCTTTCCTTTTATGCACCATAATATTATATTATGTAGCCTACTATGTAGCCTTAGATATTTAATTTGTGTCATTAAATATATCTATATGATTTGACCCCAATCAATGGAAACAAGCCATAAATGCTCCTATCAGATTCAGACCTTGTATTGAAGTTGAACTGTACTTTCCTGTGCGTTTAACATGCAAACATGCTAATACAGCTAATCAGAATCAATCAATTTTCAACAATTGGTGGACCCTCTTGTAAACAAGCGTAGTGCTTTATTGGGTATAAACAGTCTTTGTATTGAGTTTGTGCTTGAAATGTACTGTCATTCTGCAAACTGTTAAATCAATCAATATATCAATCAATCCATTTTGCACAAACTGGACCGCGGAAGTTTCTGACAAAAAACAAAACGGTCAGATAAAACATACACTTGTCTTAAACACATCAGTGATGGATGGTCATGGATGCAGTGGGAAGCTATTGTTTTCTTTTATACTCACAGGTAAGAGGTGTAGACGCTGAGGTTCGAGGGGATGCCATTCAGTCCCGCGTCCACGCAGTCCACACGCCAACTCGACCCGTCTCGGTCGCATTTGCACCGGGAGGATGAGACTGAGGAGGACGGGCAGTCAGAGGCAGCAGTACTACTCGGAGGTTCGGTTTGGAATGCACGTCCACGACCATTCACAAACGGCAAGACTAGCACAGCGATGAGAAGATGCATTATTAATAGTATAGCCTGTCGCTAGAAAAAGTTACAGTGTCTGTCTCTTGTCCAAATATATTTATATCCTTTATGCAGATTCAGCCGCGACAGACAGTCATCATGTCATATGAGAGACAGTCGCAGCCTGGACAGAGCACATGCTGGAGACTGGAGATGGGGCAAGTATGCGTTCGTCACTGAGAGACACTTGACAGATGTTGTAACTTGTTGGTGACAAGTGGCTCTTGGTGGTGGGCTGGCGGGGCTCCCCTGAGCCATATGGGGCTCCCATACTTAGCAACCTGCTGAATTGAAATGGAGTACTGTCCCTTGCTGCCATCTGCTGGGCTTATGGTGCAATAACACTCCGGTTCAACCATCTGAGCTGGCGTTGCACATTTTGCATTGGACACAAAATGTTGCATTTCGTATCGTATTTAATCGGCACTAAACCGGTAGGTTAAACATTTTTTTATTTAACACATTACACACACTGCCCTGTCCGATATTTCAGCACATTGTTGTCAAATTGCTTTTAGTTTAGACAGTTTACTTAGTTGGGAGAACTTATTGGGACCCAAAAGGGCAAAAAGTGGTTTGCTCAATGTGTGATCATGTGTAGAACATCAATGTTGTGAATTGAAAATGGAGGAACCTGATCTAAACAAGTCCTGGTGCTTTTTCTGGTTTTATCCTCTTAGCAGATTTTGTATTGACCTGTAGGCCTACCTATACTTTCCTTGAACTGTAATGTAGAGGCTATGCTAGGCTAATATATACAATACAACTGCAGTTGATCTGTATCGACACCCAGTGGACATATTTGTCACTACAGCTTCATTCACACCTGTATAAAACGTCTGGGGTTTCCAAGCCAAGGCTACACCTGTATTGATTGACGTGTGAACTCCTAACCTCTGCTGCTATAGGGCCCCTGCAGTCATAGACATATATCTATTCTATGGCCTCAGTAACCCCCCTGGCCCCTAGCCTCGGTACCAGGCTTTCATTTAACCTGGCCCCTGACCAATGGCTAGTTTGGTTACAAGAGAACTTAGGCTGTTTTGATTCACACGTATAGCTATTTGTACAGAAGTATTAGCTGCCTGTCGATATGTAACAATAATCCCCACCACCAGGTCAAGGAGAGGAGTATAGTGTTAACCCATTTTGAATTGGACAATTCTACAAATGTCTTCTAAATCCTACACAGGATTCTGAAAATATGGTTTTCCAGGGATCCCCAGAAGCAAAGATTTGAGTTAAAAACTCAAATCTTAAAAAATAATATATATTCAAAGATCAAGCTTGTAGCAGATCCACAAGTTCATAGCGCGGCACCGAGTACCGCGCTATGAACTTGTGGATCTGCTATTTTTCAATAGCTAAAGTATAACGTAATGCTTAGAACACCAAAAGGGGTTCCCGCCCAGAATAGGTTAAGTATTAAGTATTAGCTGTCGATATGTAACAATAGTTCCCACCACGAGGCCAAGGAGAGTCTACTCTATAGTGTTAAGTGTTAAAAGTATTAGCTGTCGATATGTAACAATGGCTCCCACCACGAGGCCAAGGAGAGTCTACTCTATAGTGTTAAATTAAAAGTATTAGCTGTCGATATGTAACAATGGCTCCCACCACCATGAGGTCAAGGAGAGTCTACTCTATAGTGTTAAATTAAAAGTATTAGCTGTCGATATGTAACAATGGCTCCCACCACCATGAGGTCAAGGAGAGTCTACTCTATAGTGTTAAGTGTTAAAAGTATTAGCTGTCGATATGTAACAATGGCTCCCACCACGAGGCCAAGGAGAGTCTACTCTATAGTGTTAAATTAAAAGTATTAGCTGTCGATATGTAACAATAGTTCCCACCATGAGGTCAAGGAGAGTCTACTCTATAGTGTTAAATTAAAAGTATTAGCTGTCGATATGTAACAATGGCTCCCACCACGAGGCCAAGGAGAGTCTACTCTATAGTGTTAAATTAAAAGTATTAGCTGTCGATATGTAACAATGGCTCCCACCACCATGAGGTCAAGGACAGGAAGGAAATGTGGACCATGGGCCAGACAGTCATGTCCTATGGGCCTATTAGAAGGACCCCTGTAATGTGGACCATGGGCCAGACAGTCATGTCCTATGGGCCTATTAGAAGGACCCCTGTAATGTGGACCATGGGCCAGACAGTCATGTCCTATGGGCCTATTAGAAGGACCCCAGACAGTCATGTCCTATGGGCCTATTAGAAGGACCCCAGACAGTCATGTCCTATGGGCCTATTAGAAGGACCCCTGTACGCCCTGAAGGACAGCCTTGCCTGGTCAAAAACGCCTGGGCTGTACTTAAAGGACCACTTCACCACTTTTCAACCTATCTTCATATAATAGGTCCTCACTAATAATCATGAAGAAATGGCACATCTTTTTTTCTACTCAG
Organism: Protomyctophum parallelum; assembly: GCF_964188405.1. Lineage (NCBI taxonomy): Eukaryota > Metazoa > Chordata > Actinopteri > Myctophiformes > Myctophidae > Protomyctophum > Protomyctophum parallelum. Next base: position 54,508,020 of record NC_139700.1, read on the forward strand.
TCTGAGTCTCATAGGAGGGCTGTGGGCAGTTCAGAAACCGTCTTCCAGTGACATAATCGCTGGGGAATACAAGCTAATAAAAATCGCAGGCTTTCTAGTCCTGAAAAGTTGCAATGCAAAAATGGAAGCCATCGTTCTCACGATAATGAAAATCTAAACATCTTTGTAAAAAAAATCTTGTTTAAAAAATATTCTGCCTAATGATGATGTCACTGGAAGACTGCCCACAGCCCTCCTATGAGACACAGACTGAGTAGAACAAAATCGTGCCATTTTATCATGATTATTAGTGAGGACCTATAAAGATACGTTGAAAAGTGGTGAAGTGGTCCTTTAAGTACTGTACAATTTTGTGGTACTTTTACTTTACTGGAGTAATTTCCAATTATTTTTCAATACTTTTCATATACTCCACATCTCATCAGAGAGACATTTTGTACTTTTATTCGTAAACTTTATTTGTAAACTTTAGTTAGGCCTACTAGTTACTTTGTAGATTTTGATTATTATTATTATTATTATTATTATTAAAAAACATATAGGGCCCTATACATTTTGTCCATTTCAGAATAGCCGATCTAACTAGATCACAATGTGTCGTGAATCGTGATGCGACGCATTATGAGCTTGTAGAACTTATTTTGTTTTGCCTATTGGTATTTTAAAGGTATATTCAGTGATTTCACTCAAAAAACCTTAGGTTTCGTTTTTGGCTGTGGGACCCAGCCTTTCGTCCAATCAGGATAGAGAGTCAAAAACTAAACCTAAGGTTTTTTGACCCCCAGGGGTTAACTGGGGACAGGGAGGAACTCCTTATATGGTCAGCACACTCTATATAGTAGAGAGGATTATCACAACAAAACAAAAAAATAAGTGGTATTTGAAAGTGAAATCACTGAATATACCTTTAATACCAATAGGCCTACTTTTGTACTTTTACCCAAGTAAATTCTGATTACTGGTTAAGTTAAATAAAACAAGTAGGCTACTTTTCCCACCGCTGGTCACATTTATTTCACATTTATTATGTGTTTTCCTTCACAGGATGCAAGGTGTTCTCTATCTCACTCAGCACATTGGCAGAACATTCTCCCAGCAAAGGTACTCAAACCTCCTTTCCTTATGGTGCTATTGAGACCTGTTATGTAATGTGCTATCTGAGAACCCATCGTCAAAAGATAAAGGAAAAACTTCGCCCTCTTTTCCTTGGATTTGATGTCAGTCAACAGTCTGTCTTGAGAGACTGTGGATAGTATAGTTACCCAGTGGTTACCACCAGTGGTCCACTTGACGTTTGAATTAGGGATTACAATGTTAATATGATCACTTTCTAACAAAGACAGAGAACATGTGCAAAATCTGCATGGTATGTTCAAAGTAAAAATTGTATGGCAGTGATGAAGTATACCATCACATGTTTTTCTTCTTTTTGTTGTCACTTTCATTGCGTGTGTGTGTGTGTGTGTGTGTGTGTGTGTGTGTGTGTGTGTGTGTGTGTGTGTGTGTGTGTGTGTGTGTGTGTGTGTGTGTGTGTGTGTGTGTGCGTGCTTGTGTGTGTGTGTGTGTGTGTGCGCATAAGAAAACATCAAACAACAAAGTAAAACAAAACAAAATAATATAACCCAATAATGACTTGTCCCTCGTAACCACATTACCACTAATGTTATACCCTCTCTCCCAAACATTCAACCACAGGCTTCATCACTTCAACTGTACTCCCAGGGATGGGATCACACTCTAATCCTCCGACAGCACAGTACACACATAGACCCCTTTTCCACCGGCTGGTTCCCAATGGGAACCGGTTCAGTTCTTTTTGGTTTTCCACCGGTTGGTTCCCAATGGGAACCGGTTCAGTTCTTTTTGGTTTTTAGTCCATGAGCCAGAGCTCCATAATTGGTGGGCAAACTATACCCTATATTAAATTGTTTATAGGATCAATACAAGTAAATTAATACATGATAACCCTTCCACAGTAGTAGCTTTTTCATATTTTTGAGTATTGCATATTTTCCTACATAATGCCTCATTTGCATATTAAAAAATGTAAAATCTGTAATACAATAAATCATTGTCTTCATCAACAATCAAGTACTCAATTGGGGAAGTTTAATGGTGATAACAATCTAATATAGGTATGGTTTTGCCCACTCAATTCATAATTAATGTTTCAATTTTGGAGCTCTGGCTCATGGACTAAGAACCAAAAAGAACTGAACCGGTTCCCATTGGGAACCAACCGGTGGAAAAGGGGCCACAGTAAAATCTAGTATAAATGTAACTCTGAAGAGTGTACACATTTGTACACTTTTCGGAGTTCGATAATAGCTGAAGATACTACTGGTAAATGGTGCATTTATATAGAACCTTTATTCAAGGCGCTTTACATAGATTGTGCAGTGCATTCACCCATTCACACACCGATGGTGGAGGAAACCATGCAAGGAACCAACCTGCACATCGGGAGCAATTAGGGGTTCAGAGTCTTGCTCAAGGAAGGAGGACACTAAAGGCTCATACATAGTCTGGATTTACGGTGGTGGGGTGACCACCGAACTACAACATGACGTCACGAGCCGCGGTGAAGAGCAAACCACCGCCACCGCTCCAGCCCTTCTCTCTGTTTTTACCAGGGGGGCAGTCAGCCAGATATTTCGTGAAGCCTCATTTGAAATCGGTAGTTCATATAATGGCCTGTTGTGGCGCTGGACTGGACCCAAAAAGCCCCATAGCTCCATAGAGGCCCATGTATTTTGGCCCAACTTCACCTAGACTGTATTACCTTAATAAACATGGTCATGAATACTTTCTTCTTCCAGTCACTAGTTTAAAGTCTCATTTCTAATGTCATAATATTCTTTTTGGAAAATTATGGTCCCATTAATTAAAATAATGACCATAAAGTCGCGTATGTTCTGAGGGGCGTGGCTACCGTTACCGTCTATGATCGGGATTCCCCTCCCACTCAAGAGTCTTCTCCTCCCACTCGAGTCAAAATAAAAACCAACAGAGAAGAAGGGGGGAAGTCCCGCCTCGTTGTCTGGGCAGCCAATGGCCAGCTGGACCCAAACGGAGCCAGCCAATGGCCAGCTGGTCCAAAACGGATCTAGAAAGATGGCGATTTACATGCAAGGGATTTCAGGCTTCATTTTACGTTCATGTTAGACCCGGGGAACGCTTTGTCCATATTTTTTACAGTCTATGGTTTTTACTCACCACCGCTCAACGTTATTTCAGCTCCGGTGATCAGCTCACCACCGGAGCGGTGGTCACCTCATCACCGAAAATCCAGACTATGAATAGGCCTTAACTCTGGGGGAGCCCGGGATCGAACTGGGAACCTCACAGTTTTCATCTGCTCTACCAGCCACTCTATACCACTCTACCCCTGAGCCACTGCCACCCCCACCTGTACAGTGAGTGCGGTCTAGCCAACACCAGCTTGGGACTCCTGAATGGCTGCCCTCCTCCCATCTAACATCAGGGCCTTGAGCTTTGCAGTGTCGTTTGCTAAGCTGTCGTGCCTATTGCAGTGTCTCTATTCTACGTACAGTAGGTGGTGTGCTTCTGGCCTTATAGGCTTTGTCCTGGTGTTGGCTCCCACAGTGTCAGTTTGCCTGACTCACTGCCCTGCCGGTCTCATCCTTCTCTCTTTGACCCCATGGTAGGTCCCCGTAGAGCAGTGGGTCTCACTCTTTTCAGGCCGCGGATCCCCAAAATGATCTTATTTGAACTTGCCTCATATGCGCCCCATACAGCGGTACTGAGTCTGTCTATGGCTGTAGCTACGAACAGCCACCTCTTGAGGTCTTCTCCCATGTCTGACTGATCTCCACTCTCTCCTCGTTCCATGCAGGGCGTTCCAGGAGGCGAGTGCCGTCCGTTGAAGAAGTCCAGGCACCGAGATATTTGAAGTCCTCGACTGCCTCGTGCACGGTCCCGTCGGCAGTGGCAATGTTTCTGTCCTCCGTGAACTGTCTATATCGTCCGTCCATCCATCTTCAACCGCTTATCCGTAGTCGGGTCGCGGGGGCAACAGCTCCACCAGAGAGCTCCAGACTTCCCTCTCCAGAGCAACATTTGTGACTTCCTCCTGGGGGGAGTCGATGTATTTCCTCCAACTGTGCCTTGGTCTGCCCCGGGGTCTCCTCCCAGTGGGACGTGAGTCGAGGACCTCCATAGGAAGGTGCCCGAGAGGCATCCTAACCAGATGACCGAACCACCTCAGCTGACTCCTTTCCAGACGAAGGAGCAGCGGCTCTACTCTGAGTCTCTCTCGTGTGACTGAACTTCTCACCCTATCTCCAAGGGAGATGCCAGCCACCGGTCGAAGAAAACTAATTTTGGCCGCTTGTATTCGCGTCTATATTGTCTATGCTTTTGTTTTCATCTTCCTGCACTCCATTTCTACTTCCCTTGCTTTCTCAATGTCTATTTTCTCTATATGGACTAAACCCAGAAAACATGCTTTTCTTTCTCATTTACCATGAGGGTGATATTAATTCCACCTCAGACACAATCATTTAGAAATACATGCGGGAGGAATGTGGAATCAGCAAGCGGCTATGCTCCCAAAAATCTCTCGACACATCCTCCAAATGTTTTAATTTATTTTATTGAAATGTTTACCGAATGGGTATCCAGTATCCAGTTCCCTACCAGAGTGTGCACCAGAGGACTTGGATGACATTGCTCCTCTGAGCGTAGCGTGCCAGATTGGCGCTCCACCTCAGGAGGACCCAGACAGCTCAGCCTATCCATCTGTCCACATGGGGTCAGTGGTCAAGGTCGTCCTGCGCTGATTGGCCAAGGAAGCGTCTAATTGCAAAGGAACGGGGACGTTTGTTTCCTGAGATGAGCGGCGTTGGGGAGGGGTGGGGGGGGGAGGGCAGGGGGGGGGGGGGGGGGGCCCGGTCTGCACGGAACTGACAGACAGACAGAGAGGAAGAGGTTTACGACTAGCCCAGTAAAGATGAGTCAGGGGAGAGATTTTCAGCATAGAATCTTTCGGCAAGAGCATTTTCAACAGAATAGTGTTGCAATAGGCATGGATGGGTGAGGAGGGGAGACATTGACATTATACTACTTTCTTTACAGCTAAAGTATAGAATGTAGTTTCACCTGAGAAAAATAAATATATCCTATTTTAGGATCTCTGTGCAAAATGACTATCCAACTGGACCCAAAGAAATGACCTGCTGTCTGTAGTACTCTCTATGTACAGTAGGCTATGTACAGTAGAGGAGTACAGTATATATGTGTTTATCTATGTGCATACATAGTTACATACATACATGCGTACAGTATATGAGTGTATTACGTGTATGTTTGCGTTAATACTCTGGTTACATAGGGCGTGCGTGCGTACGTGCGTGCGTGTGTACGTGTGTGCATGTACAGTTACAGTACATGTGCTGGTCGGCAGCCCGTGATGCAGACAGGGTTGTGCAGCATGACTTCCTGAAGAGGGTGGAACTTCCTTCTTGCCAATCAGCAACAGGACCCTTTTGGAGCAGGGTTAAGTATACAGAGCAGGTTCTGCACGACATGGATTAGGCACAGACAGGGTTGCAAAGCACAAGATTTCTTAAAAGGTTCTGTACCTTGAGTCAATGTCACTGTGGAAGGAGGTATAAAGAGGGTCCAAGGAATCTCTGTCCAGTTGAAGTAGAAAAAATCCTTTATTTCATTTTAAAAGGGTTAAAAACACGACAGACAGCGTTCATTTCGTCGAAAAATGTTCGTCGACTAGACCTTTTTTCACTGACTAAAACTAAAATGGAAACTTAAGCTAGGATGACTAAAACTAAGACTAAATATATACTGACAATTTCGTCAACAAATAAAGACTAGACTAAAATGTTAGGAAGGGACTAGTGGACAAGAGATCAAGAGATATTTGGGTCACTCAGTATACACTCTAAATGAACCCTCTTCATTTCACTGTGAACACTTCATTTGTCCGATTAGCTTGAACAATTATGCAACAGCAACGTAATCTGACATTTCTGAATTGTATCAATAATTATGCTCACAGTTTAAAGTGAATAAGCAGCTTCTTCTGTCAAAGTGCCTTATACTTGAACAATACATTTAGCCCCCAACAAGGCAGTGGATTGCATAATAAGAGCTCAAATCTAGGGCAGTTAATAAGATATGAAATAAATGAGGGTCCTATAGAAAAATGGGGTTATCTTGGACCGCCCTGGTCTTGACCTGAACCCCACCCTCTTCCTCCTCTTACTTATCAGACCTCGAGGGACCTTGCCCGCACCTCAGTGGTCTCCTCGGACAGAACACAATGGGCCGTCAGGGACTCTGGGGACCACTTAACCCATTTTGGGCGGGAACCCCTTTTGGTGTTTTAGCTATTGAAAAATAGCAGATCTACAAGCTCATATCGCGCCACCGAGTGGCGCGCTACGAGCTTGTAGGTCTGCTATTTTTGGAAAATCGTGAAAATGTGCCTCAAATTTGGAATATTATTTTTCATAACAAACGTTAACAAATAACTAAACTCTTTGCTTCTGGGGAGGTCCCCTGGAACAACATATTTTCAGATGGGGGTCGGCGGCAAAATACAGATCATTTTTGGGGTCCTTGACATGAAATAATGAGTGATATAGGCCTAGAAACATAGGTATTTCAGAAAACTGTCAGGATTTTTTCAGGCCTAAATGGGTTAAGGAATGGACAGTCCAGCCCTGGCTAACGGTGAGCTAATAGGCTCACTCACATCACCAGGTATACTATGTCGCCAAGGTGGGTGTGGGGCGGTGGTTCTTGGAACAGAACTTGGTTGGTTTTCGTTAACATCATTGTTTATTAGAGAGGCTGTCAGAGAATCATATTTCATCAGACCGTTTGATTTGTTTGTGCTTATTATGCATTCCTGTTCAGCTGCTGTAGTACAGTACAGGACCGGACAAGAGGAGCATGGCCAATCCATCCTTTTCTTGAGGTGAGTCATTTATAAAACTTGCCGGCATGACGTCACATGGCCATGTTTTTTTTTTTTCAATAATATTTTTATTGATTTTTACATATGATTATTCTTTCACATGGACCTGGCCCTATAAAGGACAGCAATCCTTCCATTTCTTTCTTTTGTTTTTCACTTCATTTTTATTGGTAAAAAGACAAAGACAACAAAACATGAAAGAAACAAAACAAGGAAAGGAATACAAAAAACAAAGCAAGGGACAAAAAAGGAAACATAACAAAGAAAAGTCTGCATTTTTCATATTCCAGGATACATTCATTGAATTCCTCATACATTATCAAAGATATCCCACTTTTCCCACTTTTTATAGAACTTATCCTCTTGTAGTCAAAGTATGAATGTTAGTTTTTCCATAACATACACTTCGTCATAGTAATGTCCATCCAATGTTCTTTCGTTGGTGGGTCCTGTTGGTACCAGCGTTGTGTGATCGCTTTCTTATTTGTTTGCTAAGAGGATCTTGATTAAATATTTATCATGTATTAGAAACTCTTCAGGGATATTTCCCAACAATAAAAAAGGAACCGAGGTCTTCCATTTCAAACTGCACTTTCTTTTAATCGTGTCAAAAAGATTACTTATTTACTTAGGAAGTCTGACTTGAGTTAACACTCCATTTCACTGGGTGGTTTTGACAGTGTTGGCACTGCACTGGGTTCAATTTGTCATTATAAAGTCATTATGAAGTCTCTTTGAGTTTGGTTCTGTGTTCATTAACGATTGTTCTGTGTGTTGTTTTTAACCCATTCTGTACGGGAACCACTTTTGGTGTTTTAAGCATTATGTTATGCTTTAGCTATTGAAAAATATCAGATCTACAAGCTCATAGCGCGGCACCGAGTGCCGCGCTATGAGCTTGTAGGTCTGATATTTTTGAAAAATCAAGAAAATGTGGCGCAAATCTTTGCAAATCTTTGAAGAAAATATTTTCAGATGAGGGTCGCCGGCCAATTACATATATATTTTTGGAGGTCCTTGAGCACCACTGACACAGAAACATGAGTTTTTCAGAAAACTGTTAGCATTTAGAAGGCATTTTGTAGAATGGTCCTCCGGTATAATTGGGTTAACTTGGTGTCACAGTTTAAAGTTAACTGCGTACCGGTCTCAACGTAGTCTGTATACAGTGGAGGATACAGATATGCAGGGATGCTGCTGGGGAAACCCTAGTTGGACTCTGGGGACCTTAGCAAGACAGGCAGGAAAGAGGAGGAGAGGAGAGATCACACACACACACACACACACACACACACACACACACACACACACACGCACATGCACATGCACATGCACATGCACACGCACACGCACACGCACACGCGCACACACACACATAGCTGACAAAAATGAATGATGCTCCGACATACTCATGGAAAATCCAGGGGTGGTCCACTTTGTTGAGAATCCATTGTCGTTATTATTCTTTGCCGTGTTGATGCGCTGTAATCGTGTTATGATATTATACAGTATATATATTATTAATATTATATTATATGATATTATACAGTATATATATCTCTTCAAGAACGATGTACGAAAACGAAAACACATTCAAATGAAATGAGAGAATAATGTGGGCTCGCTGAAAATGCTACTAAATGAAGAAAAATGTGGGATGATATATTGCTAAACGATATATTGATGAAAATAAATCATGTTTTGATTTTATTTAACTGAAGGCCGTTAAAATCTCGAGAACATGAACATAACGTCACTATCGTGGGCACGTCATAACTCATAATACGGAAACTTGTATAGATCTACAAGCTCACAGATTGGTTATTTTCAGCATGCGGTGTAGAGGGAAAAACGAGGGGACCAAGTAGAACACCAGGGACCCCGGACAAGTCGCCTAAGTAGCTTAGAAGAGACAGTATATAGACAGTATATATAGAAGGTCCCCCCCCCCCTCAGATTTATAGAGGCATCATCTAAGATCAGATGCATGAGTTTTGATTACCTTAATTTAAAGGGTATATAATATTTCCAAAACACTGCATGTCCTCAAGTTCAGTATTTAATATCTATGATATCCAGAAGACATATACTTTGCCTTGTGCTTTGAGTGTATGCCGTGAGATTGGATTGATTCCTCGGCAGGGTCTTGGCACTCAGCATCAATGGGGCTGTGCGGTGGTGGCTCAGGGGTAGAGTGGCCGGATGGTAACCGCAAGGTTCCCCCAGAGTTAGTGTCGAAGTGTCCTTGAGCAAGACACTGAACGCCTAATTGCTCCTGATGTGCTAGTTGGTGCCTTGCATGGTTTCCGCTGCCATCGGTGTGTGAATGTGTGTGTGAATGGGTGAATGTAATGCACAATCTATGTAAAGCAGGCGCTATATAAATGCACCATTTACCATGGATAGTAGAATGATAGGCTTCCTGAAGAAGGCAGTATACCCTGTCCGAAACGTTGGTTTCTCCTCTGTGTCAACTCAATAAACTGTGTGGCAATTGGCAGCTACGAGTGTTGTGGCTATACATTTGTTTCATTCAGTATCTTTCCCGTTGGTTGGCACCTCACAAGGACCGGTGTGTTGCAGTCAGTGCACCGTTTGCCTGTAGGGATTTGGGGGCGAGACGGTCCCTGTGACATACTGTACTAGCATCATGTCCAGTTCCTGTGACATACTAGCATCATGTCCAGTTCCTGTGACATACTAGCATCATGTCCAGTTCCTGTGACATACTAGCATCATGTCCAGTTCCTGTGACATACTAGCATCATGTCCAGTCCCTGTGACATACTAGCATCATGTCCAGTTCCTGTGACATACTAGCATCATGTCCAGTTCCTGTGACATACTAGCATCATGTCCAGTTCCTGTGACATACTAGCATCATGTCCAGTTCCTGTGACATACTAGCATCATGTCCAGTTCCTGTGACATACTAGCATCATGTCCAGTTCCTGTGACATACTAGCATCATGTCCAGTTCCTGTGACATACTAGCATCATGTCCAGTTCCTGTGACATACTAGCATCATGTCCAGTTCCTGTGACATACTAGCATCATGTCCAGTTCCTGTGACATACTAGCATCATGTCCAGGCAGGGGGTGTACGTGTACTTGTACTGTATACACCATGACCAAACCCTTCGATTCATCATCAGACCACTAATGGACTCTCTAGCAGGTTCTGCCTGCTGTGTGTGAACTGACGGATAACAGCAGTGCAGTCAGTGGGTGGAAGTGGGAGAGGGAGGATGTTGAAAGGGTGCAGAATGTGCACACACACACGTACACACACACACACACACGCACACACACACACGTACACACACACACACGCACACACACACAGGGGCGTGCAGAGAGCGTTAGAAAGGCAGCGGCTGAAATCCCATAAGGATTAAAAAATAGCAGATCTACAAGCTCACAACGCGTCGCGCTGCGATGAGTTGAGAGCTTGTAAATCAGCTATTTCCGGGGGGCGCAACCCAACACTCTTTAGCTAGTGGAGAAGATGCAGGTGTAACGACATGGATTTCAAAACAAATTTTGTTCAACGTAAAATACTGTGTTCAAGTTCAGGAAGACTTTGGAAAAAAAGCAATTCTCCTGAATGCATTTCTTTCAGCATGTAGTAAATGCTGCATTCGTGGTCTGGAGAGGGCAGTTGTTTTACAGACGTACATAGATGTACATACATGTGTGCACGTCCCTGGACGGACACACACACACACACACACACACACACACACACACACACACACACACACACACACACACACACACACACACACACACACACCTCTTGCCTGATATACGACAGGATGTGAGGAGAAGAAGAGGATGGGAGGTCGGCGGTCGTAGGGAGAGAGGCTGAGATGGATATGAGGGGGGGGGGGGGGGGTGGGGGGGGGGTGGTCGGTTTAGCCGAGCGCGCTGTCCCGCAGAGAGGAACCGGTAATCCTGAAAATAAGAGGCGGAAAAAGGAGTGCATTTCTTTGGAGGCCAGGAACACGTGCGTGTGCAAATTGATTCTCTTGGTGGTAACTATAGTGGGAGCTAGGAAGGGATCCAGCTCAGTCCACTTGTGGTTAGTGTGTCCGCCCTGACACTGGGAAGTCAGGCTTCGATCCCCGGCCGGGTCATATACCAAAGACTGCAAAGATGGGACCCAATCTTCCGCCGTAGTCTGAAAACCCACCTTTTCAGACTCCATCATGGCCCATAGCACTTACCCTACCCCCTTAGATAGCATTTATGTTGGCTTAGATAGCATTTGACACAGACTTATAGCATGTTATGTAGACAGCTTAGATAGCATTTGACACAGACTTATAGCATGTTATGTAGACAGCACTATAATTGTATTGTATTTAGTCATAGCACGCCATAGTACATAATTATGTATAGCATAGTAGTAAATATGTATAGTTTATATGTATAGTGTATGTATAGTTTCATTATATAGATATTCCACTGTTACTTTCTTAGCTTACGCATGTTTCATGATAAATGCTTTTATGTGATGTATTCCCATGCTTTTGTTCTTGCTTAAATGTAAGTCGCTCTGGATTAAGAGCGTCTGCTAAATGCCTAAATTGTAAATTGATCAATGCTTCCCTGCTTGGCACCCTGCAGCATCAAGGGTTAGATCAATGCTTCCCTGCTTGGCACTCAGCATCAAGGGTTAGTTCAATGCTTCCCTGCTTGGCACTCAGCATCAAGGGTTAGATCAATGCTTCCCTGCTTGGCACTCAGCATCAAGGGTTAGATCAATGCTTCCCTGCTTGGCACTCAGCATCAAGGGTTAGATCAATGCTTCCCTGCTTGGCACCATAGACTGTAAACAATATGGACAAAGCGTTCGCCGGGTCTTACATGGACGTAAAATGAAGCCTGTTATTCCTGCACTGTAAATCGCCATCTTTCTAGATCCGTTTGGTATACCAGCTGGCCATTGGCTGGCTCCGTTTTGGACCAGCTGGCCATTGGCTGCCCAGACAACGAGGCGGGACTTCCCCCCTTCTTCTCCGTTGGTTTTTATTTTGACTCGAGTGGGAGGGGAATCCCGATCATAGACTGTAACGGTAGCCACGCCCCTCAGAACATACGCGATGTTTTTTTTTCTTTATGGTCATTTTTTTAATTAATGGGACCATAATTTTCCAAAAAGAATATTATGACATTAGAAATGAGACTTTAAACTAGTGACTGGAAGAAGAAAGTATTCATGACCATGTTTATTAAGGTAATACAGTCTAGGTGAAGTTGGGCCAAAATACATGGGCCTCTATGGAGCTATGGGGCTTTTTGGGTCCGGTCCAGCGCCACAACAGGCCATTATATGAACTACCGATTTCAAATGAGGCTTCACAAAATATCTGGCTGACTGCCCCCCTGCTTGGCACTCAGCATCAAGGGTTAGATCAATGCTTCCCTGCTTGGCACTCAGCATCAAGGGTTAGATCAACTACAAATGATTCCCGAGCGCGGCGGCTCACCGCTCCAAGAGATGGGTCAAATGCGGAGAACAAATCTCACATATACAGCAATGTATGTGGCAAATAGTAGGACATAAAACTCAATTTAATTTAACAATTAACATACTTGTGTCAGACAAACAACAAATTCTCCCAACTTTTTAGGTGTTAATCGAATTTGATTTGCTTTCCGAGACCTCACCCCCTTTTTGATACACCCCCTTCTTGTCAAGTCATTATCGTTCATGTTTTATATCTGCTTCGTGGTCAGGCTGAAATACTGCAGATTCAGGTCCCGGTTCATTTATTTGTTTGTTCCAATTTGGTGTACAGCAAAGCATAACAGGCAGACATGAATCACACAACAACACATATAGGCTATAAGAATTCATAACAATTACAAAAATAGATGTCAATTAATTCATACCAGAAGCGACAAGTTAACTCCTCCTATTGGCTTTTAAGGCCATGGATAGACCCAGGCACGAAGGAGAACTTATACCTGTATATATATATTTCCTTTTCCTTTCTGATTTGTTCGATATTTATGTTTGCTATTTTTATTTATTAAATATGTAGGCTATGTAATGTAACCACATTAAGCCTGACGTGTTTTTTTTTTTAACTTGTCAGAATTTGTCAATGTGGCAACATGTCAGTTTCATCATGTCCCCTATAGCTCTGTTATTCTCAAAATGAACCCTGCATGGTCATATAACTATATTATTCTCATGTATCCGTGCATGTATACAGTACAGGATATTAAACGTAAGAGCCAGTCAGTGTGTGTTCAGTGTGAGCTTGGCTGAAACGTTAATGTTCTCCTGCAAAAAACCTTAACTGGTCAATGTTCAAATGACCTCAGTTGTTTTTGTGGCAAAACGTTCCTTGCCAAACCCACAGGCATTTAATTTACAATCAAACGGGGAAACGCTGACTGACTGCATGGTGGTTATTGTTACACAGGTCCTTGTTGTAACCTCCGTGAACTCACTGCACTGGGAGGATATTATGTATTAACCCAAAGCCATATCCATATACAATACAAGGAATTTGAATTTCGACCATAGCCAACATCTCGAGAATCCAAGACTTATTGCAGTGTGGGAATGGAACTGAATGGAGCCATAAGGATTGTAGGCGTGTACTACAGTATAGGCCTACAATCCTTATCCTTATTGACCCTTGTGTACAGTAGTTAGTAACAATGGTTAATACTGTCTTTTCTTTGTGTCTCTTCCTTAGAAGATCTCCTAGAATGCTGCGTTGAGACGATTCTACTCTATGGCTCCGAGACATGGACACTTTCAAAGAAACTAGAGAAACGGTTGGATGGCACTTTCACCCTACAGCCTTCTAATGAGAGTGCAAAATCTGTCTTGGAAGAGCCACCCATCGACTGATCTAATATACGGCAACCTTCCCTGTGTTTCTTCACTAGTCTGATCCAGATCCAAGAACACAGTTTGCCGGCCGCTGCTACAGAGCTGACAATGAGGTTATATCTTCCCTTCTTCTCTGGAGTCCTGCCTCAAAGCAGACCAGAGGTAGAAAACTGTCGTTCCCCTGATGTCATCGCTATAGGAGGGACACATGCATCAGTAAAGCAGGAACTGGGGATGGCAATGAAGGACCGGGAAGTCTGTCTCTGTCCTATGGCATTGTGAAATCCATGATCTCGATGCGGTCGAAAAATTATGATGAGGAGAATGCTGCTTTTCGTCCGGAACTTTTTGCCACAGCTATACTGTGTCATAGCATTTCTTTCATGGCTATTGTCGCTGAGTCCTAATATAGACAGGTATATTATATTACGGGTTGCTTTAGTTTTGAAGTGACAGTCATACAATGATTAGCCTCTGTGACTGTTTGACATACATTTAAAATGTTCTATTATTATTATGTGTATAGTTGAAATTGATTTAAATATATTGGGCTATACCCTTAAATACCTGTAGGCTTATATCAGAATGTTTATTGTCCCAATACTGTAGCCTTTAGCCTACACATATTCAGAAATATGGCATGTCAAACTGTCAAGTATACAATTCTCCATAAAGTGACTGCTTTTTCCTATATATATAATAAAACAAAGTTCAACACGTTTCTGTCTTGTCATTGTATTCCTCTTTATTGGTTTAGTATGAAAAGATTATAGCCTATACAAATTATACCTCCCCATCATCAGGGTGCTTAATATTATTGTTGTATGGAACCACAATCGTTTGGCCAGCCTACACTTAAATTGACACTGGCTGAGATATATAGGTGTGTTTGTGCAGTGCAGCAGGTTCATCAGAGCACTGTAACATCTGGGATGTACTCTGGTATTTCCGAAAGAGGCGCATTTCCATGTCGTTGAGCAGCACTGACTGAACGAACAGCTTTAACTATGAAACCGACCAAAACAATAGAGCCGAAGGAAGCGCTGGTCACTGACTTTTTCCTCCCCACACAAGACGCACTTCCCCTTCGACCGCTTCTCCTGCTATAGTCTCTGCTCATCTGAACATGTATAGGACCGGAGGAGTCGCATGATACTGTACCCAAAGAGAAATGGAATCTTTATATGTTGTTGTATTTATGCTTCTACGACTCGCCTCTACGTGTAAGTATAGCTACAAGTGTGAAGTGCTGGAAGTGGTGTCAGTATAATCATTAGTGGGCTAGAGCCAGCTATAGTCTGTATACATTTTCGTAAATAATCTGAACGAGGATGTTATGCTTCTGTGTCCATCCTTATGTTATGGGTTGAACCTTTGGCCAATAATGTAAGTATAGCCTATAGTCTTCTGGTTATCAAATTAATATAGCCTAATTTAAAATCTGTTATTTAGCTAACACGTTTGTTTAACTTGATTATCACGAGGCTATGTTTCTATAGGCTTTTTTAAACTCACTTAAATGAAATGAAACAATTTCCATTATGCATAAAATGATGTTCTGATTCAAAGCTGTAGGCTATATTTTTTATTTGCAAACTGTGAAAATCAGACCTATTTAAATAATGGCAAAATGTATTGGCAATGACTGGCAACGATTTTTTTTTTTCTCTTATTTATTTGTGCATTCAAATTAGTCTCACACTATAATTTCAAATTACATTCGTTGAAGAATATCGAATGACACTTTAATGCTATGTCCAGTTTATGTATCTAGTTTATTTATGTAGGCCTATTGCAAGGGGAAGCTGTCAAAAGAAAGTTAATTCTAGGGGGGGTCCGGGTCTGTCTCTTTCCAGCGGGGTTCCTTATCATGCACACGCCGAAGAAACTGTGCCTGTCGACCCACAAGGCGACCGTCATCCTCGGCCGGTGCGACGTGGCCAACCCCGCGCAGCAGTGGCGGTGGACGGGCGGCGGCAGGCTGCTCCACGCGCCGACCTCCAGGTGTCTGTGGGCGCCGGAGCCCAGCAGCTCGCTGCCGCGCCACGCGCGCCTCGTGTCGCTGGTGGACGAGTGCTCGGACGCGCCCGCGTGGCGCTGTTACGACGCGCGGGGCACGTTCGGCCTGGCGGAGGCGCACATGTACCTGAAGAAGCAAGGCGTGCGGCTGGTGGTCCGCGGAGACCCCCGGTACTCCAACTGGACCGGCTTGTACTACGACGCCGATGGCGATGGGGATCCTTCTTCTGGGGGGAAGAAATACGTGATGAGGTCTCTGTGTCCGAGCACAGGTGAGCTTGTGTGTGAGTGATGATGTCAGGGTGTGTGAGCGCTGCTGTTGTTTTTGTTGAGGTGAGCGTTAAAACTTCTGGGAACTCAGTCTCAGATTAGGTGAGCATGGGCCAACATGCAGTCAGTGTATATACAGTAGGCCTAATTGTATCAATAAATTACTTTTCTTGTAACCAAAAACCACCGCTCTGACTTCAGGTGTGCTGTCCTGTATCCATCCTCTTCTTAGATCAAAAGGGTAGCCTGGTGGGGCACACAGTGGGCAAAGGGTAGCCTACTGCTGGGGCACACAGTGGGCAAAGGGTAGCCTGGTGGGGCACACAGTGGGCAAAGGGTAGCCTACTGCTGGGGCACACAGTGGGCAAAGGGTAGCCTGGTGGGGCACACAGTGGGCAAAGGGTAGCCTACTGCTGGGGCACACAGTGGCATGGAGAGGTTTTCCTCTGTTATGGTACATCATGTCGGATAGCCGAAACGTTTGTCTCTTGTGTTGTGTGACATACACAAAGATACAATCATTAAAACTCACCCTATATCACAGTACCTTTATATGCAGTGAACGTATGTCTCTTGTGTTGTGTGACATACACAAAGATACAATCATTAAAACTCACCCTATATCACAGTACCTTTATATGCAGTGCCGTCTCCTGGCACAAATCAGCAGGGGGGCATACTTTTTTCCAAAGGGGGCACTTAATTTTTCAACCCCCCCCCCCCCCCCCCCCCCCCCTATATGTATAACAAAGTGTTGCCTATTAACAAAGTGATGCTTGAAAAAGGCTACAAGTAGGCTGCAATAAGCAGCACCAACAACAAACAAATAAATACAAATGTGTTGAGCATTACAATGTCTTCTGCATGCATATATTACCGTGTATTTCTATTAACTATTCAATTAATTTGAACATGTATATATTTACAGTAATCATGGGGAACTTATAGATTCAACATTTGTAAAACATTAAAATATTGGTAGGGTATAGCGGGTACTACTGGCCAATCCGGACTGGAGGGGCACAACATTCAATCTGGGGGGGCAATGTCCCCCTGTAGAGACGGAGCTTAAATGATATGGCCTACTATTGTAGCCTATGCCTTTTAGGCTTTAAACAATAACAATAATTATTGAAATTGACAGATGACTGAAGAATGAAATCACTTCCACTATAGCCTGTGTGGACTCAGGACTGTTGAATGCCTCGCAATATCTTTGGGTTTACACCTTAGAGTATAATGAATAGAGAAGACACCCGAGTTCTCCTCCCATCCACTTGCATTGAGTTGCTCAAAAGCGCATGAGGCGAATTCACTCCTCCTTCCGTGTAGGAACAGAGTGCATTTTGGGATGGATTGGCCACATGAACGCGCTGCCGTTGACTATCATTGTGCCGTTTGTGCTGCGTTCACGTATGAAACATTCGTTCACGTGTCATGGCCTCAAACACGTGAACGCGTGCAATGATAGTCAACGGACCAGCGCTGGCTCGAGCTGCAATGACAAATTCGGCCACTATGTCCATTTCGCCTCAGGGTTTCCTCTGGGTGCCTTCTCTATTCATATATACTCTAAGGTTTACACACAGCAGAGGATGACATTCTCATGCAGTCATCTTTGGGTTTACACACAGCAGAGGATGACATTCTCATGCAGTCATCTTTGGGTTTACACACAGCAGAGGATGACATTCTTGGTTCTACTTCCTTGCACGCTAGCCTGTTGTCGGTGCCCTATCGGCCCACTCACTCAGACAGGAAAAACGTCAGCAGTGTTCTTCTCTTCCTGCCAACGTTGGTCACAAAAGGTGACTGAAAAGAGAGCCCTTGGTCCAGAGGTTTGCCAACGGTTTGACAGAAGGTGTTGACATGTTATGTTAGTGAAACAATACGCACACTTCAAGACTCCACAAGTAAGAGTGTTCATTTCAGTTTGTGAGAGCGTGAAAATGTACACAAAATTCAATGTTCAATTTTCTCAGAGTCACTCAGGAGGACATTATTTCTGGGTTTTTTAAAATTGTGTACAGTCTCACTTTCAACTCATCCGTGTTCCATGAGACTACGGTATGTTAGAAAGAAGAACAGATCAGAATAGAATAGAATAGAATAGAATAGAATAGTGTAATACAGGACAGGACAGGATGTCCTGCTGTGTGAACAGAACACCTACATTTGTGGACAGGACACTTCGAATAAGGATACACCACAGTACGTCCTTCTCAACACGTCTCAGTGTCAACTCTAGGGCAACACAAATTTGGGTTTCATTTCAACACACGCTAACAACAACACGTTTCTTCCCTGTCTTTCCTGTGACTCGAACATCATTTTAAAATCCTGTAATGGTTACCACAGGAATATAATAAACCCCCGGACTTTCTAAACAATATATTCATTTCTGTTTGCAGCCTTTCAAAACAGATGAATAAATGGTAGAATGGTAGAATGATAAAGCCAGCGATGGTGTTGCAGCTTATACACATTTGATAATACTTATTTGAAGTGAGACATTTGACATAGGCTACAAAGCCATCATTTGTTTCATCTGTGTTTCCTGTATGATTTCTCTCATTCATATGCATTTCCATTTCTTTTCCAGAAACAACGCCCTCTTCAACGACATTGTATTCATCCACCCATAACCCCCTGAGGGTCACCACCAGCACTGACCCTGTCATGAGAACTGACCCTGTCATGAGAACTCCTGCCGTCACTGACCCTGTCATGAGAACTCCTGCCATCACCGACTCTGTCATGAGAACTGACCCTGTCATGAGAACTGACCCTGTCATGAGAACTGACCCTGTCATGAGAACTCCTGCCATCACTGACCCTGTCATGAGAACTCCTGCCATCACTGACCCTGTCATGAGAACTCCTGCCATCACTGACCCTGTCATGAGAACTCCTGCCATCACTGACCCTGTCATGAGAACTCCTGCCATCACTGACCCTGTCATGAGAACTCCTGCCATCACTGACCCTGTCATGAGAACTCCTGCCATCACTGACCCTGTCATGAGAACTCCTGCCATCACTGACCCTGTCATGAGAACTGACCCTGTCATGAGAACTCCTGCCATCACTGACCCTGTCATGAGAACTCCTGCCATCACTGACACTGACGAACAGATGTCAAATACAGTAGAGACCCTCGGGACACCACAACAAGTATCCACGTCACAGGACCAGACACCTCAGAACAACAACACCGCGACTTTTACAAATGAGATCGTTAAAACGCGGACTAGAAGGACGGCAACGTCCGGTTTCGTTCCAAGCGGCTCAACCTCTGTCACTGAGCTATTAGCTTTGAACAGCAGCCATGCTGCCTGGTCCAGCTCAGCTCTGTCTCATACTGTCTCGTCCAGCTCAGCTCTGTCTCATACTGTCTCGTCCAGCAGCTCCACTGACTCGTCTACGGAGGAATCCGTAAGCATTTCGACCGGACACAAACTCGAACCGGGGACCCTGCTGGCCAAGACACCGGCCGTACTCCAAGACGTCTCCACCTTCTCTGCTGGAGATACTACGCCGGGGTCAATGGCATATTTGACTTCGGACGACAGGGTCACATCCAGAACAATGTATGTCCCTCCCACAGTGACCACAGTTCAGCCAACAACCCCAGCTCCCTCTACAACTCCTCGTGAGCCTTCGACGGTGGAGGTCGACCCACCGACAAGCCCTCAAGCTACACCCACCACATCAACAACAACCACTCCCACAACTACCGCAATCCCATCTACAGCGTATACAGTCGCACAAAGTACCTCGGCGAGTCCCGCACTTCCAAATGCTGCAGCGTCTACCAGCACGGAACCAACCACAATTACCCCAAAGTCAACAACAGCCACAGCTTCCACCACGGTTCCACCCACCACTCCCATGATCACGTCCCTTATCTCCACCACCAACACATCCACTATCGCCCCGGCTGCAACGGCCACGAGGGAAATCACACCTACCACCACCGCTACAACGGCCACGAGGGAAATCACACCTACCACCACCGCTGCACCCGCTACAAGAGAAATCACACCTACCACCAACGCTGCAACCGCTACGAGGGAAATCACACCTACCACCACCGCTGCACCCGCTACAAGAGAAATCACACCTACCACCAACGCTGCAACCGCTACGAGGGAAATCACACCTACCACCAACGCTGCAACCGCTACGAGGGAAATCACACCTACCACCACAACTTCAACGGCCACGAGGGAAATCACACCTACCACCACCGCTGCACCCGCTACAAGAGAAATCACACCTACCACCACAACTTCAACGGCCACGAGGGAAATCACACCTACCACCACCGCTGCACCCGCTACGAGGGAAATCACACCTACCACCACAGCTGCACCCGCTACGAGGGAAATCACACCTACCACCACCGCTGCACCCGCTACGAGGGAAATCACACCTACCACCACCGCTGCACCCGCTACGAGGGAAATCACACCTACCACCACCGCTGCACCCGCTACGAGGGAAATCACACCTACCACCACCGCTGCACCCGCTACGAGGGAAATCACACCTACCACCACCGCTGCACCCGCTACGAGGGAAATCACACCTACCACCACCGCTGCACCCGCTACGAGGGAAATCACACCTACCACCACAGCTGCACCCGCTACGAGAGAAATCACACCTACCACCACCGCTGCACCCGCTACGAGGGAAATCACACCTACCACCACCGCTGCACCCGCTACGAGGGAAATCACACCTACCATCACAGCTGCACCCGCTACGAGGGAAATCACACCTACCATCACAGCTGCACCCGCTACAAGGGAAATCACACCTACCACCACAAATGCACCCGCTACAAGAGAAATCACACCTACCACCACCGCTGCACCCGCTACGAGAGAAATCACACCTACCACCAACGCTGCACCCGCTACAAGAGAAATCACACCTACCACCGCCGTAGCCATTCCCACTACTTATTCAACCACACCCACCAGTCCCACACCCAGTACAACCACACCCACCAGTCCCACACCCAGTACAAGCACAACCATGTCCACTACTATGACAACCGATCAGACTGCAAACAGCGCTCCGCGATCCACCATCGGCACCAAAGCCAAAACGGCCAGTACAACTACCACAATACAACCCACGACAACGACCACAACACTTCCTACAACAGACTTTGCTCAAACTACAGCCACATATCTAACTTCTCCAGCTACAACTACATCTCTAAGTGCTTCTCCAAGTACAAGTACATCCCCAACTACATATCCAAGTAGAACTACATATCCAACTACATATGCAATTACATCTCCCACTAAAAGAAAAACTACATATCCAACTACATTTCCAACTACAACTATATTTCCAACTACAACTACATATCCAACTACGACTACAACCACAACTGTAACTACATCTCCAACTACAACTACTTCCCAAATTACATCTCCAACCACGACTACATCTCCAACTACGGCCACAACTACAACCACAACTACATCTCCAACTACAACTACAGCTCCAACCACAACTACATCTCCAACTACAACTACAGCTCCAACCACAACTACATCTCCAACTACAACTACAGCTCCAACCACAACTACAGCTCCAACTACAACTACAGCTCCAACCACAACTACAGCTCCAACCACAACTACATATCCAACTACAACTACATCTCCAACTACAACTACAACCACAACTACATATCCAACCACAACTACATCTCCAACTACAACTACAACCACAACTACATATCCAACCACAACTACATCTCCAACTACAACTACATCTCCAACTACAACTCCAGAACCGACCACCACCCAATTGGTAAGTTGAGATATTGCTTATATTATTGGAACACTTGACCCTTTTCTTCCTCCTTATATCCATCCTCTTCACTAATGCTCACTGAGATGGTCAAAATCTTGTCTATTTGCTCTGTGTCTTAGAGGCGAGCTGTGGACAACTTATAATATGGGTGAAGTGGTCATTTAATTTACTTGGTGCTGTAAAGCCTATCCACTGGAGTTTTCACAAATTGTAGCATTTGAGTCTTCTACAAATCCAAAGGTTAGCTGTAACATGTTGGCAGCATGCTATAATGTGTGTGTGTGTGTGTGTGTGTGTGTGTGTGTGTGTGTGTGTGTGTGTGTGTGTGTGTGTGTGTGTGTGTGTGTGTGTGTGTGTGTGTGTGTGTGTGTGTGTGTGTGTGTGTGTGTGCGCGCGTGCGTGCGTGTGTGTGTGTGTGTGTGCATGTTCACCACCCCTGTATGTGTGTCGCCTGTCATTCAAATTACACTTTTTGTTATTACACCACAGATTTTGTCCAATGCGCACACAACTCGTAAATCGATACACATTCTCTCTGGTCTGGAGTCATGATTAAGAAATAAGATGTATCAGTCAGACCTTTTGTTTTCCATTCTGATTGGCTACAATTGGCTAAAACGTTTTGCAAAAAATACCTCAAATCATGAACAGTCTGATTGGCCCCAAAAACTTCCACCCATATGGGGCGCTATGCTACACTGTTTGTTGCAAAATGCCACACCGGTATATCCCAAATGCAACATCCAACCATCCCTAGCACACCTCCAAAAGCGCTTTCACGTCTGCACATAGCGTGTGTCGCAAACAGGAAAAGTTGCCATGCCTGTCACAGACTAATATTTACCGTAAAGCGGGGCTCCCGGTCGCTATAGGCAATGCTTAGCTCGCCGTGTTTTGCCCTCCCCAAGATGGCGTCCTGCACAATGCTGGGGCCGCCGACCTTTACAGACGTTTTTCTCTAAATTGCAGCTCAGATTGAGGTGTATTGAATTGAACGACACACCGATTGTTAGGAGCAGCGGAGCTCAATACTAAATCGTCGCTACAGCGCGGTTAAAATATGAATGCTTCTGAAGACTCTTAAATAGACGATAGAATGATCACATTAGCTATAGCCGATTCTCGTTAATGATTTTGGGGCATGTCTATTATGGTGGTAAGGACCACTTCACCACTTTTCAATCTATCTTCATAAAATAGGTCCTCACTAATAATCATGATGAAATGGATAAAACGATAATACAAATCTAAACATTTTTGTAAAAATAATCTGCCTAATGATGATGTCACTGGAAGACGGCTTCTAAACTGCCCAAAGCCCTCCTATGAGACTGAGTAGAAACAAATTGTGCCTTTTTTCATGATTATTAGAGAGGACCTATTATATGAAGATGGTTGAAAAGTGGTGAAGTAGTCCTTTAAGTATATGGAAGCATTAAAGTATTATCATATCAGAGAAAAGAAGAAAAGGCAAATGTATAGATTATTGAGTCCATGGATTTGTACGCTCTCAGAGTTAAAGTACCATTGGTTTTACAATATAAATTTGGGGTCAGAGAGATAGAAATGCTATTAAATGGGGGTCCGTAGACTAATGAATGTTAAACTGAGGGTTGAGAATCACTGCTAGAGCCGTAAAAACCTTCTCTTATCTTTTCAAATGGGGGTCCGCGGGCTGATTAGTGTCAATGTGGGGGTCCTTGACATGAAAAAGTTTGGGAACCACTGTATTACATGATACAATGAAATACTTCTGCACTCTCAAAGTCTGATGGAAACGTCTAGATTTAAAGTCATTTTGCAACATAGCTATTTATTTGTAAAAAATCACACACGTGTGAACTGAGTGGTGCAATTCCCCCCCCCCCCCCCCCCCTCTCTCTCTCTCTCTCTCTCTCTCTCTCTCTCTCTCTCACTCTCTCTCATTAGAGTCACTACCCCTCTCACTGTTTCTGGCGCCCCCTACTGCTATTATTAAGTCACATACTCGTGCTTAAACAGACAGACAGACACACACACAAACAAACAAACAGGTACGAGGACATTGCAAGCTGGTTGTAGGAGTGGTTTGCACCACTCAAAAAAATGCAGGCTTATTAACTTGAGCTACTGTTGGTGGTGAATTGGAAAAATCCTATAGTTCTATAGCCTACTTCACAGAAATTAAATAATTAGAAAAATTGCTTTGCAACCTTGGATCTTTGGGTTTTGAATGGAAGGGTATTCTTTTATCAGCGAGACAAAATGTTCATCATGTGCTATTATTAGAGTGCATGTTCTTTGGCCCAGGAATTAAGGCCGTTTCCTATTTCCGATGGAACATAGGGAAAATCATAACTCATATATATACTGCTCCATCTATAACAATAGCTCATGGGGGCCTAATTGGTTGATGTTTGATCGGCTAAAGGTCCTCAGAGAAAGCTCAAGGCAGGCAGGAAGGAAGGCAGGGTGGGGTGCATTCATGGTGGGGTGCCTGGGCGAGGGTAGAGAGAGACTGCCTGCCTCATGCACGTTAGAGAGTTTAGTGAAAGTTTAAGATAGAGAAAAGTCTGCGGGCTGATACACGCTGTCAATTAAACCTAGGATATACCATTTTGATTATTTATTTTCCACGGAGGTTTTTTTTTTTAAGAGGGTGGATAATTGGTCGTTAATTAACAAGCAGTTAGCTTCGATCAGCTGTTATTATAGGCACCTGTCTGGTTGGATTGGAGAGGTTGAGTTGAAGGGAGAACTTTACTAGGCTATGTAGTTGTAGTTTAGGTGTTGTTGTGGGACTATAGGGGGCTGTGTGACATGCAGCTTGGCGGCACCATCTTAGCTTTCGCAGGAACTTATAGTTAGTTATGAGTACCAACTTTGTAAAATCCCTTGAGTTGTTGCTAACCGAACGGACCGACTTAAATCAACGACCGCGATGCTGGAATGCGCAACACGTTATTTGATACTTGGTTTACTGTGGAGTTTTTTCGAGGTGAGCTTATAGTAGCTCCGCAGTATAGGCCTATACTCTGCCGCACACATTAATAATAAGAATGCGTTGTTCGCATTGTGTTTACTTGCTTGTCCGTTATTTTTAACATGCCTTTTTTCAGATACAGACGACAGAAGCGGCCAAGTGCTCAGTCAACGTGACAGAAATCAACGCCAACTCGGATTCTATTGTCGTCAAATTGACCACCGCCGGCGAAGGATGCAACTTCACGGTGTTTCACCATCATGACAATACTCTGTCTGAGGAGGATGATGATGATGATGATGATGATGAAGATGTGGCAGACTGTCAACGGAACGGATCGTATGAGGAGAATAATTATGTCTGCGAAGTCCTGGGTCTGGACCCTGGGACTCTGCACCGCATGGGGGTGGTCTCCAGAAAGGATGGAGAGAGAGCCAACATATCAGTGCGCACAGGTGAGTGATCGAGTCTCTTATCGGAATGGATTCTGTTCGTTTTGTTCCCGACCTTTTAATTTTAACCGATCCGGTCGAGGCCTATATATATTCTATTCTATAATATTATGAATAATAATAATAATAATATCGAAAAAGATCTGTCATCTATTTTCGTTCTATGTAAACTTTTAGTGTATAGCTGCGCATGGCCAAGATGTATGTGCACGTGCATAGGCTACTGTACATCTTGTAAATCTTATAAATCCATGGATTTGCATGTAAATCCATGCATGTAAATCCATGTAAATCCGACCTTTCGCTGGTATTAATATATCGGATTTACATGGAACTTAGAGCAACAGTGCAATTAACTTTGCAAGCCCAGATAAGCTAATTAAATTAAATATTTCGATTTTTGATTGATTTATATTAAATATGAGAATAAAGTTATTCAAACTATAGTCCTACACATTTGCCCTTGATATAACAGAAAGACAACATTCTAGCTTGAGAATGAAAATCGTTATGTAAATGTGTCTGTTAATTATTAATGTAGTAATTAATGTATTATTATTAATAATAATATTATTATTATATTATCTGAAGTGATTATAACAGGCTAATATAATTCAATTAATGCTTCGTCTGACTATAGGCCTATAGCTTACTGATCCTATATGAACAATCATGCAATTTATTTTTCCACATTTGGTAAAACTTTATTAATCTTTGTGTGTGAAATATAATATAGGCTATCATACCTGTATATTCTGTTCAACAGAGGGCAAAAGTGTATGAACTCAATATGTGTAATAATCATAATTGGTCAAGCTATTAAAAAATAAGATATTATACTTTTACTTAAACAGGAAAGTATAACTGAAGCCAAGTTCATGTTCTCTTTTACAGACCTGTATTTATTAGAATGCATTGTTTATTCTGAGATGAAACATCAAAGTTTATGTGTGTGTGTGTGTGTGTGTGTGTGTGTGTGTGTGTGTGTGTGTGTGTGTGTGTGTGTGTGTGTGTGTGTGTGTGTGTGTGTGTGTGTGTGTCACGTCGACACATGCACGACTCATAGTGTGCCAACACAACTAAAGCCTCCTGCTCCCTTTTCATTAAATCGTCCTCTGTACATCCTTTTGTACATCGTCAAGGCCGTAACCTCAGTCAGCTGCCCAGACCAAAGCCTGGCCAGAAAAACGTTTGTGGGGAAGAGAGAGAGAGAGAGAGAGACAGAGAGACACAGGGAGTGAGAGAGAGAGAGAGAGAGACAGAGAGACACAGGGAGTGAGAGAGAGAGAGAGAGAGAGAGAGACACAGGGAGTGAGAGAGAGAGAGAGAGAGAGAGAGACAGAGAGACACAGGGAGTGAGAGAGAGAGAGAGAGAGAGACACAGGGAGAGAGAGAGAGAGAGAGAGAGAGAGAGAGACACAGGGAGTGAGAGAGAGAGAGAGAGAGAGAGAGACACAGGGAGTGAGAGAGAGAGAGAGAGAGAGAGAGACAGAGAGACACAGGGAGTGAGAGAGAGAGAGAGAGAGAGAGACACAGGGAGAGAGAGAGAGAGAGAGAGACAGAGAGACACAGGGAGTGAGAGAGAGAGAGAGAGAGAGAGACAGAGAGACACAGGGAGTGAGAGAGAGAGAGAGAGAGAGACACAGGGAGAGAGAGAGAGAGAGACAGAGAGACACAGGGAGTGAGAGAGAGAGAGAGAGAGAGACACAGGGAGAGAGAGAGAGAGAGACAGAGAGACACAGGGAGTGAGAGAGAGAGAGAGAGAGAGAGAGAGACACAGGGAGAGAGAGAGAGAGAGACAGAGAGACACAGGGAGTGAGAGAGAGAGAGAGAGAGAGACACAGGGAGAGAGAGAGAGAGAGACAGAGAGACACAGGGAGTGAGAGAGAGAGAGACAGAGAGACACAGGGAGTGGGAGAGAGAGAGCGAGAGAGAGAGAGAGAGAGAGAGAGACACAGGGAGAGAGAGAGAGAGAGCGAGAGAGAGAGAGACAGAGAGACACAGGGAGAGAGAGAGAGAGAGACAGAGAGACACAGGGAGAGAGAGAGAGAGAGCGAGAGAGAGAGAGAGAGAGAGAGAGAGAGGTTGAGATACAGTTTGTGATGTTGCTTCTCAAAGAAATGTTTGGTTGTAAAAAAAAAAAAAGAGAAAAGAGAGAATTCAAGAACAATGTGTACGACCATCTAATGTTAAGTGTTTGTTGAGCTCCTAGACCCTTCCCTCCTCACCCCCTCCTCGCCGCTTCCCGCCTTGTATTGTTTCTCTGTACGAACGGATACAAGGGGCCTTCATGCTGTTTGTTTGATTAGATCGAGAGAGAGAGAGAGAGAGAGAGAGAGAGAGAGAGAACTTTGTCCATTTCCAAGTAGGTTTGAAATCGCCCCTATATAGAGATTGTTGAAGTGAGTCTAGGATGGTGAAAAATGACACATTTGTGTTTTGTAGTTATTGCCAGGTCATTGTTCGCTTCTCTAATGGGGGGGGGGAACCTTTAATGATGTTTATATGGCAGCTAGAACAGCTATAGATAATGTGTGTAGACCAGTGGTTTTCAACCCTTTTCATATTAACCCATTCTGAACGGGAACCCATTTTGGTGTTAGCATCATGTTATGCTTTTTGCTATTGAAAAATAGCAGATCTACAAGCTCGTAGCGCGCCACCGAGTGGCGCTAATCTGATCTCAGGTCAGAATGGGTTGATCAGACCAGTGTGTGTCCAGTGGAAACCTCGTATGAATCTGATCTCAGGTCAGAATGGGTTAAGGCCCTGTTTATTCAGCATCTGAGCCACGGACCACCATTTGAGATGAGATTTAGCCTCGCAGACCCAAAACTAAAGAATATGATGTTATCGTTCTTCTACATTCTCTAATTGTGTAGACGTCTTGTAAATTAAGTAGATTTCTAATAAAAACAATGTATTCTTGAGGGTGTAAAATTAAACCAAATGGACCCCATTTGGTTTAATTTTAGCAGAATATACAGTCAGTAATATACGGTAATATACAGGTGTGATTGTACAATTCGGGAGTTTACCGGAGTTTCCTGTAATATACACATCCGTATTCCATGCTTTTTGCGCAGTGATCACTGGTCCATTTGGTTACCGACTTTCCATCATTTAGCCGGGGACCACCTGGGCTGGAACCCCCTCAAGGACCACTGGTGGCCCCCGGACCACTGGTTGAGAACCACTGTTGTAGACTAAAACAGTATTTGTTTGAATGCGTTTAGCTTTTGAGGCCATTTCATTAGAATCACTGCAGATCTCAGACTGAGTGCATGTCTGCAATCTTTACAATGGCGTTTGTGGCATTGTTGTCACTTCTATCGTTGTCAGCGTCCTTCATGGGGTTCTGTCGATCTGCCAGTAGTATTCCTTGGGATGCAAGGAAGGGCCCTTGGGGAGGAAACCGTTATTAAGTAAAGGTCGTAGCGCGGCCTGAGCAGTGGGAGGTTTGACCACCCCCCCGCGTCCTAGCTCTCTTAGCTCCATTTTTTTCTTTTCTTTCGACTGTTTCCTGAGCAGGCGAACGAACGCGCTCATTTGAGACGGCATGCAGGTCTCCAAGTGAAAACGCTGCATTCTTTTAAAGCAACCAAAACAATCTTATCAAGCTCCTGCATCGCTGGCCTTCTGTTAGAGCACAATGACAGGATACGCACGCACGCACGCACACACACACACACACACACACACACACACACACACACACACACACACACACACACACACACACACACACACACACACACACACACACACACACGCTACGCATGCACTCACGTATGAAGGATGATGTTAATATCACTAACTCCATGGAACCAATACATTAATTCTGAACTCCACCTCCTTCTACGTCAATCTTAGACCAAGTGGGTTAGGCTCAGCTGTTACTCCTGTTGGATCAAGTATTTAGTAATCTAGTCAGACTAGGTGGGTTCAAACATGAATCCATGTATGCTAGATGAACCCTAAATATAATGCGCTACTCTCTCCACCGTAGATCCAGTGGCCCCAGCCTGGCTCGATGTCCAACCGGACCAGGCCCAGGTCAAGGCCCGTTACGAGACCTCCTCCCAGGTTCCGACCACCGGTACCTCTGGCCTGCGGGTCTTCTGGCCCGTGTCCCGTGGACACGTGGACTGGTATGAGCTCACCTTGGAGGACGCCAGCACCGGAGCCAGCAGCAGCACTCGCATCATGGGCAGCGCCGCTCCCCAGTCGGGCTTCACGGCTCTCACCCCAGGGTCCCTCTACACCCTCCAGCTGGTGGCCACCGCTGGGAACAAGAGTGCTGCCCCAGTTCAGGCCACGGCAGCCACAGGTGAGAGTCTGTCTGTGTGTGTCTGTGTGTGTCTGTGTGTGTCTGTGTGTGTCTGTGTGTGTGTCTGTGTGTCTGTCTGTCTGTCTGTCTGTCTGTCTGATTGATAGTGAACAGTAGACTGACAGGAAATGGGGAGTGACACGAAGCAAAGGTCGTCGGACCGCTACACTAGCCTATACCTGAACTATTCTAAGTTGATTTGACATTTGTTTTTTTATATATACATAGTTTTAACTGCAGACAAAGTGGCATTAACAGTTTTAATTAATTAGGGATTAAGATGAACTGGATTCACTTTTGTTACTTCAATTTCATGGGGTGCCTTTCTGCCTGATAGTCAGTGGAGAGAGACAGGAACCAGGGAGAGAGAGCCAGGCAGCAAATGGTCCTCCAAATGTTCCTCCCAATTGAACCTGGGAATGGCTGTCAGGCATTTTAGGCCTATGTGGTGCACTGGTGCACTCCCAAACCATTCGGCTATTGGGTTGCCCTACTCTAGGTCGTCCTCAGACGAGCCCTCCATCGTCGTTTCCAGTCATCCCGGTTCTCCATACATCTGGCCAGTTCGTTGGTACTTTGCACTTGAGTACATCCACGTATGTTAGCGTGGGACGTCCTCGTGATCGATGCCCGTGTGTTGGTTCCCAGATCACCAGTTTGCTGGCTGGCAGTTCTTGATGTCTTTGGCAGTGTCCTGCTAGTCTCATTCTCCTGGCTGCTATTTTCCCTCACACACTGCCCTACACTCCAAAACGAATATGTGTGTGTGTGTGTGTGTGTGTGTGTGTGTGTGTGTGTGTGTGTGTGTGAAACTGTGAACTAATAGTTCCGCACGCACACGTACAGTACTGTGTGATCTGTTTGTTTCCATATGTTTTATGTATATCCTGATGACTGCTGTGCAAAAAACAAATTTCCAAAAGGACAAATAAAGTATCTACTATCTATCTACACATGCACGCACACGCACGCACACGCACACACACGCACATGCACACAAAATGACCACACCGGGCATGTCAAGGTTAGTGTATGAATATCTTTTGGGGTTCAGCTCTTCAGTGAACATACGTGACCAGGATGCTCATGTTTGCCTTCATGTACACAGGATGCTCGCACATACATACGCTGCATGCAGAAAAACAATTACTGTGACTTGCACTACAGTAACCTGCATTGTTTTCAGTACAGGTGTCTGTGTGGGAATCTACAGTGTTTACATGAGCATCAAATCCCTCTCGAGTACACTGACCCCACTTTATCAGAGTACTTCCTTTTTAGATTGTTTACACACACATATAGGAACATATTGCACAACATCAGAACTGCCGGCGATTGTTAATGCAGCTATCATGTGAAGAAAGGCGTCTACACAGTACACACTATATAATATCTAATTATTTTGATATTATATGCTATACCGGTATATATGCATGCACGCACGCACGCATGGACACACACACACACTGTTAGCAACAATTGTGTCTGCTTTGTAAATACACTACTACAACATTGCTATTATGTTAATATAACATCATTATTAAGTAAGTATTGTACTTTTTTATACCCTGTCTTCTGGTGTGTGGAATATGTAAAATAGGATCAGCACCTAATGTGCTGTTTTCACTAAATATAAAATAACAAGTGTGAACCCATAGTTATATTCATTGTAGGTATTTGGCATAAAAATGTAGGTGGGACATATTTTATCGCACAGTGTTAAATTGAACTGTAATTACAAATTTGATCTATCATATTATATTGGATGATTTACTTTTCAGGCAAATGGGCATGACCTTTGGGGCATGTAGAACATGACCTGCTCTTGCCCGACGGGGCGAGTGCCTCCGAGACCTTCTTAGTGTCGACCCCTGAGCCTAATCTACTCTCTGCTCCTCCTCCAGCCCCGTCCTCCGTCAGCGGCCTCCAGGTGTGGGCCTCCTCCTCCGGCAGCAACCTCAGTGTTTCCTGGCGGGCCGGCCCGGGCAGGAGTGAGCTGCTGAGGCTCCTGCTGAGAGACCAGGAGGGCTCCGCGGTGGTCAGGAACCTGACCCTGGAGAACGGCACCACCTCGGCCACGCTCGGCCACCTGCTGCCCGGGACCCTGTACACCGTCACCGTGGTCAACGAGGCCGCGGGCCTGCGGAGCTCTGTGTCCAGACAGGCCGTCACAGGTACCGTAGATAGGACAGTGGTTCACAAACCTTTTCTCATGTCAAAGTGACCCCCAAAGTGACGCTAATTAGCCCTGCAGGCCCCCAATTTGAAGAGATATGAGAAGAATTGTTTTTACGGCTCTAGCAGTGATTCTCAACCCGTTTAATTTATCCGCAAGTAATAAACATTACGCATTTAGGAGTTTCCACCTACAGTATATACACCTATATCTTGTAATTTTTACTTTTGATTGCTTAAGTATGTATAAAAGCAAGTACTTTTGAATAGCCTACTTTCTTTCTTCACTTGATAGATCTTCGGTGTAATTGGAAGTAGAGGCTGACATTTGTTTGGGATTCCAAATTAAAGCAATGCCAGTTTCCAAATTAAAAGTGCATGACTGAAACACAGTAATCTTAAAAAAACGCAAAATCCAGTGCCTTTCCTAATGACTAATTTATTAAGTAAGACAAAACAAAACAAAACAAACAACGGGAGTGATCGGGTGTCAATCTACTAGGAGAAGGAAGGGATGGGATTTTTTCTATGGGAGGTGGGATTGGAGTGAAAATCCACTCCCTAATTAGAAGTAGCTACAATATATGATTTGATGATGATTGATTCTTTATTTTAATTGTCATGATTCCGAAGAATGGACTTACAGGACACTTTTTTTCCCCAGTTTACATAAACAATGACAATAAATGACAATAAACCGACATGATAGTTCACAAACAATGATCAAGTGAATACTAAACTAACTAATACACCCAGGATTCTTTCAAGGCAGATTACATAATATACAAGATACAATAAAATACCATAAAATAAACGTATACGTTGATGGTCGTCATTAGTATAGCAGATGCTGCTGTTTCATTGGATGTCATTAACCACCTTCGTTGACTGTGGACCCCCAGGGGTCTATAGCGACTCGGCCCCCCTCCTTTCTCCCCCTCCACACCAAATAGCCAAATATAATTGATCTGCGTACGTTCGCCTATTTTTGCCAAATCTTTGCATGTCATCATGATGACTAATGGAGGTTAGGGTTCATGTGGTTAATGATTTCTCAACACTAACAATTTACTCACTTCAGAGCGGCTTTTGTTTTACTTTCCAACACACGCACGCACGCACGCACCCACCCACACACACACACACACACACACACACACACACACACACACACACACACACACACACAAACACACACACACACACACACACACACACACACACACACACGCACACACACACACACAGCTACAGCGCCATTCTCCGTCGTTGTTTCCTGGGTATTGCTCTGTTTTCCCCACCCTTCCTCTGTCTGCAGCTGGCTGACTGATGAACAGCAGCACCCCTCCTAAACACACACACACACACACACACACACACACACACACCCCACCCCCCGCCTCGTTTCAACGCAATAAATCTGTTCACGAGACGAGGTAGATTGAAGTCTGAGTCTATTAGGAAATGACAGTGAGCAGTGTGAAACGTTGAAGGCTGTGACACACCATGTTGATCACGTCGAGTGATTTATTTTACTTTTAAAGATGAGTGTTTTGGGCTTTTTGTGCCTTTTATTGATAGTTTCAGTGAAGACGGACAGGAAAGAGAGCTCGCGGGAGAGACAGGTCGTCATGAACGGGACTCGAACATGCGACACGCTGTCAGGCCAGAGCCTATATATATATACATGTGTGGCATGATGCGTCTGGACCGCTGGGCCAGTGGGGGCGTCCCGGGTTGAGTGTTTTTAACACCTTTCACCCACGTCTGAACCAACTGATCTCCCAATTCTAGTCTGTAGTATTCAGTAGAGAAACCGTCATATATACCATTTATAAAAGTCAATCAGATTAGAGTATAATATTCTTTTTGCGTCTTTGTGACAGGCCTAAACATTCTCCCCTTCCTCCCCACACACACAGAAACAGTTTCTTTCTCTTTTTCTTTTTACATAATAACCAATAATTTTTGGAGCTATTCAAATTTTCCCCTTACGATCGGTATCGGCCGATCATGAGAAAAACAATCTGTGATCGGGATCAGTCCTAAAAGAACGTGATCGGAGCATCCCTAGTATTCAGGACAAGTCAGTTCTGTGTGTACGGGCCTTTAGTCAGTGAGCGTAAACCCAACAGAGACAATGCTCCTTCCCAATGTGTGTACGGGCCTTTAGTCAGTGAACGTAAACCCAGTATTCAGGACAGGTCAGTTCTGTGTGTACGGGCCTTTAGTCAGTGGACGTAAACCCAACAGAGACAATGCTCCTTCCCAATGTGTGTACGGGCCTTTAGTCAGTGGACGTAAACCCAACAGAGACAATGCTCCTTCCCAATGTGTGTACGGGCCTTTAGTCAGCGGACGTAAACCCAACAGAGACAATGCTCCTTCCCAATGTGTGTACGGGCCTTTAGTCAGTGAACGTAAACCCAACAGAGACAATGCTCCTTCCCAATGTGTGTACGGGCCTTTAGTCAGCGAACGTAAACCCAACAGAGACAATGCTCCTTCCCAATGTGTGTACGGGCCTTTAGTCAGCGAACGTAAACCCAACAGAGACAATGCTCCTTCCCAATGTGTGTACGGGCCTTTAGTCAGCGAACGTAAACCCAACAGAGACGATGCTCCTTCACAATGTGTGTACGGGCCTTTAGTCAGTGAACGTAAACCCAACAGAGACGATGCTCCTTCCCAATGTGTGTACGGGCCTTTAGTCAGCGAACGTAAACCCAACAGAGACAATGCTCCTTCCCAATGTGTGTACGGGCCTTTAGTCAGTGAACGTAAACCCAACAGAGACGATGCTCCTTCCCAATGTGCCACACACAATCTCCAAAGAAAACACACGACCTGAAGAAACGAGGCCGAAAGATGGAAAACGTTAAGTGTTTTATCTTCTTCCTTGCCAGCTCCGGCAGCGGTATCAGACCTGCGTCTGGACAATAACGGCACCGTGGACTCTCTGAGAGCCAGCTGGGACGCGGCCAGGGGAGGGGTGGACCACTACCGGGTCACCCTCTCAGTGCCGGGCTCCTCCTCCTCCTCCTCCTCCTCCCCCCTGGAGCGCCGGCTGACCCCCAACACCACCCAGGTGCTGTTCCAGGGTCTGACGCCCGGACGCGCCTACCAGCTCTCTGTCGGCACCGCGGTGGCCCAGAGGACCACGGAGGCCCGGACCAGCGGGAGGACAGGTGAATGTTGTCCCCTTAACCCATTCTGACCTGAGATCAGATTCTAAAAATGTCTATTACATCCTGACAGTTTAATTATTAACTGTGGTGTTGATTTTGTCGACTAAAACTAAGACGAAATTGTTTCCACTGACAAAAACAAAAGGGAAACTAAATAAAAACTAAGCTATGATGACTAAAACTAAGACTAAATATACTGACAATATCGTCAACAAGCTCACAACGCGTTGAGCTGCGACGCTTTGTGAGCTTGTAGATCGGCTAAAATGAGCCATTACGACGGCATCAAGGCCCGCCAACATACATTTTGTTCAACTAAATCAACTGTAGATTTAGCCGACTTAAAATCGTATGATATTTAGTCAACTAAAACTAGACTAACACTAAGACATTCCAGGTGTCTAAAAAAATGAATTACTAGCCACGTTAATTGCTGCCCGTTTGAAAGGACCTTTATTATTAATATTATTATTATTAATAATTGATGATTAATTCTGGTCTGTGGGTTTCATCTGTTCTACTTCCCCTCCTCTCTGTCAATGTGTCTCCAGTCCCAGACCAGGTGTCCAAGCTCTCCATGGTGGCTCTCAGCGACGGCAGGGCCCTGAGAGTGACCTGGTCTCCCCCTAGAGGCGAGTGGGAGAACTACGGCTTGGTGTTGTGGAACGGCTCCGTGGTGCTGGTGAACGAGACTCTGGGCAAACCGGCCCGACAGTTCGTGGCGCGGCCGGGCCTGGGCCTGGTGCCGGGCAGGCCCTACAGGGCAGAGGTCACCGTACAGAGTGGACCCCTGGGAAACGCTGCACACTGCCAGGGAAGACTCGGTGAGAGACTATTATTATTATTATTGCTTTTAATGTTTCTTTCTACAAATTTTGGAAATGGTTCTCTTACTTATTTAACCCATTCCGACCGAGACCGATTCTACAAAATGTCAAGGACATTTCCATGTCGAGGACCCCCAGAATTATTTGGCCGCCGAGCCCCATCTGGAAATATGTTGTTCCAGGGACCTCCCAGAAGCAAAGATTTGAGTTAAAAACATTCGCTCTTACTTTCTATCCCTTAAAAAATCAATAAAAGGCGTAAGCCGCAAAAAAATATCTTAAAAAAAAAAAAAAAACATTCGCTCTGAAAGAATATATTCCAACATTTGGGCCACATTTTAAAAACAAAATTAAAAAATAGCAGACCTACAAGCTCATAGCACGACTAAAAACAAACATTAAACTTGTGTATATACTGTAGGAGGGGCTATAGCGCCCCTCAAAAACAGATCATCTGGGTGGAGAAGCTGATATTGTAAACCCACCTCCCCGTACCGTACACGCAGCCCCCCGGCCTGTCTAACCCACCTCCCCGTACACGCAGCCCCCCGGCCTGTCTAACGCACCTCCCCGTACACGCAGCCCCCCGGCCTGTCTAACCCACCTCCCCGTACACGCAGCCCCCCGGCCTGTCTAACCCACCTCCCCGTACACGCAGCCCCCCGGCCTGTCTAACGCACCTCCCCGTACACGCAGCCCCCCGGCCTGTCTAACCCACCTCCCCGTACACGCAGCCCCCCGGCCTGTCCAGCAGCTGGTGGTGCGTCACAGCGACGAGACCACCCTGAGCGTGCTGTGGAGCCGACCCGTGGGCGTGTGGGACGGCTACACGGTGGTGCTGAGGCAGCAGACGGTGGTCATCGGTCAGACGAAGAGCCTGCCCTGGGAGGCCAGGGAGTGCACGTTCAACGTGCTCACGCCGGGACGCCGCTACACGGTCACCGTGGCCACCAACAGTGGCAACCAGAGCAGCTCGGCGGCCGTGTCTGGACAGACCAGTGAGTTTTTTTAACATTTTGTTTTGCTCTCCGTGATTTTCTATGAACAATGTCAGTGTTTTAATTTTAAAAGCCATTGAGACCCTGAGACCGGATTCTACAAGATGTCTCCATCTGAAAGCATGTTGTTCCAGGGGTAGCTAAAGTATAACATAATGGTTATGAAGTGGTTAAAAGCTAAAGTGACTTCTGTGACAACTTTTTGTCCTAACCTGCATTATACAACATCAGCTATATCTGATTGGTTTGAAACAGCCTTCTTTGTGGATCAAACGAGCACCACTCCACACCTAATCAAAACAAAGAATTCAGCTGCTCTGTTCTCCCAGAGCGAACTCGGCGGCTAGGCTAGCTAGTTTATTGGGACTATTTGTGGCCGTAGTGACTACATCTGCCATTAGTCACTACATATGTCCGACGGCATGGAACAAGCTCCCACTGTACCTTCGTCAGGCAGCCTCTGTAGACATTTTTAAAGCACAGCTCAAGACCCACTTCTACAACATTGCTTTTAATTGATCTTTTATTTTTTGTTATTCATGTCCTCACTGTATTGCATTACTGCTTGTTTTTTAATGTCGTTTTCTTTTCTTTTTTCTCCATTGTTCTGTAAAGCACTTTGAGCTGCATTTCATGTCATGAAAGGTGCTATACAAATAAAGTTTTATTATTATTATTAAAAAAATATGTTTTTTCAGCGATTTTCATAGTTTTAAGGGTAACTTGTATAATTGGTAATTGCAATATTACACAAGGGGGGGTGGTTTAACGTCATTAATGCACGCCTGCAACGCTGAAGTGTTGCTTAAGTCCTCTGCTCTCCGTCCGTCCCTCCGTCCCTCCGTCCGTCCCTCCGTCCCTCCGTCCGTCCCCCCGTCCCTCCCTCTGTCCGTCCCTCCTCCAGCCCCAGCCCAGGTGACCGGGCTGCAGGTGTCCAACGGCGGGACCACGGACAGCCTCCAGACGCGCTGGGAGCGAGCGGCCGGCGAGCTGGACTCGTACCGCGTGCTGCTGGTGCGCGACAGCAGCGTCATCAAGAACGAGAGCGTGGCGGCCGACGCCACGGGCCTGGGCTTCCACGCCCTGCGGCCTGGCGCCCTCTACAAGGTGGTGGTGACCACGGTCAGGGCCGGGCAGACCTCCAGGCAGACGGTGGCCGAGGGACGCACCGGTGAGGCCAGGAGTGGGTGGGGGGGTTTTCTCCAGTGGCTGGTGGGAAAAGTACTCACATTTGTTATACTTTCTGGACGCCTTTTGGTGTTTTAACCCATTTAGACCTGAGGACGATTCTACAAATGTCTTCTAAATCCTGACAGTTTTCTGAAAAAACCCCATGTTTCTATGTCAGTGGTGCTCAAACATTTTCATGTCAAGGACCCCCACAAATATATATATTTGGCCTCCGACCCCCATCTGAAAATATGTTGTTCCAGGGACCTCCCAGAAGCAAAGATTTGAGTTGAAAACATTTGCTCTGAAAGAATATTCAAAGATTTGCATCACATTTTCACTATTTTTCAAAAATAGCAGATATAGGCCTACATGCTCATAGCGCGGCACTCTACGAGCTTGTAGATCTTCTATTTTTCAACAGCTAAAGTATATCATAATCCTTAACCCATTTTGTATGGGAGCCCCTTTTGGAAATAAAATCACAAGTGTGTGTGTGTAAGTAAGTGCTTCTGTATTCTCCTATGGATATGTAACACATTACGGGTCTTAGGTGTTGATATACTAATGTTAGTCCCCTCTTTTTTTCAATGTTATTTCGATGTGAAAGAAAGAATACAAACAATCAAAACACATTCCTGTCCTCGGTTGTTGGAGAAGCACAATAGATGAAGTCTGGGAATGTCAATTCTCTGTGGCACTCATCCTCACCCCTCGGTGTCCTCCAAAATATGATGACTGACGGACTGTAAACAGCTCTTTGTATCTGAAACTGACAAGAGGATATTGTTGAAAACCTTGCCCTCTTATCTGATGTAACAGGAATTTGCCTGGAATTTCCAGGAAGTCAAAACCAGTCAAATAGTCAAGGTCCGTTCATCAAAGACTTCCTGTTGGGGGAAAGGAACAGTTCGGAGGTTCCGCTGTACATTGTTGAATTCCAACTAGAGCACTTTGCTTTTTGTGGAAAATATGTTTCATAGGTTTTGAAAATCACCAGCGGCTTTTACGTGATAAACGCCAAGAAGTAAGCGTGAATAAGTCATTAATGATGCTCCCTATAGCCTGCCGAGATTGTTTAGTTTAGTTTAGTTTATTTCTATCCATTTGTTTGACAAACGGTGTAGTACAGTACAGTACAGTACAGTACAGTACAGTACAGTACAGTACAGTACAGTACAGTACAGTACAGTACAGTACAGTACAGTACAGTACAGTACAGTACAATAAGGCACTTTAGAAAAGGTCCAAAAAGGTATAGGCTGAACTTAAGCTAAAGCTTATTTTGCCTACCTCATTTAAATACAAAATCAAATATCAAAACGTATAATTCGAATTAGATTTAACAAAACTGTTTTTTTTTTTTATAAATATGTTTCCTAATCCAAGTAAGAACACGACAAACAAAGAAACAACCTTTTTTTTATTTCTCTCTTTCTTCCCCTTCTCTTTCTCCTCCCAATTAAGTTCCCGCTGCCGTTGGCGAGGTGACGGTCAGTAACAACGGCCGCATGGACTTCCTCAGCGTGTCATGGCGTCCGGCGGTGGGCGAGGTGGACAGCTACCTGGTGACGCTGAGGGACCGGGAGAAGACGGTCCAACAGAACCTCATGTCCAGGTCGGCCAGCCCCGAGTGTGGCTTCAACCTGCTGGTCCCGGGACGCCTCTACAACATCTCCATCACCTCCCGCAGCGGAGGCTACGAGAACCACACCACGGTGCTGGAACGCACACGTATGTACAGTTACTACAGTATCACCTTCTCCTCCTTTTTTTTTTTGTTGCCTTCATTGATAGGGTACAGTAATTAGACAGGAAAGGGGGAGACAGATGGGGAGTGACACGCGGGGGCCGTCGGGGATCGGGAGTTGAACCCGCGGCACGCTGTCCGGCTGGCTCGGCAGCCTAAGGTGTCCAGACGGTTGAGATAACCGTCCGGGCAGCGCACTCTGCTTTTTAACACATTGTACAGTATCTGCTCCTCTCGCTGACTCTGCTTTTTATGTCTATGTATGTATTTATGCACGTGAAGAGCTATATTAAACTAAAAGTTATTGTTGATTTGATTTGATTTGATTTGATTTATTTAGAAAAGCAATCATAATACATTATAATCAGCGATTCAAGGATTTCACAGTAAAGTCCAGAGACTTATTTCCACTGAGGTCCTCTCTCACTGAACGGAACAATACTTTAAAATACATCACAAATACATAACAGTACATATACATTACATACACAACACAACAAGTACGTCCCTATCCATCCCTCTAAGATGACCCTTTATAGGGGAACCTTTTCCAGTAGCCATTTTTTTGTCTTCAGTTTAAATGTCCTCAAATTGGAGGTCAGTTTAACACTGGATTCCAGGCTGTTCCACTGTGTGGCTCCTATATAAATGAATGAGCCTTTGCCCACTTTACTTTTAAAAGCAGGGAGCACCACATCTGCAATACTGGCTCTGGTGAAATGGTTGTGTACCTCGTTTACCTGAAACATGTTCTTAAAACTTCTGGGACCTCTCCGTATTTAATGTTATGGACTATGTTTAGTCTAGCCATTGTAACCTTTGATTCTACTGGGAGCCAGTTCAGCTCTCTGAACTGGTTCCTTCCTATATGGGTTCTGGGTTCCATCGCTAGTATAACCCTGATCAGTCTATTTTGAGCTGACTGTTGTTGCTGCTGGAATGACAATGGAGTACTTTGTGTGAAATTTATAACACTCTGGGTTTCCCGATTCACTAAGCTGTTTACACCCATATTTTGGGTGCAAAGTAATTTTCCAAACTCCAAAACGTTAGTAGTGTAGAATAAGGCATCATACAGCAAGCTTTGGTCTCATCATGTAAGTCTGCATCCGAGCACACCTGAGAGAGAGCGGCCCTCCGCATTATTTACTGACAAAAAAAAAGTGGTTTGGAAAAAAGTTTGGAAAATGCCTTTACACCCAAAATATGGCTGTAAACGGCTTAGTGAATCGGGTCCTATATAAGTAATTGTGTGGCATTGTGCTATTCCATATTTGTACATGTTTAGTTAGCATTATTGTCATAGCCATGGACATGTTATTAATTTTCGACTGCTGTTTTGGTCGTCTGGCTCTGAGTTGCTATATGGACACGAACATTAGTTCTAATTAGGGATGTACCGATGAGACATTTTGGGCGATATCGATATCCGATATAATTAATTGCTGTTATAGCCGATAACCGATATATATATTATATATGTCGATATGATCTCCCTTCTGTATTAAGAAAAATATAATAATTTTGGCCATTCTGAAAAAAATTGTTGACTCTTTTGAAAGCTTCCCCAGAAAACACTGTTAGAATATGCAGCCTTCATCGTCACAAAAGGCTTTTTCAGGCTTATATTTTGTATTTTTCAACATAATTATTATAAAATAAAATATCTGCTAAAACCGATATATTATTTGATTGATTACCGATATATCGGTTTAGGGCCATTATCGGCTGATACAGATGTGTTTGCCGATTAATCACCCATCACTAGTTCTAATGCGTTAAACGTCTCTCCGTCCGTCCATCCAGAGCCGTCCGGCGTCCAGAACCCGCACGCCACGCACGCTGCCCGCGACGACTACCTGAAGGTGTACTGGCGCCACGCGGCCGGCGACTTCGACTTCTACCAGGTGGTCATCAAGCACAACGTCTTCCACCAGAACAAGACGGTGCTGCGGACGCAGAACGAGTGTGTGTTCAACGGCCTGGTCCCCGGCCGGCTCTACACCGTGGTGGTCTGCACCTGGAGCGGAAAATACGAGACCAGCGTCTCCACCGACGGACGGACATGTGAGTCACCTTCAGCACTTACAATGTCTGTGCATATACATTGTTGTTTTTGGCAGCGAATTTCTTATTTTAGTTTTAGTCATAGTCTCTTGAATAGTTTTCATTTAGTTTTAGTCACGTTTTAGTCACCTGGAATGTTTTGGTGTTAGTCAAGTTTTAGTCGACTAAATGTCATAAGATTTTAGTCGACTAAATCTACAGTTGATTTAGTCGACTAGTTGCCTTGATGCTGTCGTAAAATAGCCGATCTACAAGTTCATAACTTGTGAACTTGTAGATCTGCTATTTTCAGCATGCAACCACGTGTAAAATGACTTATACTGGATCTCTTGTCCACTAGTCCCTTCCTGACATTTTAGTCTAGTTTTTATTTGTTGACGAAATTGTCAGTTTATTTAGTCTTAGTTTTAGTCATAATAGCTTAGTTTTCATTCAGTTTCCGTTTAGTTTTCGTCAGTGAAAAAAGGTAGTCGACGATCAGGGGGAATTAAACAAAGAAATGCAGCTACAGTTGTAGCTTTGTAGCTTTGCATCTGGAAGTTGAACCCAGCTCGGCTTCAATTTGTAGCTTTGTATCTTTTGCAGCAGCTACAAACGTCGGACGCATCTTTGCATCTTCGCGTCTTCGGCTTCCATTGACAAATGAATGGTATAGACTTACATGTTTGCATCTGACCGTATCGTGTGAACGCACCGATATCCCCACTGAGAGAGAGAGAACAACCCTTATTAAAATCCCCTTTTGGTGTTAGCATTATGTTATGCTTTAGCTATTGAAAAATAGCAGATCTACAAGCTATGAGCTTGTAGGTCTGCTATTTTAGAAAAATCGAAGAACGACTGACACAGAAACATAGCTTTTTCAGGAAACTGTCAGGATGTAGAAGACATTTTTAGAATCTGATCTCAGGCCTAAATGGGTTTACCCTGTCCCGTGCTGTCTCTGTGTAGTCCCGGCTGCAGTGCGGTCCCTGTCTCTGGGTCCCTGTCTCTGGGTCCCTGTCTCTGGGTCCCTGTCTCTGGGTCCCTGTCTCTGGGTCCCTGTCTCTGGGTCCCTGTCTCTGGGTCCCTGTCTCTGGGTCCCTGTCTCTTATTAACCCTGTCCCGTGCTGTCTCTGTCTCTGTGTAGTCCCGGCTGCCGTGCGGTCCCTGTCTCTGGCGGGCCAGGGGACGGAGGACCTCCGCGTGGCGTGGGCCCCCGCCCCGGGAGACGTGGACCACTACGAGGTGCAGGTTCTGTTCAACGACATGAAGGTGTTCCCGCCCGTCCCGCGGGGCAGCGACATGGGCCAGTGCACCGTGACCTCCCTGACCCCGGGACGCCTCTACAAGATCCAGGTGTCCACGGTCAGCGGGCCCAACCACAACGCCAAGTTCATAGAGGGGCGGACAGGTATAAACCCTAACCCTAACCCTAACCCAAC
The DNA here is from genome assembly GCF_964188405.1 of Protomyctophum parallelum. Lineage (NCBI taxonomy): Eukaryota > Metazoa > Chordata > Actinopteri > Myctophiformes > Myctophidae > Protomyctophum > Protomyctophum parallelum. The sequence goes on from NC_139700.1 coordinate 54,551,314, forward strand.
CACAACGCCAAGTTCATAGAGGGGCGGACAGGTATAAACCCTAACCCTAACCCTAACCCAACCACAACGCCAAGTTCATAGAGGGGCGGACAGGTATAAACCCTAACCCTAACCCTAACCCAACCACAACGCCAAGTTCATAGAGGGGCGGACAGGTATAAACCCTAACCCTAACCCTAACCCAACCACAACGCCAAGTTCATAGAGGGGCGGACAGGTATAAACCCTAACCCTAACCCTAACCCAACCACAACGCCAAGTTCATAGAGGGGCGGACAGGTATAAACCCTAACCCTAACCCTAACCCAACCACAACGCCAAGTTCATAGAGGGGCGGACAGGTATAAACTAACCTTTCTCATATCAAGGTCCATTATTTATTTGGCATTTGAGCCACGGACCACCATTTGATGTGATATAGCCTCACAGGCCCAAAACTAAAGGAATGTTTTCTTATCGTTGTATAAGATTTTGTCCACAATTCCATGCTGTATTGATAGGCAAATGTTGATAAAAATAACAATTCTTCCACATTCTCTAATTGTGTACAGACTTCTTATAAATCAAGTAATGCAGATCTTTAACAATAATGTAACTCTTGAGAGAGTAAAAATGAAGCCAAATGGATTTCATTGGTTTCATTTTTTTACACTCTCAAGAGTTAACCCATTCTGGACGGGAACCCCTTTTGGTGTTTTAAGCGTTACGTTAAACTTTAGCTATTGAAAAATAGCAGACCTACAAGTTCATAGCGCGCCACTCGGTGGCGCGCTATGAACTAGTAGGTCTGCTATTTTAGAAAAATCGTTAAAATGTGCCTCAAATCTTTCCGAAAATTGTCATGATTTAGAAAACGTTTCTTTCTAATTTCGACGTCAGGCCTTTGGCCATTTGGTTACTGGTTGAGAACCACTGTTTTACATAAGCACCCAAATGCTCATGTGTCTGACTCCTCCTCCTCCTCGCCGCCCAATCAGTGCCCAGCAAGGTGAAGAACATCCACGTGAGTAACGGCGGCCTGAGTGACAGTCTGAAGATCAGCTGGACCCCGGGTCAGGGCGACCTGGACAGCTACTCCGTGTCTCTGTTCAAGGACAGCGGCCGCCGGCTGGACGTCAAGCCGGTCCGCAAGCACGACGCGGAGCTGAGCTTCGGCTCGCTGCAGCCGGGCCAGCTCTACAGCGTCACCATCCAGTCCCTGAGCGGAGAGCTGACCAACAACAACACAGCCGGCGGACGCACAGGTAAATGGTAAATGGTAAAAGGTGCATTTATATAGCGCCTTTATCCAAGGCGCTTTACAGAGATTGTGCATTACATTCACCCATTCACACACACATTCATACACCGATGGCAGCGGAAACCATGCAAGGCACCAACTAGCACATCGGGAGCAATTAGGGGTTCAGTGTCTTGCTCAAGGACACTTCGACAGTAACTCTGGGGGAGCCCGGGTTCGAACTGGCAACCATTACGGTTCCCGTCCAGGCACTCTACCCCTGAGCCACCGCCGCCCCAGGTGAGAGCCCCCAGCTCAGAATGACAAGTATTGCACGTGTGCACGCGTCTCACGCGCACACCGCACACACACACACACACACACACACACACATTCACACGCACGCGTGTGTGCGAGTTAAAGCAGCCGATTGGGAACCAGTCCGACACCAGAGTTACTGTCGAAGTGTCCTTGAGCAAGACTCTAAACCCCTAATTGATCCCGATGTGCTGGTTGGTGCCTTGCATGGTTTCCCCCGCCATCAGTGTGTGTGAATGGGTGAATGTAATGCACCTAGGCGCCTTTATCCAAGGTGCTTTACATGTGCCTTGACAGCAGTGGCCGTGGTTTTATAAAAAATATATTGAATATTGAATTATAATTATAATTATTTAATAAATACCCTTTTTTTGGCGGTTTTTATTTTTTATTTTTTCATACATCAAAGGTTTTATGGTCAGTATTCTCCATCTAGGCTTAAAATAATTGATATAAATATTTGTGTAAATCTGTATGGAGTAAAATGAATGGCCGATTTTTCAGTGGAACCAGAAAACCATGCCCACTGCTATATATAAATGCACCATTTCTAAAGAGCGACCTCCTCTGCTCCAGTCCTCCCAACGCACGCACGCACGCACGCACGCACGCACGCACGCACGCACGCACGCACGCACGCACGCACGCACACACACACACACACACACAGTTAACTAAAGCGCGGCCTGCTCCTCTCCCCCCCCCCAGTCCCCTCCACGGTGACGGGGCTGCAGGTGGACAACCTCCACAGCACCTGCAGCCTCCAGGCCAGCTGGCAGGAAGCCCTGGGCGTGGCCGACGGCTACGGCCTGCAGCTATTGGACGAGAGGGGCGTCCTGGTGGCCAACTCCTCCCAGGCCTCGGGACAGACGCGGCACCGCTTCGACGGCCTCACCCCGGGCAAGAGGTACCGCGTGCAGGTCCACACCACCAGCGGAGGGGTCTGCAGCCTGGGGGTCAGCGCCGATGCGCGCACTCGTAAGGATATATCCACCGTTATCGGTGTTGTCTGTTATTCGGGTTTGAAAGCCTGTGTGCCCAAAACTCTTCCTTTTTAAGTGGTGCAACCACTTCTACATCCAGCAATGTCCATGTACCTAGGTAGGTACCTGTATGTGTACCTGTATAAGTGAGCACCAGAGTACAGAGAAGAAATTGGAACGATACAGAGAAGAAATTGGAACGATACAAATTGGAACGATACAGAGAACCAATAGACGGGAGTTGCACCACATGGTTCACACTGGTGTGATTTTTTTGAGGGGCGCTAGCCCCTAGTAGTAGTTTATTTATTTTGGTCATTAAAACAAATTACAATTTACAATTTACAATTTACAATTTAGGCATTTAGCAGACGCTCTTAATCCAGAGCGACTTACATTTGAGCAAAAACAAAAGCATGGGAATACATCACATAAAAGTATTTATCATGAAACATGCGTAAGCTAAGAAAGTAACAGTGGAATATCTATATAGTGAAACTATACATACTATACATACAAACTATACATACACTTATACATATAAACTATACATCTTTACTACTATGCTATACATGTGTACTATGGCGTGCTATGACTACATACAATACAATTACAGTGCTGTCTACATAACATGCTATAAGTCTGTATCAAATGCTATATAATCCAACAGAAATGCTATCTAAGGATAGTGCCTGCTTTTTTTTTGCAAAAGAAACATTGACCAAAAAGGTGTAGGCTGAAGCCTAAGCTTATAGTGCCTATACCCTTCTAACAGATAAATGGCTTTCATAGGTCAAATAATACAACAAAGCAAACAGAAGGGGAAAAAAAACAAGAAAACAAAACAAAAACAAATAGACATAACATAAAACAAAGACAGACAGGACAATACAGTTAACAGGAACAACAAGGAACAAAAACAACAAAACAAAACACAAAAGAAGAAAACAAAACATATCAATGTTCTATCTACTATCTACCTACAGTATGTCCAGCTTTGAGGGTGTGAGTGTAAACACAAACATTGTCCTAACACTAACATTGAATGCCATTGACAATGAATGGCCAGTTTTGAGTGTTTGTGTAAACACAAACATCGAAGACGAAGGTGAGGACGTGAATTGTGATTATCTACATATTTACACATAGCCTATATCCATCCAAACATTATGTGCATAAGGTTTAGATGAAATAAGTTACATGAGCATAGCAGGGGTGCACTGCAGGGTAGAACTACCCACCTATATATCTGAGACCTTCTAAAATGCGTCCGTAAGACCCGTCATCATCTTCTACAGGGACGTGCATGCACACACAGACAGCAAGGGGGCTTCAGCCCCTGCCCTTTTGAATACAAGAAGACTCACCCCGTTTCTGTTTTCCTCCCAGAATTTTCCCCAGTGAGGGGTGGGAGAGGCTGGACAGCAGACGGCTGGATTTTCAATTTCTCTAACTATAAACTTTCATGACAGCAGAACAGCCTAAGTACAAATATAATTTATGAAAAGCTACTACAGTGAAGTCTGTTCACAGACGTTGTTGTAGGATATGTGGGGATTATCTGACGAGGTACCATTTGAGGGGGCAAAACCTTACATATACTAAATAATACTAAATTGTTTATAGGGTCAATATAAGTAAAATAATATAGCCTTTCTACAGGAGTATCTTTTTATATTTTTCTAAAAAGAATACAAACAGCCAATAGCATATTACAAAGTTATCCCCCTCACTGGGGAAGATTCCGGGAGGAAAAATGGGCATGCACCGGGGTGAGTCTTCTTGTTACTGCCCTTTTACCCGTCTGTAAAACAACTGCCCTTTCCAGACCACGAATGCAGCGTTTACTACATGGTGAAAAGGCCCTCCTCTCCTTTCCATGTCATACCAGAAGGCAGCATTAAGGATAATTGCTTTTCTTTTAACTTGAACACAGTATTTTGCGTTGAACAAATTAGTTTTGAAATCCATGTCGTTACACCGCATCTCTATAGCTAAAGAGTGCTGGGTTGTGCCCCGAAAATAGCTGATCTACAAGCTCTGCGACACGTTGTGAGCTTGTAGATCTGCTATTTTATTTTTGTCCAAAGGTGCCCTCTTAGGGTATTTTAGCCCCTGCCTCTCTAACACTCTGCTCTGTGCCTCATGTCAGGGCCCGCCGCCGTCACAGACCTCTCCATCAAAAGCAACACCACCACGGGCCTGTCCTTCCGCTGGGCGCCACCGGAGGGCGACTTCGAGGCCTACGACATCTACCTGTACGACGGGGCGGACGCGCTGACGGACCGCCGCAGCGGCCAGGCCGCCAGCAGGGACTGCTCCTTCCAGGGCCTCAGGCCTGGCGCCCCCTACAGGCTGGTGGTGTTGACGCGCAGCGGAGACCAGACCAACGACTCGGCCATCTGGGCCAGGACAGGTGAGGAGGGTTTAGTTTTAGTCGCATTTTTGTCACCCCAGGATTATTCTGGTTTTAGACTAAATATCAAGAGATTTTAGTTGACCAAATCTACAGTTGATTTAGTCGACTAATATGTATTTTGGCGGGCCTTGATGCCGTCATAATGGCTGATTTAACATTTGCTGAATATAGCAGATATACAAACTTGTAGATCTGCTATTTTCAGCATGCAACCAAGTGTAAAATGACTTATACTGTCCACTAGTCCCTTCCTAACATTTTAGTCTAGTTTCTATTTGTTGACGAAATTGTCACTATATTTAATCTTAGTTTCAGTCACCATAGCTTAGTTTTCATGTAGTTTCCATTTAGTTTTCGTCAGTGAAAAAAGGTAGTCGACGAACATCTTTCGTCATAGTTTTAGTCGACGTAAAACAACTCTGGTAGTAACCATTGTCTCTGTACCTCCACCGTGTCGACCATGCAGTCCCAGCAGCAGTGACCTCCCTGCAGGCTCACAGCTCCTCCAACCAGTCCGAGTGTCTGACGCTGAGCTGGGAGCGCCCGGCCGGGGAGCTGAGCGGCTACCTGCTGTCCCTCTACGACCCCGACGGGAAGCAGCAGGCCGAGGAGCGTCTGGCCGCGGAGCTGACCCAGTTCACCTTCCACGGCCTGGTCCCCGGGCGCCTTTACCACGCCGTGATGCTGAGCCGCAGCGGGGAGCTCGCCAACAGGGCCCACGTGGCGGGCAGGACGGGTAATCAGCGGTTGTTTTTGGCAGCAAAGTTTTCGTTTTAGTTTTAGTCACATTTTAGTCACCTGGAATGTTTTAGTGTTAGTCTAGTTTTAGTCGACTAAATCTATGGTTGATTTAGTCGACTAAAATGTGTTTTGGCGGGCCTTGATGCCGTCGTAATAACTGATTGCTGAAAATAGCCGATATTGTAGATTGGCTATTTTACCCCCAATTTCTATTGTAAAATCAATGTTAATTTAACCCGGAGAGTGTACAAATGGAACTGAGTTACAGACCCATAAGGGTCCATTCTGTTCCGAACTTCCTATACTATCTATCATTTAGCTGGGGACCCCCTGGAACTCCCTCAAGGACCCCTGGTGGGTCCCCGGACCCCACTTTGAGAACCACTGACTTGTAGGTCACCAACGTAGTACTCTTCTCTGGTGTTCTTCCCCACCGTGCAGCCCCCAGACCCCCCACGTCCTTCTCCTTCTCCTTCTCCTAACGTACTCTTCTCTGGTGTTCTTCCCCACCGTGCAGCCCCCAGACCCCCCACGTCCTTCTCCTTCGGCGGGGTGACCAACACCTCCCTGGAGGTCACCTGGAACGGCCCCGTCGGCTCCGACTACGACGCCTTCGACCTGCAGTGGGCTCCCCGCGACCAGCTGTCCGTCATCGACCCGTACCACACGCGCGCCTCGGGCAGTCGCATCCTGAAGGGCATGTACCCCGGGCGGCTCTACAGCTTCAGCCTGCGCACGGTCAGCAGAGGAGGAGCCTCCTCCTCTGGGGCTCCAGTGACCATGAGCCTGCCCATCGAGAAGAGCATCCGTACCAGTAGGTATCCATCATGCTCCAATGGCCTCCAGTAGGTATCATCATGCTCCAATGGCCTCCGGAATCTCTGTAAGCCCTCCTCATCTCCATCTCTAATATACCTCCTGCTTCTTCTTCCTCCTCCTCCTCCAGAGCCAGAGCGAGTCCACAGCCTGCACTGCCGTCCTCAGAGCTCCACGTCCATCTCCTGCTCCTGGGGCTCGCCGGAGGCCGACTACGACTCCTACACCATCGAGTGCCTGCGCCAGGTTAGCGTTGACTTCATCAACTAGAAAAACTAAGACCAAACATGTTCGTCGACCAAACAACAAAATCTAAATTTGCTTTTCCAAATCAAAACACTGGCGCCCTGCAGGACTCCGGGACGCTGGTGTACTCGCGCCTCACGGGCCGCGACGCCAAAGTCTACCTGATCACCCAGCTGGAGCCCCACCGGCGCTACACCATCTCCGTCAAGGCCATCTCCGACAGCATGACCAGCGAGGCCTCCCAGGACAGCGTGGTCACCATGATTGACCGTGAGTGGTCAGCAATACTGTCTCTATGTCTTCTTCTTTTCCTTTTTTTAAATTAAAGGAGAATTCCATACTAAAAGGCTTTCTTACCTTTCTTTGTAGTTGTTACGTCCCCACCAAAGAGGTCCAGGTGTTATTTTGTGCAAAAGCTCCTTATTGGCTATTTCCCCTACCATGAGCCCTACATGAATTGCATTGAATTGAATGGGAATTGAATGGGGCTATGGGGTGTTGTGCTAATTTGCATATTTCCATCGCTCAAAATTATAATTTCTTTGTATATATCCTCTCTTCATAATGTAAATAATATCCCAATGGCACACTTTACTACTTCTTTCGATGGAAATAAGCGAATTAGCATAACACCCTATAGCCCCATTAAATTCCCATTCAATGCAATGCAATTCATTGAGGGCTTATGGTAGGGAAAATAGCCAATAAGGAGTTTTTTCACAAAAAAACACCTGGACCTCTTTGGTGGGGACGTAACAACTACAAAGAAAGGTAAGAAAGATAAGAAAGCATTCTAGCATGGAATTCTCCTTTAAAACAACCACTGGCACCTCACGTCTTAGGAGGGCAGTATCAGTCACCAGGAAAAAGGGTCAGGTGTTCTAACATTGTTAAAATGGAGTTACAATGTTTGTATAGGAAGGAAGGGGGATAGCTAAACGAATATCAAATATCTGAATACTGAATCAAGCAACTCATTCTGGGTGGGAACGGGTTCTGCACAGTATGTACAGTATTCAAAAAATATTTGATGCTGACCTAAGTTTAGGTCAGGATTTAGAAGGCATTTTACGATCGGGGTCAGGCCAAAATGGGTTAAAAAAAAATGTCTGTGGTGTTCACATAGGCCTGAGTACACGATAGAATGACCTTTGATCTTTTGAAAGGGAAATGATGTGATTGTAATGATTGTGATGAGTACTACAGCGACTAGCTACTAGTGATGAGTCCTACAGCTACTAGTGATGAGTACTACAGCTACTAGCTACTAGTGATGAGTCCTACAGCTACTAGCTACTAGTGATGAGTCCTACAGCTACTAGCTACTAGTGATGAGTCCTACAGCTACTAGCTACTAGTGATGAGTCCTACAGCTACTAGCTACTAGTGATGAGTCCTACAGCTACTAGCTACTAGTGATGAGTCCTACAGCGACTAGCTACTAGTGATGAGTACTACAGCTACTAGCTACTAGTGATGAGTACTACAGCTACTAGCTACTAGTGATGAGTACTACAGCTACTAGCTACTAGTGATGAGTCCTACAGCTACTAGCTACTAGTGATGAGTACTACAGCTACTAGCTACTATAGTGATGAGTACTACAGCTACTAGCTACTAGTGATGAGTACTACAGCTACTAGCTACTAGTGATGAGTACTACAGCTACTAGCTACTAGTGATGAGTCCTACAGCTACTAGCTACTAGTGATGAGTCCTACAGCTACTAGCTACTAGTGATGAGTCCTACAGCTACTAGCTACTAGTGATGAGTCCTACAGCTACTAGCTACTAGTGATGAGTCCTACAGCGACTAGCTACTAGTGATGAGTACTACAGCTACTAGCTACTAGTGATGAGTCCTACAGCTACTAGCTACTAGTGATGAGTCCTACAGCTACTAGCTACTAGTGATGAGTCCTACAGCTACTAGCTACTAGTGATGAGTCCTACAGCTACTAGCTACTAGTGATGAGTCCTACAGCGACTAGCTACTAGTGATGAGTACTACAGCTACTAGCTACTATAGTGATGAGTACTACAGCTACTAGCTACTAGTGATGAGTACTACAGCTACTAGCTACTAGTGATGAGTACTACAGCTACTAGCTACTATAGTGATGAGTACTACAGCTACTAGCTACTAGTGATGAGTACTACAGCTACTAGCTACTATAGTGATGAGTCCTACTACAGCTACTAGCTACTATAGTGATGAGTACTACAGCTACTAGCTACTAGTGATGAGTACTACAGCTACTAGCTACTATAGTGATGAGTCCTACTACAGCTACTAGCTACTAGTGATGAGTACTACAGCGACTAGCTACTAGTGATGAGTACTACAGCTACTAGCTACTAGTGATGAGTCCTACAGCTACTAGCTACTAGTGATGAGTACTACAGCTACTAGCTACTAGTGATGAGTCCTACAGCTACTAGCTACTAGTGATGAGTCCTACAGCTACTAGCTACTAGTGATGAGTACTACAGCTACTAGCTACTAGTGATGAGTCCTACAGCTACTAGCTACTAGTGATGAGTCCTACAGCGACTAGCTACTAGTGATGAGTACTACAGCTACTAGCTACTATAGTGATGAGTACTACACCTACTAGCTACTAGTGATGAGTACTACAGCGACTAGCTACTAGTGATGAGTACTACAGCTACTAGCTACTATAGTGATGAGTACTACAGCTACTAGCTACTAGTGATGAGTCCTACAGCTACTAGCTACTATAGTGATGAGTACTACAGCTACTAGCTACTAGTGATGAGTACTACAGCTACTAGCTACTAGTGATGAGTACTACAGCTACTAGCTACTAGTGATGAGTCCTACAGCTACTAGCTACTAGTGATGAGTCCTACAGCTACTAGCTACTAGTGATGAGTACTACAGCTACTAGCTACTAGTGATGAGTACTACAGCTACTAGCTACTAGTGATGAGTCCTACAGCTACTAGCTACTAGTGATGAGTCCTACAGCTACTAGCTACTAGTGATGAGTACTACAGCGACTAGCTACTAGTGATGAGTACTACAGCTACTAGCTACTAGTGATGAGTACTACAGCTACTAGCTACTAGTGATGAGTCCTACAGCTACTAGCTACTAGTGATGAGTACTACAGCTACTAGCTACTAGTGATGAGTCCTACAGCTACTAGCTACTAGTGATGAGTACTACAGCGACTAGCTACTAGTGATGAGTCCTACTACAGCTACTAGCTACTAGTGATGAGTCCTACAGCTACTAGCTACTATAGTGATGAGTACTACAGCTACTAGCTACTAGTGATGAGTCCTACAGCTACTAGCTACTATAGTGATGAGTACTACAGCTACTAGCTACTAGTGATGAGTACTACAGCTACTAGCTACTAGTGATGAGTACTACAGCTACTAGCTACTAGTGATGAGTACTACAGCTACTAGCTACTAGTGATGAGTCCTACAGCTACTAGCTACTAGTGATGAGTACTACAGCTACTAGCTACTAGTGATGAGTACTACAGCTACTAGCTACTAGTGATGAGTACTACAGCTACTAGCTACTAGTGATGAGTACTACAGCGACTAGCTACTAGTGATGAGTACTACAGCGACTAGCTACTATAGTGATGAGTACTACAGCTACTAGCTACTAGTGATGAGTCCTACAGCTACTAGCTACTAGTGATGAGTACTACAGCTACTAGCTACTAGTGATGAGTCCTACAGCTACTAGCTACTAGTGATGAGTACTACAGCTACTAGCTACTAGTGATGAGTACTACATCGACTAGCTACTAGTGATGAGTCCTACTACAGCTACTAGCTACTAGTGATGAGTCCTACATCTACTAGCTACTAGTGATGAGTCCTACAGCTACTAGCTACTAGTGATGAGTACTACAGCGACTAGCTACTAGTGATGAGTCCTACTACAGCTACTAGCTACTAGTGATGAGTCCTACAGCTACTAGCTACTATAGTGATGAGTACTACAGCTACTAGCTACTAGTGATGAGTCCTACAGCTACTAGCTACTATAGTGATGAGTACTACAGCTACTAGCTACTAGTGATGAGTACTACAGCTACTAGCTACTAGTGATGAGTCCTACAGCTACTAGCTACTAGTGATGAGTACTACAGCTACTAGCTACTAGTGATGAGTCCTACAGCGACTAGCTACTAGTGATGAGTACTACAGCTACTAGCTACTAGTGATGAGTACTACAGCGACTAGCTACTAGTGATGAGTCCTACAGCTACTAGCTACTAGTGATGAGTACTACAGCGACTAGCTACTAGTGATGAGTACTACAGCTACTAGCTACTAGTGATGAGTACTACAGCTACTAGCTACTAGTGATGAGTCCTACAGCTACTAGCTACTAGTGATGAGTCCTACAGCTACTAGCTACTAGTGATGAGTACTACAGCTACTAGCTACTAGTGATGAGTACTACAGCTACTAGCTACTAGTGATGAGTACTACAGCTACTAGCTACTAGTGATGAGTCCTACAGCTACTAGCTACTAGTGATGAGTCCTACAGCTACTAGCTACTAGTGATGAGTCCTACAGCTACTAGCTACTAGTGATGAGTCCTACAGCTACTAGCTACTAGTGATGAGTCCTACAGCTACTAGCTACTAGTGATGAGTCCTACAGCTACTAGCTACTAGTGATGAGTCCTACAGCTACTAGCTACTAGTGATGAGTCCTACAGCTACTAGTGATGAGTACTACAGCTACTAGCTACTAGTGTTATGATTCCATCTGTAGGCCCGCCTCTCCCACCCCTGAGGGTCAGCGACAGGGCTGCCATGGTAACCAAGTCCTCCATCTTCTTCAAGTTCAACTGCAGTTGGTTCAGCGACGTCAACGGAGCGGTCAAGTTCTTCACCGTGGTGGTCAAAGAGGCAGAGGGTAGGCATGGATGGTATACACGCACACGCACGCACGCTCGTTCGCTCGCTCACATACATACATTGGACACACAGTAAAATTACCCTGAATCTTGGAATTAAAATCTCACGTCTCAATTGTTACACTACCATTATGATATGAAATACATTTTTCTTTAATATAGAAAACAAAAAGTAAAGAAAAAATACAAAGACAAAAAAGAGAGAAAGAAAACCCTCAACCCTCCCACCCATGCTGCTCAGTGACACCGCATACTATAGAATAAAATAGCAAGATGATGAAATGCTCATGGAAAACATCTGAAAAGAAAATGGCGTACAGTCAACCATATCAGTGGTACCCTGTCTATTACTAAGTAATGGACCAAGGGGCAGCCAAACCTTATCAAATTGTTTCTCCCTGTCTCTCAGGAAATACCTTATTCTCTCAAGACTCACCCCTTATTCTTTGGACACTTTTTACTTAAAGATGTTGAGAATGTCCAACCGGAGCAACACCACCCGCTCCCCTCGTACCTGGACTACAGGCTGAACTCCTCCGTCAAGGCCTACCAGACCAGCTACTTCCAGAGCCAGTGTGCCGAGGGCCCGGACGCCGGCAGCCAGAGCTACGAGATCAGCCTGGGCACGGGCATGGACAGCCTGGGAGGGTCCTGTGACCACAACAAGCACCCCCAGGACAGAGACATGGAGCTGGACTCTGTGGACAGAGTGAGGTGGTGGGACTCAGACCCGTTCTGCGACGGACCGCTCAAACCCAAGACTGCATACAGGTATGGTGTGGAGCGAAAAATGTTCGTCGACTACCTTTTTTCACTGATGAAAACGTTGACGATGACTAAAACTATAAGACAATATAAATGCACCATTTCTAACGTGCGGCCTCCTCTGCTCCAGTCCTTTCAACACACGCACGCACGCACACAGTGGAGCACATAGGAGCTATGCTTTGTCACAGCTGATCCGTAAATAGTATGATACAGTACATAATCTGTATTCTGTTGACAGCTAAAACATGATTGTAGTCAATGTGTATCTTGTAGTCCTGACAGACGTTCGACAGGTGGTTATTGAATATTTTCACGAGTGTAATTTGACACACTTTTTCATTAATGCCGCAACAACCTGATGTACCAGAGCTGAACTTCAGAGAGGAAAAAACACGTTTCTATCATTTTAAGCTGAAGCATCAAACGTGGTTGTTCTGTCTCCCTGCTCAGGCTCAGCGTGCGAGCCTTCACCCAGCTGTTTGATGACGAGGATCACCATGGCAACATGTCCCCCCTCTACACCGACACATACCTGTCCCTTCCTGTGGTCACTGAGGCTGGTGAGGATGATGTTATACCTTAATAAAACATACCTGTCCCTCCCTGTGGTCACTGAGGCTGGTGAGGATGATGTTATACCTTAATTAAACATACCTGTCCCTCCCTGTGCTCACTGAGGCTGGTGAGGATGATGTTATACCTTAATTAAACATACCTGTCCCTCCCTGTGGTCACTGAGGCTGGTGAGGATGATGTTATACCTTAATTAAACATACCTGTCCCTCCCTGTGGTCACTGAGGCTGGTGAGGATGATGTTATACCTTAATAAAACATACCTGTCCCTCCCTATGGTCACTGAGGCTGGTGAGGATGATGTTATACCTTAATAAAACATACCTGTCCCTCCCTATGGTCACTGAGGCTGGTGAGGATGATGTTATACTTAATAAAACATTAATTAGAGGTCGTGTGGGCCGGATAATGCTTCTTCTGCTTATGTCACGCATTTCACTGGCACTGGCCTCCCGTTACCGCCTATGGTAACGGGAGGGAATATTAACACCCCAATCGCCCAGGACGAAGTTGAAAACGGATCGCATCGCTCCACAGCCTTGCACAACAAACAGTGGGACGTCATCGAAAATGTTCCCCCCCTGTTTAGCCGACGACAACGGAAATCTTAAAACGTTAATAACTCGCAATCTAAATCATCCCGTCCGATTCTAAGAAAAGATCATGTGTTAGACAGCCTGTTAGACTGCTGTCCAGGCGCTAGTCACGGTAGATTTAATCACACCTCCTGTTGTTGTCGATCACATTGAGAGTGTTTTGGCTACTTTTAGCTGCTACAGCCACATCCGGAACAACATCCGGTCCGTCGGTAAAAGTGCTCCGTTGCTATAAATCGATTGGGCGCTATGATTTATTTGATTAAATAACCCCGGGCAATTAGAATATTAACAGGTACTTACCTGTAAATACATACAGTATGTCCCTCTCTCTCTCTCTTCCACAGAACCTATGAGCGGTGTGATCGAAGGTGTCAGTGCGGGCATGTTCCTCATCGCCATGATGGTGGGAGTCTCCGCGCTTCTCATCTGCAGACAGAAGACCCGTAAAGTGTGGGTTGTGTATTCATTGAGCAACTTCAGTCAGGAAACTCAGTGCAGTCGCTCAGCATCACGTTCTCATTCCCATGATTCAACTTCATCCAATCACACACTCATTCCACCTTCATACCGGCTATTTAACCCATTCTGACCTGAGATCAGATTCACACGAGGTTTCCGCTGGACACACACTGGTCTGATGAACCCATTCTGACCTGAGATCAGATTCAAAAAAATGTCAGTCGTTCTTCGATTTTTCAAAAAATAGCAGACCTACAAGCTCGTATCGCGCCACTCGGTGGCGCGATATGAGCTTGTAGATCTGCTATTTTTAAATAGCTAAAGCATAACATGATGCTGACACCAAAATGGGTGCCCGGTCAGAATGGGTTAAAGGCAGTACGTCGCATCGCGACGCATTGTGAGCATTGTAGATCTGCTATTTTCAAAATATCTTTTGCACATTTAAAAACTTGTGAAATGGGACATTCTGCCTCTTGAGTACTTTCTACTTTTGGTAGAAAGTAGAAAGTACAAAAGTACATTTTGAGGCCAATACTTTTGTACTTTATTCAAGTCCATTTTGTCCTGTGTTGTCCAGCAGTGTCCAGGAGAGGCCCGCGGTGAGGATGAGTATGAGGAGAGAGAGGCCCGTCTCAGGAGTCCACGCAGGGCCAAGGGGGTACGTGGACCGCACGCTTATCTATCTAGAAAAGTTCCTGAGCGAGCGAGCGAGCGTGCGTGCATGCGTGCGTGCGTGCGTGTGTGCGTGCGTCTGTAATCCACGTAACTCGAGAACCGTTCACCCCGTCGACTTTTGACGAATTTTGACACACGCGTTCCACACCCCCACAGGGAGGGCAGTGCCCGGTGTCGTTCCACACCCCCACAGGGAGGTGCAGTGCCCGGTGTCGTTCCACACCCCCACAGGGAGGGCAGTGCCCGGTGTCGTTCCACACCCCCACAGGGAGGGCAGTGCCCGGTGTCGTTCCACACCCCCCACAGGGAGGGCAGTGCCCGGTGTCGTTCTACACCCCCCACAGGGAGGTGCAGTGCCCGGTGTCGTTCCACACCCCCCACAGGGAGGGCAGTGCCCGGTGTCGTTCCACACCCCCACAGGGAGTGCAGTGCCCGGTGTCGAGTCCGTCGGATAGCCGGTTGTCCAGATTAGAACCAGCACAAAAGGCCTCTGCCCGGGCTCTGGACCTGATCACCCTTATATCTCCATATATGGAGCTGGCCTGTTCTGACATCACAACACTTCATATTTGGACATGCCTGCAGCCTGACACAGAACTCCATATATAGTAATAAAGGGACACCGATAGACAGATACAGAAATCTCCTTATATGGGCATAAAAGGGACACAGACAGATAGGTGGAACGGGTACTCTGACAACGGGTACAACGGGTATTGATTTGAATAGCCGGGGCGGCATGGATCTCCAACTTCTATCGTTACCGACTCGGTGCTCTACAGCCGGGCACCGGTCTAGTTTAACACATTCTGACCTGAGATCAGATTCATATGAGGTTTCCGCTGGACACACACTGGTCTGATGAACCCATTCTGACCTGAGATCAGATTCTAAAAATGTCAGTCGTTCTTCGATTTTTCAAAAAATAGCAGACCTACAAGCTCGTATCGCGCCACTCGGTGGCGCGATATGAGCTTGTAGATCTGCTATTTTTCAATAGCTAAAGCATAACATGATGCCGACACCAAAATGGGTGCCCGGTCAGAATGGGTTACTCAATCTAAGGAGGTCTTTACTGTTAAAACGCCACAGCGTGTATATGCAAACGAGTGCTTTAAAAAGAAAGGATTCTGACTGCAATTAAATTATCATTCATATTCAAAGAGAGATGTTATTTTTTTATTACATATTATTAACTAGGGATACAATCGTCTTTTGTGTTTGGTAACGAATGCCTGCCTTTCCTTTTTTTTTCCCAGCAATCGTCGCATTTCAAGGTACAGTAGTACGCACAGGACTGTCCTGTTTCTTTCCATTATTGTCATTAATTTGGTTTGAGGATCCTTTGAGGACTCACAGCTGCGTCGTCTGGCCACTGTTTCTCTGATAAGATAAGATAATATTGATGTGCAGTACAGTGAATCTAATGTTCTTTGGTTGCACTTACGTCTGAGAATGTCTGGCAAAATGCTTAAGATGTCAATGTTTGTCTCTAAACTACAGTCCCATCAAGATCATGCACTTTGAGTCGCACTACACCAAACTACAGGCCGACTCCAACTACCTTCTGTCAGAAGAGTATGAGGTTGGTTACACCTGTGTCACTGTATTGAACAATTATTTGTTTACAAACAATTCCCAACAGATCTCCAAACCAGTGTTGATTTCGTCGACTAAAACTAAGACGAACAATGTTCGTCGACTACCTTTTTTCACTGACGAAAACTAAATGAAAATCAAGCTACGATGACTAAATCCAAGACTAAATATACCAACAAATAAAAACTAGACTAAAATAGGGGGACTAGTGGAGAAGAGATCCAGTATAAGTCATTTTACACATGGTTGCATGCTGATAATAGCCGATCTACAAGCTCACAACGTGTCGCAGCGTGACACGTTGTGAGCTTGTAGATCTGCTATTTTAAAGCAAGTGTAAAATTAAGGCCTGCCAAAATCAAGGCCTGCCAAAATACATTTTAGTCGACTAAATCAATTTCCATTTAGTTTTCCTCAGTCGACGGACATTTTTTGTCATAGTATTAGTCGACAAAATCAACACTGCCTGCATGTGACTACAGTATTTGTTCTGTCGCTTAACTTTACAGTAATTATTCAGACACCCGTGTGAACTGAGCGGTGCAACTATACTTTTATTGTTATAGTTGTAGTGCTCAGTGTGAATGGGCCTGTAGGCTGCTCAACAGTGCCACCCAGTGGTCACCCAGTGGTATTGCAGTTCATACCCCAAACAGACATACACGCGGGACACATTAGGGACACATGACACCAGTCAATAGAGGGTGTGCACAGCTCAAAAAGACAGTGCAAAACATACTATGAACAGAAGATGGCAGTAGATTTCATTCTAAAAACCTGAAATCTGTTTACATTTTCTTATACTGGTATTTTGGTATAGCTACTGCCTACTGTTTCCAAATTCCAATATACTACAGTATATTGTGGAGAACTTGGTGAAAATGATTGACAATATTTCTCTCAGTATCCAATCAAAAAAAGTGTTATCAATCTTTCAACCAAGCACAGCACAAAAGTGCTGTGCAGCACTTTTATTTTCAAACATGGGGCCGTGCCATTTTACCACTTTTTATTTTGCTGCTACTGACAATGTTCTATTCAGTCATGTTTGTAAAGCTCTGTATTGATGTGTTCGTGGCCTCACTCTGTAACCCAAAGCATTTCAACCTAACGTCTGGTCTGGTTCCCTCCTTCACTCTGTAACCCAAAGCATCTCAACCTAACGTCTGGTCTGGTTCACTCCTTCACTCTGTAACCCAAAGCATCTCAACCTAACGTCTGGTCTGGTTCCCTCCTTCACTCTGTAACCCAAACCATCTCAACCTAACGTCTGGTCTGGTTCACTCCTTCACTCTGTAACCCAAAGCATCTCAACCT
Organism: Protomyctophum parallelum; assembly: GCF_964188405.1. Taxonomy (NCBI): domain Eukaryota; kingdom Metazoa; phylum Chordata; class Actinopteri; order Myctophiformes; family Myctophidae; genus Protomyctophum; species Protomyctophum parallelum. The sequence goes on from NC_139700.1 coordinate 54,568,973, forward strand.
AACGTCTGGTCTGGTTCACTCCTTCACTCTGTAACCCAAACCATCTCAACCTAACGTCTGGTCTGGTTCACTCCTTCACTCTGTAACCCAAAGCATCTCAACCTAACGTCTGGTCTGGTTCCCTCCTTCACTCTGTAACCCAAACCATCTCAACCTAACGTCTGGTCTGGTTCACTCCTTCACTCTGTAACCCAAAGCATTTCAACCTAACGTCTGGTCTGGTTCCCTCCTTCACTCTGTAACCCAAAGCATCTCAACCTAACGTCTGGTCTGGTTCACTCCTTCACTCTGTAACCCAAAGCATTTCAACCTAACGTCTGGTCTGGTTCCCTCCTTCACTCTGTAACCCAAAGCATCTCAACCTAACGTCTGGTCTGGTTCACTCCTTCACTCTGTAACCCAAAGCATCTCAACCTAACGTCTGGTCTGGTTCACTCCTTCACTCTGTAACCCAAAGCATGTCAACCTAACGTCTGGTCTGGTTCACTCCTTCACTCTGTAACCCAAAGCATCTCAACCTAACGTCTGGTCTGGTTCACTCCTTCACTCTGTAACCCAAAGCATGTCAACCTAACGTCTGGTCTGGTTCCCTCCTTCACTCTGTAACCCAAAGCATTTCAACCTAACGTCTGGTCTGGTTCCCTCCTTCACTCTGTAACCCAAAGCATTTCAACCTAACGTCTGGTCTGGTTCACTCCTTCACTCTGTAACCCAAAGCATTTCAACCTAACGTCTGGTCTGGTTCCCTCCTTCACTCTGTAACCCAAAGCATCTCAACCTAACGTCTGGTCTGGTTCCCTCCTTCACTCTGTAACCCAAAGCATCTCAACCTAACGTCTGGTCTGGTTCCCTCCTTCACTCTGTAACCCAAAGCATCTCAACCTAACGTCTGGTCTGGTTCACTCCTTCACTCTGTAACCCAAAGCATGTCAACCTAACGTCTGGTCTGGTTCCCTCCTTCACTCTGTAACCCAAAGCATCTCAACCTAACGTCTGGTCTGGTTCACTCCTTCACTCTGTAACCCAAAGCATGTCAACCTAACGTCTGGTCTGGTTCACTCCTTCACTCTGTAACCTAAAGCATTTCAACCTAACGTCTGGTCTGGTTCACTCCTTCACTCTGTAACCCAAAGCATCTCAACCTAACGTCTGGTCTGGTTCACTCCTTCACTCTGTAACCCAAAGCATGTCAACCTAACGTCTGGTCTGGTTCCCTCCTTCACTCTGTAACCCAAAGCATCTCAACCTAACGTCTGGTCTGGTTCACTCCTTCACTCTGTAACCCAAAGCATGTCAACCTAACGTCTGGTCTGGTTCACTCCTTCACTCTGTAACCTAAAGCATTTCAACCTAACGTCTGGTCTGGTTCACTCCTTCACTCTGTAACCCAAAGCATCTCAACCTAACGTCTGGTCTGGTTCACTCCTTCACTCTGTAACCCAAAGCATTTCAACCTAACGTCTGGTCTGGTTCCCTCCTTCACTCTGTAACCCAAAGCATCTCAACCTAACGTCTGGTCTGGTTCACTCCTTCACTCTGTAACCCAAAGCATCTCAACCTAACGTCTGGTCTGGTTCACTCCTTCACTCTGTAACCCAAAGCATCTCAACCTAACGTCTGGTCTGGTTCACTCCTTCACTCTGTAACCCAAAGCATGTCAACCTAACGTCTGGTCTGGTTCACTCCTTCACTCTGTAACCCAAACCATCTCAACCTAACGTCTGGTCTGGTTCACTCCTTCACTCTGTAACCCAAAGCATTTCAACCTAACGTCTGGTCTGGTTCACTCCTTCACTCTGTAACCCAAAGCATTTCAACCTAACGTCTGGTCTGGTTCACTCCTTCACTCTGTAACCCAAACCATCTCAACCTAACGTCTGGTCTGGTTCACTCCTTCACTCTGTAACCCAAACCATCTCAACCTAACGTCTGGTCTGGTTCACTCCTTCACTCTGTAACCCAAAGCATCTCAACCTAACGTCTGGTCTGGTTCACTCCTTCACTCTGTAACCCAAAGCATCTCAACCTAACGTCTGGTCTGGTTCACTCCCTCACTCTGTAACCCAAACCATCTCAACCTAACGTCTGGTCTGGTTCACTCCTTCACTCTGTAACCCAAACCATCTCAACCTAACGTCTGGTCTGGTTCACTCCTTCACTCTGTAACCCAAACCATCTCAACCTAACGTCTGGTCTGGTTCCCTCCTTCACTCTGTAACCCAAACCATCTCAACCTAACGTCTGGTCTGGTTCCCTCCTTCACTCTGTAACCCAAAGCATCTCAACCTAACGTCTGGTCTGGTTCACTCCTTCACTCTGTAACCCAAAGCATTTCAACCTAACGTCTGGTCTGGTTCCCTCCTTCACTCTGTAACCCAAAGCATCTCAACCTAACGTCTGGTCTGGTTCACTCCTTCACTCTGTAACCTAAAGCATCTCAACCTAACGTCTGGTCTGGTTCACTCCTTCACTCTGTAACCCAAAGCATCTCAACCTAACGTCTGGTCTGGTTCACTCCTTCACTCTGTAACCCAAAGCATTTCAACCTAACGTCTGGTCTCGTTCACTCCTTCCAGGATCTGAAGGACGTGGGCCGCAACCAGCCGTTAGACACAGCTCTGCTTCCAGAGAACAGGGGCAAGAACAGATACAACAACATCCTTCCCTGTGAGTGGGCCAAACACAGACACAGACACAGACACAGCTCTGCTTCCAGAGAACAGGGGCAAGAACAGATACAACAACATCCTTCCCTGTGAGTGGGCCAAACACAGACACAGACACAGACACAGCTCTGCTTCCAGAGAACAGGGGCAAGAACAGATACAACAACATCCTTCCCTGTGAGTGGGCCAAACACAGACACAGACACAGACACAGCTCTGCTTCCAGAGAACAGGGGCAAGAACAGATACAACAACATCCTTCCCTGTGAGTGGGCCAAACACAGACACAGACACAGACACAGCTCTGCTTCCAGAGAACAGGGGCAAGAACAGATACAACAACATCCTTCCCTGTGAGTGGGCCAAACACAGACACAGACACAGACACAGACACAGCTCTGCTTCCAGAGAACAGGGGCAAGAACAGATACAACAACATCCTTCCCTGTGAGTGGGCCAAACGTCATTAACACATTTAGGGCGGGAAGGGAACCCCTTTTGGTGTTTTAAAAGCATTATGAAAAATAGCAGATCTACAAGCTCATAGCGTGGCACTCGTCTGCTATTTTTTCTTTTAATCGTTGAAAATGTGCCTCAAATCTTTGAATATATATTATTACAGAGTGAACATTTTAACTCGTATATTTGCTTCTGGGGAGGTCTCTGGAACAACATATTTTCAGATGGTGGGGGCGGAGGGGGCGGAGGCATATTATTACATATAGTTTTGTGGGGTCCTTGACATGAAATATTGAGCACCACTGAAAACAGGATTTTGAAGAAATGTTATCAAATTTCGACGTCAGGCCTAAATGGGTTAAGGAGTACAAATATGCAGCGATTAGAGAGAGAATATTGTGCCGTGGTGGTTGCGAAGGCCACGCCCCCTGCAACCTTCTCATTACTCAGCATTGCATCCAGTATTTATGTGGCCAGAGAGTCTTGCTCAACCCTCGGCTGTTTTGTTCCACGATTCAGATGACTCAACGCGAGTGAAGCTCTCCTACGTGGACGATGATCCCTGCTCTGACTACATCAATGCCAGCTATATTCCTGTAAGCCCCGAGCACTTACTGTGCATTCAGCTCCATGTCACTGTGTTTACACAGCCCAGATGCTTTATGCTTTTTGTACCTTGCACTAAATCTGTTTTTGATGATTCATCATGGGTAATCTAAATATTATAATGATCAGACATGGAACCTTAATGGTTGACCGAATTCTTTGGGTATGCCTGACACAGCGACAACACAAGTTACACAACCCGGCTATTGGCAAGATCGAGGTGGCCACTGAGATTGATCATAAGATTATGTGAATGGGAGTTATTAACTTTTGTCAAGTATTAGGAACGACTCATAAATGGTTGCAAGTAGATCGTGACAATTAAGGGACCAGTGGTTGGAGAATATGAATTAAATACTGTATGGATTGGAAAGACTCACAAATGTATTTTAAGGCTTAAATTAGAAGAATAACGAATATTGGGAAATATGGACAAGTCTGACATCAAGATCAGTAGTAAGACATTATGACCTCTTGGTCACTGTTTTCACATTTCTAATAAAAAGAGGATATAGATAAATAGATATATAGATATAAGAGATATTGTCAGTGAGCTAATGTTTTGACCTCTGCAATGTTTGTTCTTGGCTGATCCTAATACTACCCATGGTAATACTTGGATCATTGTATGACACACTGTATTGTATTATGTTTTATTACTGATTTGCCTAATTGTACAGCACTTTGGTCAACTTTGTTTTAACCCATTCTGACCGGGCACCCATTTTGGTGTTGGCATCATGTTATGCTTTAGCTATTGAAAAATAGCAGACCTACAAGCTCGTATCGCGCCACCGAGTGGCGCGATACGAGCTTGTAGGTCTGCTATTTTTGAAAAATCGAAGACACTTTTAGAATCTGATCTCAGGTCAGAATGGGTTAATAATTAAACTGTCAGGATGTAATAGACATTTTTAGAATCTGATCTCAGGTCAGAATGGGATAAATAAAATTGGATTGGATTGGATTGTAGCAGCCACGTGCCAACAACATGCTGGTGTCTTTGCCTAAATGGTAAATAATGTAATTTTGAATGATGACGTGTGTGTTTTTAGGGCAGCAGCTTCCGCAGGGAGTACGTCGCCACGCAGGGCCCTCTGCCAGGCACCAAGGACGACTTCTGGAAGATGGTCTGGGAACAGAACGTTCACAACATCGTCATGGTGACCCAGTGTGTGGAGAAAGGCAGGGTGGGTATTATATAAAGATACTGTTTTATTGGATATGGTCCCTTTATGATGAATCCCATTCTGGGCGGGAATCCCTATTGGTGTTTTAACCCATTCTGACCTGAGATCAGATTCATACGAGGTTTCCGCCGGACACACACTGGTCTGATGAACCCATTCTGACCTGAGATCAGATTCTAGAAATGTCAGTCGCTCTTCGATTTTTCAAAAAATAGCAGACCTACAAGCTCGTATCGCGCCACTCGGTGGCGCGATATGAGCTTGTAGATCTGCTATTTTTCAATAGCTAAAGCATAACATGATGCCGACACCAAAATGGGTGCCCGTTCAGAATGGGTTAAGCATTAGGTTATGCTTTAGGTATTGAAAAATAGCAGATCTACAAGCTCGTCGCTTGAGCTTGTAGATCTGCTATTTATTTTTGTGGTGCAAATCTTTGAATATATATTCTTTCAGAGCGAACGTTTTTAACTCAAATCTTTGCTTCTGGGGGGGGGGGGGGGGGGGACAACATATTTTCATATGGGGTTCCGCAGCCAAATACAGATAATTCTGGGGGTCCTTGACATGATATATTGAGCACCACTGATATAGAAACATGAGGAAAACTGTAAAACAATGGAGTAATTCCCCCCCCCCCCACCACTGCCTAACGTTGTGCGTCCTGTCCATGTTTGTGTGTTCAAGTGTGACCACTACTGGCCCTTTGACCAGGACCCTCTGTACTAACCTGTACCTGTTTGTGTGTTCCAGGTGTGACCACTACTGGCCCTTTGACCAGGACCCTCTGTACTAACCTGTACCTGTTTGTGTGTTCCAGGTGAAGTGTGACCACTACTGGCCCTTTGACCAGGACCCTCTGTACTAACCTGTACCTGTTTGTGTGTTCCAGGTGAAGTGTGACCACTACTGGCCCTTTGACCAGGACCCTCTGTACTAACCTGTACCTGTTTGTGTGTTCCAGGTGTGACCACTACTGGCCCTTTGACCAGGACCCTCTGTACTAACCTGTACCTGTTTGTGTGTTCCAGGTGAAGTGTGACCACTACTGGCCCTTTGACCAGGACCCTCTGTACTAACCTGTACCTGTGTTCCAGGTGTGACCACTACTGGCCCTTTGACCAGGACCCTCTGTACTAACCTGTACCTGTTTGTGGCCCTTTGACCAGGACCCTCTGTACTAACCTGTACCTGTTTGTGGCCCTTTGACCAGGACCCTCTGTACTAACCTGTGCATCCTGTCCATGTTTGTGTGTTCCAGGTGAAGTGTGACCACTACTGGCCCTTTGACCAGGACCCTCTGTACTATGGAGACCTGATCGTCCAGATGCTGTCGGAGTCTGTCCTGCCAGAGTGGACCATCAGAGAGTTCAAGATCTGCAGCGTAAGTCCTCTAGTCTAGTCTAGTCCACACCAGGGCTTCTCAACCTGGGGGTCGCCACATTATTTTTGGGGGTCTATTAAAAAAAAACAATAATAATAATATTTTTTCTCTTTTTTTGCAACTGAATGGCTGGAAAATGGAAATTAAGAGTTTACATAGTACATGCATAAACGTTCCTTAATTATATCTGGTTTCAGTATTTATTTATGATGTATTTTCTCTATTATTAAGGTTATCGTAGCGGTCAATTTGTACTGGTGGATGGGAGGGGCGCGGGGCGGGGGGTCACGAGACATTTGAGCCACGGACCACCATTTGATGAGATTTAAGTCTCACCCAAAACTAAAAGAATATTTTGTTTGTGTTGATCATGAGTTAAAGGGTCCCTTTGGTGACCAACTCTCCGGCATTGAGCTGGGGACCACCTGGTACCGCCTCAAGGACCACTGGTGGTCCCCGGACCGCTGGTTGAGAACCACTGCTCTCTAGACCAAAACTAGGTCACATATTACTTGTAGCATCTGTTCGCAGTGTTTGTTTTAATTTGCTTGAGAAACAAGGTGGGTGGGGTTATAACCGCAGCACATTAAACAATGCAGCGAGTGAAACGACGTGAACGGAATCACAGCGGAATGTTTGAAAGGCCGCCATGCGAGTCAGTCTGCATGTGCAGAATGTCTGTGACAACCTCACACTATCTGACTTGTCCTGATTGTTATAATAAACCCCATTCATATGATGAATTCCTGTTCTGTTCTTTACCTACAGAGAAATGTCTATTTGTATGTCTCTAAATGTTTGTATGTCTTTAAATGTTTTGATGAATTGAACAATGTGGACCCTGTTGTAAACAAGTGTAATGCTTAATTGGGTCGTCCACTCACAGTTGACAGTCTTTGTATTGAGTTTGTGCTTAAAATGTACTGTAAATTCTACAAACTGTTAATAAAGATTTCAATCAATCAATCAAAACCCATCTGACACTCCAACCATGGCAAAAACAAAAAGCATAATTGCCATTTGCAAATGCCGGTTAATGCATGTCTGTCTACATGAATACATACCATTATGTGCCCTATAAGAATAGCAGCAGCCTATTACGGTGATACATCACATTTAAACGAAACTAAATCTTACGATATTTAGTCGACTAAAACTAGACTAACACTAAAACATTTCAGGTGACAAAAATGTGACTAAAACTACATTGAAAACTATTCAAGAGGTTATGACTACTAAACAAAAACTTTGCTCAACACTATTTATTAGGAAGAACAGCTGAGCTACTCCAGGGTGGTGCGCCAGTTCCACTACACGGTGTGGCCCGACCATGGCGTACCAGAGACCACCCAGTCCCTGGTCCAGTTTGTCCGCACCGTCAGAGACTATGTCAACAGAACCCCCGGTTCCGGGCCCTCCGTCGTCCACTGCAGGTAGGGACAGGAATGCTCTTTGAGGTGTCATACAATTTACAATTTAGGCATTTAGCAGACGCTCTTAATCCAGAGCGACTTACAATAATCAAGAACAAAAGCATGGGAATACATCACAAAAGCATTTATCATAAAACATGCGTAAGCTAAGAAAGTAACAGTGGAGTATCTATATTATGAGACTATACATATAAACTATATATATATACTACTATGCTATACATATGTACTATGGCGTGCTATGACTATATACAATGCAATTATAGTGCCGTCTACATAACATTCTATAAGTCTGTATCAAATGCTATCTAAGTCTACAGAAATGCTATCTAAGGGGGTAGGGTAAGTGCTATGGGCCATGATGGAGTCTAAAAAGGTGGGTTTTCAGACTACGGCGGAAGATTGGGAGTGATGCTGCAGTTCTGACTGCAATGGGAAGTGCATTCCACAGTTTTGGAGCCAGAAGGGAGAAGAGTCTGGGACGTGTGGAGCGTTGTCCCGGCGTTTTTAGTGAGGGTACTTCCAGTTACCCTGCGTTGGCTGATCTGAGTGCCTGAGTGCCTGAGCCTGCAGGGCCAGAGTGATGCTCAAATTAGTCATCGCAGGGGTTTTCTGTGAGGTGGTATAGAGTGTCTTCACAATGCGGCAAGCTTGAGTTCATCACTGGTGTAGCCAGACAATGGGAGCTCTCTGCCCATCAATACGTCTGGTGACATCTGAGTTCTATGTAGGGGGTTAACCCATTCTGACCTGAGATCAGATTCATACGAGGTTTCCACTGGACACACACTGGTCTGATGAAACCCATTCTGACCTGAGATCAGATTAAAAGAATGTCAGTCGTTCTTCGATTTTTTCAAAAATAGCAGACCTACAAGCTCATATCGCGCCACTCGGTGGCGCGATATGAGCTTGTAGATCTGCTATTTTTCAATAGATAAAGCATAACATGATGCTAACACCAAAACGGGTGCCCGTTCAGAATGGGTGAAACATGGCGAGAACGGCAGCTAACACACGTCCCAATATGAAGGACTGACATCTGGCAACAGCCTACATTACCCATAACCCCCTATGAGCCTCAGTGCACCATACAAGCCTCCTCGCCTTCTCAGAATCACAAGGCAACCCTCAATTCTGGAAAGAAAACCTGAGAGGCATCTTTGAACTTTTTTTTCTCCCCTCCCCAATTTAGTCATTATTATCAAAGTCAAGTTATGCTATGCTGTACCACCTACATCAAACCCTAACCTGACCATATCCGCAAGCACAGAGCAGCGCATGTTCGCCAACCTTAACGCATGTTCGCCAACCTTAAATCTGGTTGTTTTTCCGCATGTCAGACTATTGACTATGTGGGAAAAGCGTCAAGAGACAGTTGAACTATGACTTCCTTTACTCTCTCACGCTCCACTGATTGGTGGTCTATTGACGAGGCCTTAGCGCTCACATTCACTCTGTATGCTGATACGTGTATAATGATACTGAATGATTCTTGATTCTTGACACAGAACTCACATTATCTCTTTATGGGATTAACTTCAGTGCTGTTGATATTTAGTATAAAGGTCAAAGGTCATTTGTCATTGACTGCCAGCATTTTTACCTTTTCTCCTTTGTAAAAAAGTGTTTGCATTTGTTGATGACATCTACATGACATGTGTTATTTATTTCTTATGCTATGTTGACACAATGGAAACAAAGTCCCCAGTACTTTTTTGTTATCTTTTCCGGCCCTGTACCACTTACTGTACCACGTGCTGTTTACATTTGCGACTGATAAAGTGTTCAATGAATCAATTAACTAAAAAGAAAATGCATAACACGTTGTAGTAAACCCTGTTTCAGTGTTGATTTTGTCGACTAAAACTATGGCGGAAAAATGTTTGTCGATTTCCTTTTTTCACTGGAGAAAACGGAATAAAAACAAAATAAAAACTAAGATAACTATGATAACTATGATGAGATGACTAAAACTAAGACTGTCTGTCTTGTCTGTCCTCCCTGGCTCAGTGCTGGAGTGGGACGCACAGGGACCTTCATAGTCCTGGACAGGGTGCTGCAGCAGCTGGACACCAAGGACACCGTGGACCTCTACGGGTCCATCTTCGACCTGCGCCTCCACCGCTCACACATGGTGCAGACAGAGGTTAGTTTTGTTTATCAAGACTATATTATCTTAAAACGCCAGACAGGGACGTGCACAATCAGTAGCACAAAGAGATATACCTGCCAGACAGACAGTAGGATACAAAGGCCTCTCTATTTTCTCAGTGTTTGGATTTTGGCCAGGCTGAAATGGATTTGGACAGGACTATCCTCGCCTTATTGTAGATACACTGATTTGGACAGGACTGTCCTGGCCTTATTGTAGATACACTGGCAGAGAGTGTTAGAGGTGGCAGGGGCTGAGATCCCGTAAGAGAAGAGGGCACTTTGGGACAAAAATAGCAAAAAGAGCAGAACAGCTATTTTCGGGGCAAAAAAACCCAGCACTCTTTAGCTGGTGGAGATACGGTGTAACGACATGTTTGTTTAACGCAAAACACTGTGTTCAAGTTCAGGAGACACCAGGGGAAAAAAGCTATTATCCTGAATGCTGCCTTTCGGCATGGCATGGAAAGGAGTGTGGCAACAGTGGCATGTGCATTTCTTTCACCATAGAAAACGCTGCATTCGTGGTCTGGAGAGGGCAGTTGTTTTACAGACGGTTTTGGGCAGGGGGCTGAGAAGCCCCCTTTATGTGTGCACGTCCCTGACGCCAGTGGCAGTCTGCTTAGAATCTCTAGAAGAGGCGGTAGGAATTGTGCAAACATCTGTCGGATTTCCAGGAAAATAAACTATTTTCGACCAATCACGAGTTAGTGTTCATGTGAATTCTTATACAATTCCAAAAGAGTCATTCTGTGTACATGAGGTGCAGGGAAATTCTCTCTGGAACTCCACCTTTGATCAGCAGCTAGTTAGTATTGTACTACAGACTATTTTGTTTTCCAGAATTACTTGTTTAAACGACAGCACTGCAACTACTGTATCTCCCATTTACCATACTTACTTATAATATTGATTGATTGATTGATTGTTGTTATTTCTTAGTATGTAGAATGGGTACATTTCAAAGACTGTTACATAAGTCATTTAACTTTGGGAGTGTAACCAAATGGACCCGCTCATTCTATTTTGTGGTCTGGAAACACCTTTAGGGCCGATTCATACTCCTATTTTAGAGCCGAATAAAAGTCGGTTCGGCTCTGTAGACTAGAGCCTACAATTTGACGTCATTTGAGGTTGGGGGGGGGGGGGGGGGGGGGGGCGGGTACCGTCCTAAAGTCGGCTCTTTGGTGCTACTGAAAATTTCTGACGAGCCAAAATCATTTCGGCACTACAGCGCCGAAACAGTGGTAAAATAGGAGTATGAATCGGCCCTTAGGCTACTGGGAAAGTGTGAGCATCACAGAGCATGTGTTCACGTTCACGATAACGCGCGTAACGTTGTGGCTGCTAATTCCCCCGTCTGGGCGGACTGGTACTCGAAAAACCCTGTTGTATTTGTCTTTTTTTTATGGGTAAAATAGCGCATTTCTTTCCTTAGCGGTTAATTAACCGTCAAGACCTAACGGTAACCCGTTAATAAAATCTAAGTCTCCATAAAAGTAAAAAATAAAAGTCTCCATTTGGCCACCCCTAACTGTTAGTATGTCTAGTAACCAACATATGCAGACTATGTATGCACCCCATCAGAAATGAGGACAGAACATCTGCGTTCTGATCAACACCATGGACAGAACATCTGCGTTCTGATCAACACCATGGACAGTGCCATAGCTTTAGAGATAATAGCAAGTTCTGTCGGCCCGTAAACCAAAGAGGTTTAGAGAAGGAAGTGTCATGGTCACGTGACTGTGCTGCGCCATGACACTTTCATGGGAGCCAAATCTCGCACCGGAAGTTACACGAATACATGGCAGTGAATGGAGGAAGCTGGGCCAGCTCATAACAAACATTATTTATGAACCATGGAGACCTGTGTCATATAATCGGTTCAGGAGCATAAAAGAAGACATACCACAGTTTGTTCTAATCACTTGCTCTTCGATGTGCACAGAGTGCACGGTACATCATTTTATTTGAGGATCTAAACAGCTGCAGGTATGGTTTCTGTCTCGGAGGTCTCGCGAGATTTGGCTGCCAGACAGGAAACGGCGGACAGTCTGGTGATAGTTGGCACGTTCAGAAACATACTTTTTGCTCTTTAGATACCTCTATAAAATGTGTACACATCGAAAAGCAACACAGCAGACAATAATGTGTTATATGTCTTCTGTTATTTTCCAGAAGCAATTACTTTACAAAAGGTCTCAGTTATTCAGAAATAGAGTTTGTTCATGAGCTGGTCACTGGGCTCCAATGCATTCCACCAAACTTCCGGGTGTGGTTTGGCTCCCATGGTGCGACGAATCTGCCGCCTGGAATTGCATGATAGCGAAAATCGGTGACCTTACCGCCATTCCATCTCAATAGCATTGATTTATGAAAAATCACACTCGTGTGAAGTGAGGTGTTAGACACATATGACGTAACTTCTCCATTCATTGTCAATGGGAATTTAATGTTTGTGTACGACGAATGTTTAATGTCCTTCCCAGTGCCAGTATGATATAACAGTGTCAGTGTACTCATCATAATGTTTAATGTCCTTCCCAGTGCCAGTATGATATAACAGTGTCAGTGTATTCATCATAATGTTTAATGTCCTTCCCAGTGCCAGTATGATATAACAGTGTCAGTGTACTCATCATAATGTTTAATGTCCTTCCCAGTGCCAGTACGGTGTCAGTGTACTCATCATAATGTTTAATGTCCTTCCCAGTGCCAGTACGGTGTCAGTGTACTCATCATAATGTTTAATGTCCTTCCCAGTGCCAGTACGGTGTCAGTGTACTCATCATAATGTTTAATGTCCTTCCCAGTGCCAGTACGGTGTCAGTGTACTCATCATAATGTTTAATGTCCTTCCCAGTGCCAGTACGGTGTCAGTGTACTCATCATAATGTTTAATGTCCTTCCCAGTGCCAGTACGGTGTCAGTGTACTCATCATAATGTTTAATGTCCTTCCCAGTGCCAGTACGGTGTCAGTGTACTCATCATAATGTTTAATGTCCTTCCCAGTGCCAGTACGGTGTCAGTGTACTCATCATAATGTTTAATGTCCTTCCCAGTGCCAGTACGGTGTCAGTGTACTCATCATAATGTTTAATGTCCTTCCCAGTGCCAGTACGCGTATCTCCACCAGTGTGTGCGAGACGTTCTGCGAGCCAGGAAGCTGCGGAATGAACAGGAGAATCTCTTTTGCCCCATTTATGAGAATGTGAACCCGGACGCCCAAAGAGGTATGCATCTTCTTTCATTGATAACGTTATTAATATCATATCATTACAAAATATATTGTCACACATAAATTAGTCTATAACTCATTATTTGTTGACTCAAATAGTTCTAGTATAGAGGGTATGCACGTGACATCATCATCAAACCAGGAAGTTATGCGGGAACGCCTACTGAGTGCCAAAATAACTACTTTCTGGCCTTGACAGCCCCATACATCCACACAGAAAAGTCCAATATGATTGCATTAAACGACGTTAAACTCACTCTGCCACTCACTTTGCCACTCGATTTGCCACTCACCTTATGCATGCGCATACCCTCTATTCAAGTTAGATAACGGACTATCGGTAATAATTCATCTTTTTTTTCTCCTCCTTTTTTGCGGGGCCCACAGATATGGTGTACACCAGACGTTAAAGATTGTATTGACTACTGAGGGAGAGAAAAGAAATACTGGAATTACTTTGTATTAAGCACTACAGGGAAACATGGCAATTTTATTTTTATACTATTTTAGATTTTTTCTTTCTTCTCCTTTCTTTGCCAGATATTATACATTTTTGGAAAGTATATAACTAGGATATTAAATTATATCAGTGTGTACCAGAATTCACCAGAATTGTATATATTTAATGTGTGTGTTTGTATATATATGCCGCTTGAATATTTTATAATGGCCACTTTGGGATATTGTAGTTTTGTTGTGTATTATAAGTTAAGATGTTTGCACATTACTTATTGCTGTGTCAAATCACAGACGAAAACCTACTATATATATTATGTGTACACTAGGGCATTCACTTCTAGTCATTTTTACTAGTTCACTAGTTGCCTAGTTTACTAGGCGACTATTAAACTAGTAAACTGTTTAACTACCTATTTAAAAAGATAAAAAAAATATATATATATATACTTTTTGGAAATAAATATTTGTACATTTAAAAACTGTGTACATTGGTAACTATAATCTACCTGATCTTGAGGCCTACAAAATAGGGAAAAGAATGTAAAATAAAAATGTAAAATAAAAAATAAAAATAGTCAACTAGTACCAACAAGGTCAACTAGTGGATTTACTAGTCGACTAGTAAACTAGTCTAGTAAACTAGTCGGTCGACTAGTTGCTTAATGCCCTAGTGTACACCAAACCTGCTTTCTACAAAGCCTATTCTCATTTTACTCCATCGCATGATGTGTCACTTGCCGGGGACGAGAACTGATCTTATCGACAAGCGACACATTGTACTAGCCCAGAGTATACTGTAAATTAGACTTACATCAGAAACAGAAACACTTCATATTGCCAAGTATGAGGTTCATAAAAACGTCCATAAATTTGCTTTGGCACAAATGAGACACATTTGATGCATTGCAACAACCCAACCTTAAATGAGTAAACACAGGACCACCCGCGACGTTAAATGGACATACAACAGGACTCGCAGGCAGAAACATGCAGACGTGTGTAGTAGACTACACTTCTTTAGACCACGGTATGGAATTATGAGGTTATTTCAACCAAATTCACTTCTGTACAGTAAACAACATTATTATTTTTTGTATCTTTAGCCTCTGTTGAGAGATGATTCATTATGACTAACAGTGAGGTCAGCATATTTGTCCTGGCAACGATGCATTTTGCCTGGCGTTTATCTTGGGTCTCTATCAGAGGAGAACACTGCAGACCAAACTGTATGTCACGGCAATCACAAGCTCTGCACCGAGACATTGTTCCAAACATATCATTAGCAGCTGTCAGTCTGGAGAGTTTATATTATGGAGGCTTTTCAGGAAGTCCCAGAGTTAATTTTGTTTTGTGTGGAGACAGTACTTTAAAATACATTTTCTTACCGACTGAGAGTCATTCTTCTTAATGGACTCAAGTGCGTTTGTTGACTAAAAGAGAAGTTTATTTTTTAGACGTTGTATAGCCAATGGATGCTTTTTTGTTTTACCGAAATGAGGGGATTTGTTTTGTTTTAATTTAACCATAAGCCCTACGTTGTGAAGGACGTAGTACTTTATAATGTGTCTAACTTACCCGTGTCAAAATGTGTGAGCAATTAAACATCATGGATGTGGAAATGTTACAGGTCTATGAGCATTAATCCATCAGCAACGCATACCAACCTTCTCCGACATGACCACAGCACGCACTGTCAAAGAATGTGTGATGGTAATCATTAAACCACCCCCCTGAAAATCCAATCAATGCCATAGGACTGTTATATGCTGAAGTTCTGTTGCAACATAAATCAACCCACTACAAATGACACATTGTGACACATGATCTGCAGTCGTTTCGATAAAACATGTAATTATGTGTTTTGAGATTGGAAGACTGACACACCATTTACTTTCTATTACTCATTCATTATGCCTCCCATGGGAGAGGCCTTGGGTGTCCCAAAACATAGGGAACTTTATTTTGCCTTTAATGAATCGGGTTGCATTGATATTAATCTTAGGCCCTTTAATAGGTCAAAGTCACCCAGATAGAGTTCAGGTAATCCCATGTCAAGAGTTAAAAAGAAACTTATTTTATACTATATTGAACTACACAAATTTAAATGTATATTACCCACTTAAGCCCAATTAAAAACTTAAAAACGATCTGTATACGTAACACAACAAGTTGCAGCGTTGTGAGTTTTGTCGCAACATATGTTATACTGTCTGACACAAATTCATAATGTATTGTAACGACCCTGTAACTTGCTCCTCCAAGGGAGCTAGCTCTCTTGGCGCGGCTTGTTGCTTGCCTTGTCTTCTCAGTTAGAGGCCGGGGTTCGACTCCAGCTCAGGCTGCTAAACATTTAGTTACATTGGTGTCAGAAGTGGTCGAGGACTGCTGGAGCGTGCCCTTACGTGAGGGACATGAGTGAAGCGTGGGGGGCGCGCTTCATAAAGGAGGGGGTAGTGTAACAACCCTTCAAAAGACCCCGGCCCATAACTTGCTCCTCCAAGCGAGCTATCTCTCTTGGCGCGGCTTGTTGCTTGCCTTGTCTACTGAGTTCGAGGCCGGGGTTCGACTCCAGCTCAGGCTGCTAAACGTTACAGTATATTAAACACCTGAGCCCTATTTTAAAAAATCACACTTGTGTGAAGTGAGGTGAGGGGCGCTCTTATCATCATACATGCATGCGTCACACTCGGTGCTCAGCCAATCAAATCATTCCCGTGGTACACACAGACACACAAGGCTGAGCATGGGAGGAGCTATAGCGCCCCTCGAAAATAACACTCGATGTACAAACTCACAGCGTGTCGCTTGTTGTGAGCTTGTAGATCAGCTATTTTCTAGATTTTGAAAATGCCCAAATAGGGCATCGCAGTCCGGCCCCCTTTCATGACGACGAGCGGCCTGGAAGAGAATTTCCCATTCATTTTTTCCCATAGACGTTTCAGAAAGTATTTCTTTAAAGACCTTTTAAGCCTCGGACAAAGCCAACTCGGATCGTGACAACTCATTTTTGTCATTTTTTTGCAACAACAAACAACAACAAAAATGTCGTACGCTAATCTTTTCTTCTTCTTTCTTAATGCTGCAGCCTGCATTCATATGGAATCAGGCAAGCGGTAGACGGCAAATGGCAAAGCCTGCTGGACGCCGGCACGTTACGGTAAAAAGATCAAATATTTTAACATCATTGATGCCGTATGTCTGCCGTTACCGGTTCTGGCTGCCGTGCCGTCCTGTTCCGTTCACCATCCTGCTCCCTCCCGTCCACTAAAGTGACTTCCGGTTTTCCGTCTACCGCTTGCCTGATCCCATGTGAATGCAGCATAATTATTTGTTCGGGCCCAAAACATTTTCTTTGTTGTCATGAGTTGTCACGATCCGAGTTGGCTTTGTCCGAGGTGTAAAGGTCTTTAAATAAACGTCTATGGGAAAAATCTATTGGAAATTGTCTTCCGGGCCGCTCATCAGGGTCGGGACTGTGACACTATAGGGGCTTTGATAGTGGTCAAACTTCCCTGCTACACACACACACACACACACACACACACACACACACACAGACAAATGATATTCAAATAAATCACAATGTTCAATATTGGGGATGAAAAGATGTCTACCAAAAAGATATGTACTTTATGGGCAAAAGCTACCCTATGATATCCCCCAAAAAAACCACACCAGTCGCGCCTGCGCACTGAGCATCACGTTCACCACATTGGGAGATTCCTGCTGCCTGGAACTCTCGGAAGTTTAGCCCAAGTTGTAGTGATTTAGCCGAGCGAGCTAGCCGAGCAGAAAAAGACGACCCGACCGGAGGCAAAAAAACTTGTTTTTTTCGGACAGGAAAGTGCACTTCGGCCGACTCTCTCCTCCACACATTGGACCACGGAGGATCGCTGGTGGATTTAGGCCGTCTTCCGTCGCCTTGTTTCCCGCAGTAATGAGCGTTAGGCACCTTTTGAAATAAGTTGTGATTGTTTTTTTTTGGCGCTCGAGCGAACGCAGAGGAAAGATGGAGGATATGTTGGTCTAGCTAAGCTAAGCTAGGAGCAGGCTAACGCTAGCTGGCTGTTGCTAGCTGGCTGGTTGGTTGACTGACTGACTGACTGGGGCTAGCTGTTTTTGTCACAATAACCTTTGGAGTTTTTGAACCGTCTTTTTTTTATATATCGGGAGAAAGTTTGGATGCTTTCGTTCAACCTCACAACGGTAAGAACTGTTTTCACCAAAGAACAGTTATTTTTATGTGTTTTTTACTGTGTGTGTGTGTGTGTGGTGGCTGCCTGCCTGCCAGACGCTTAGCTCAAAGCTAAATGCGTTGGTGTATCCCCATTCCCCAGCCAGCCGCTGTAATCTCGCGCAACCAGACCTCCGTTTTTCAATACATTTCGGTCCGGTGGTTACGCGAGATTATGGATTATTAGCTCTGTGTGCTAACTAGCTGCCATTTACACTATCGTACCACTCACTGCAGTGAATGGTACTGCTTACTTACTTACTTACTTACAAGTTTCAAAGTTGTCCTTTTTAAAGAGTAATTAGTTTTTTCATGTGTCAGAGTTTTCCCCAAGTTGAATAACCTTTTGCCGGCGCGACTCAGTCGAGACTGACTTTTTGTTGTTCATCTGATTTATCTTGTCTACACGACTGGTAAACACCCCTAGCTGGCTACACAGCGAAACACTTTTGTTAATATTTTGAAGATAAATTAAATTGCATAGATTGATTGTTTGCAAGTTATTATAGACCATCTTATGAGTATACATACAGACAAACGTATAAGCATCTTTGGTCCTTGACTCCCTTTTATCATCATTTCAGACCGTCAACGCAAAGTATTTTTCTCTCCGTAAAAATGTTTGCATCTTTTGCTGACTGGTCACTTGAAAGTTGAATCTATCCACCTCCCTCCCAGTAGTAGTTTTACACAAATTATGTTTTGCTTGCTGTTTTGAGTAATAAACGGGTAATAATTCTTGATGTACATTTGTCCGGAGTCTGCTGCTTGCTTAGGTGTACATTTTGGCTAATAATTTATACAGGCTACCACCTCTCTGATTTGTCTCCCCTCCCCCGTACAGAATTGTTGTTCATGTTGGGGAAAGGTCAAAAATCATGAGTGTCCCTCAGCCTCTGAGGATGGAACCAGGGGTACTGGTGGCAGGATTTAGGTGAGCAGACATCCATTAAATACATTTTTTTGTTATGAGTCAAATGAATGGCATTCAACTGAGGATCTTGGGGAAAGTTTGAATTGTATTCAAGACCATTGGGGGAAAATATGTAGGATTACTACTCTTAACCACTTTGTACACAACGCTCGTATAGTCATTTCTGTTGTTAAAGAGTATTTAATGGCTTTATGCCATGAACCTACTTGGCAGGCAAATCACTGTACAGCTGTTATGTCGAATTGAATTGAATAGAAATTGAATAATTGTTATGCAGTGAAAATCAACCAAGCTCTTCATATCCACTCAGAAATAACTTTTTCTAATAGAAGATTGGTTGAAACTCTGTATGTTTTATCTTGTTTAACTCGCACATAATGCTTTGGGATCATCAGTGTGATTTTACAATTAGAATTTGATTTAAAAAAACGTTTACATTTCAGACATCTGATGGTGCTCTGAAGAAGCCATGGGTAGCTGTTTAAGCTGTCCAGAGAAAGAGTCGATCCCAGATAATCATCAAAGCAAATTCAAGGTGAGTGCCTGCCGTTGCCTGTCTCAACATCATCGTCATAGTGAGTGGGAGTCTTGTCAACCCACACCCAGGATTATTCACTAATGACTGTGGTTTGCTTGTTTCAACTTTCAACCACCAAACCAGCTTATACCGCTTACCCAATACCTAACTAGATGTGAGAACAAACTCCTGCTCCCTCCCACTCCCTCTTTTGTGTTTAAAATGTTATTTGTGAAAAAAGTGTGGGGCGGGAATTGGCAACAGCCAACTAACCAAAATGTTAGTTAATTTTGGATGTGGCTGACTAAAATTCTATATTTGACCAGCCATTGTGGCAACATGGCCACTGTTTATAGTTCTTTTCTAATCTAAAAAATGTAGGGTTTGTAAAGGGGAAAAAAATAAAAAGGGGAGACCTGACCTGTAGTTTTGGTTAATGGATGAAATGTTAAAGAGTGGTCCGGGCACCTAGGCTGCTAATCCTAAAAAAGATCTTATAAAATATGTAACCAGAGAAACAGGCCACGCCTTCTACAAAGATTTCAAAATAAACCAAAGTGAAACCAAAGTGGGATAAAGGTGTATTGGGGGAGTTCCCAAACTTTCACGTCAAAGACCCCCAAATTGACACTAATTAGCCCATGGACCCCCATTAGAAAATATATGCCAAGGAACCCCCACAAGAGAAGATTTTTACGGCTCTGGCACTGGCAGTGATTTTATCTATCTATATCTAAATACCGGAGCGGTTGCGCAAAGACCCGCCCGGCAGCACTGTTTAATGCAATGTAGTCGTGTGTGTTATAAGTTTATTTTGTTGAATTACTCATGACAACGTTGTAAAAGTCAACAGTATAGCAGCACACTAGCAGACAATACACTAGTTCATTTTATTATTATTATATTTTCACAATCTGATACAGATACGCTGGCTACTTTTTAATGCTTTGATAAGTTGCACGACAGATGTATGCATATGACGGTAGTTTCATGTGACGAGCTTAAACTATAGTGTATTTAATTAAAATAGAAGAAGATGATCAGGTAAAATAATAATAATAAAATGATTGAAAGACAGAACTAGTGTATTGTCTGCTAGTGTGCTGCTTGCTTATGTTATGGATATACATACTGTTGACATTTACAACTTTGTCAACAAAAATACTTGTACACACACACATAAATTGCATTAAACAGTGCTGCCGGGCGGGTCTTTGCGCAACTGCTCCGGCATTGGAAAACAAGTTTGATTTTCACCTATTTTCATTTCAATCTCGGGGACCCCCAATTTATATTGTAAAATCAAAGTATCAGGTCCATTTGGTTCCATTTGTACACTCAAGAGTTACAGACCCATAAGAGTCCATTTGGTTCCAAACCATTATTTAGCTGTGAACCCCCTGTACTGGAACCCCCTCAAGGACCCCTGGGGGTCCCCGGACCCCACTTTGGGAACCACTGGTATAGATGTATGGGCAGGGTGGAGTTGCACTCGACATAACTGAATCTGTTCTAAACCGCAGCACCTCGAACACACATTGTCAACCTGCTCAAACCTCAAACTACAAGATCACCTTTCAGATTTGTCATGACATCATGACATGTTTGATATAATTGTGGACAGCGAGCCCAAATGTTTGTGGGGGTTCGACCTGGAGGCTGCAGATGAACCCTTAAACCCCCCACACGCGACAAGAATGTAACGCGTGAATTCACGCGTTACATTGTTGGGAGGAAACACAATTTTTGAGTTTTTTGATTTTCTTTGGCATAAATCCGTGCCATTGAACACCCTTTACATCTGTGTTGTTACGAAAATATTGAACCATTGGAAAGTAGTAAAAAGTGCTTTGGCCAAAACCTCTTAACTCCATTCCAACTCAAAATGTCTGCTAAAGTAACTAACTCCACCACCTCTCCCCCTCTCATGGAAGTAATTGACAATATATAAAGCCACAACACCAACTTTGATGAGGCTGTAAGGTTTTCTTAATTTCCTGAAAAATATATTTTTTTCATTTCCTGAAAAATTAACATTGGAGTTATGAGGTTTCCTCCCGACAGCAGAGATATATTCTGGGAGGTGTTGAAATGACTAGGGATGACATGTTTTATCATAATGTGTTGTTCAAGTTACAGTTCAGGCATAGTTTAGTGTACTCTTTAACTACTATCCCTGGTCTTACACTAGAGTGATTCAGTAATGTTTAACCCATTCTGGGCAGGAACCCCTTTTGGTGTTTCAAGCAGTATATTATACTTTAGCTATTGAAAAATAGCAGATCTACAAGCTCGTAGAGCTTGTAGATCTGCTATTTTTGAAAAATAAAATACAGATAATTCTGGGGGTCCTTAACGTGAAAAAGGTTGAGCACCCCTGACATAGAAACACACCTTTTTCAAAAAGCTGTCAGGATTTAGAAAAAAAGAATCTGATCTCAGGTCTAAAATGGGTTTAGTAATGTTAATGTAATACAACTGTACCTTTTCCTATGTCTCAAAGTTTCAGTGTTAAATTTAATTTGATCTCTAATCCCAGGGCAGGAAACGATATCCCCCCCCCCCCCATCATCTACAGTAGCTGGTTCTTCCCCAAATTCACCATTATTGACAGCACACAAGATTTGTCATTGAATTGAATTGCACTCCTGATGATGGTCGCCTGTTAAAGTGGCTGATTAAATTGAGTCACTAAAGGCCTATTCATTCATACTCCAGGTTCAGGTGATAACCTGAACCACCGAAAAATACAACACGACGTCTTTATCGCCTAAAAGTAGAGTCTGAATAAACCTTAACAAGCCACTGGCAAACTTGACCGACCTCTTCACCTTTGTCCCCTTTCAGTGATGTAAATAGGTTTTCAATGTAATGAGTCCCGGGATGCAGGGATGGTCTTTTAGAAATGAGTCCCAGGGACATTTTCTGAGTCCCACTTCAACGACGTTAGGAGTCATATTTTGCCATTTTTACAAATTTCCCATTTCATTGTATATGGTTATAATGTGGTTATATTCAGAAAAATAAATGATTATTATAACTAAAGCTAGCAAAATAAACTAATAATAAAAAAAAATACAGTAGTACAGTATAGTGCATCCTGTGGATGCAGAGGTCGTTATAAACTGCGTTTTGGGATGCAAAATGCACCCTTTTTTAATCTCTGCCTTTCTAATCTTTTTTTACCAAGAACCACCAGTCTGTTATAATTGTATAACCTGCCACAAAATTAAAGGATGACATTTTTTTGGCATTTCAGAGCATTTTATATAATTTTTGCCACATCCTAAAAACGGAAACAATAGGATTCAAGTTCATGTCATGTGTGATTCATACAGAGTAGAAGCAACACAGAAGCATGTTTCTTTTTCTTTTTGTGGTGCAACCACTCCCTTACGGAGCTATTTGTGTGGGTGGCTGCCGGCTGGGTGGGTCTGAGCACCAAAACAGCACGGTTGTTTTTCACCACCTGTGTGCAATCTAGCACATATTAACTGTATATAATGGTGATTTCGGGTGTGCCAGTACAGTACAGTACAGTAGAGGGACCCCCACACGGTAACGCTGTCATTTCTCAACTGTTTCGGACGTGGGGTGGCTCGCCGGAATCGGGCCGGCACCCTGGGTGCGTTCCTGTGGGTCTGGAACTTCCGTTCCATTTGTAGAATCTGGTCTCGGGTCTTAAAGTGCGGTATTAATTGTGTGTCCGTCAGGTGATCAACGTGGATGACGATGGGAACGAGCTGGGCTCGGGCGTGATGGAGCTGACGGAGGACGAGCTGGTCCTCCACACGCATCGCCGTGACGACGTCAGGTGGCCATACCTGTGCCTGCGTCGCTATGGCTACGACTCCAACCTCTTCTCCTTCGAGAGCGGCCGGCGCTGCCAGACGGGACAGGGTACGTCACGTCTCACCATGGGAAATCACTGTCGTTTTCAGTGGTTAATGGGTTTTTCTTTTTGGTTAATTGTCAAAAGAAAATGTGAAAACGGACGATCCACAAGCTCACAACCATTGTTTGAAGTATATAAAATAATTCATTCAAGTTTTATTTATTTTCTAAATTACACTGAGTTATTAAACTCATTGTACGTGTCGTAGAGTAATACGATATCATATAAAAAAACATCACAATACATCAGAAGATCAGGAGAAGGATAACAAAAGGTATACATGTGAATTACATCAGGTTTACAAATAAAAGCTAAGACAAAATGCTAAACAATCTAAAAACAGTTACATATTGTGGGGGTCTGTGTGCTCACCAAGGTTTTAAAACGAATGTGGTAAATCTTTATGTAGTTTGCAGGTCATTCATTAGGGCCACCAAAAGCAGATCTACCAAGTTCAGAGTTAACTTTTGGTACCTTGAATTAGGAGGGAAATGACTTGATCTGGTGTGGTAGGGTTCAGAGATCCATTTCAGAAATGAGGAGATGTATTTAGAACAATCTCCTAGCATGGCTTTATACAAGAACGGGTGCCAATGTGGTTGTCGTCTCTCTGTCAGGGAGGACCATCCAACCTTGTTATATAAGATACATTGGTGAGTACCATAGCTATCAACCGTAATAAATTAATCAATGGTGAGTACCATAATTATCACCCGTAATAAATCTAATCGATGAGTGATAAACATAGTCTAGGTGTTTAAGAGTGGATGCATGTCTATATAATTTATTTGGTGGTTAACTGATTGTTGATATAATATATTATTAATAATATAATTGATTATTCAATGGAGGGTAATGCACGTGACATCATCATACCCAGAAGTTATGCGGGGAACGCCTACTAAAACCTACTTTCTGGCTTTGACAGCCCATATATATCCAAACAGAAAAGTCCTATCTGATCGCATTAAATGACGTTAAACTCACTTTGCCACTAACTTTACGCATACCCTCTATTAAAGGTATATTCAGTGATTTCGCTTAATTCAAATATCACTTATTTTTTTGTTTTGTTGTGATAATCCTCCCTACTATAGAGTGTGCTGGCCATATAAGGAGTTCCTCCCTGTCCCCAGTTAACCCCTGGGGGTCAAAAAACCTTAGGTTTCGTTTTTGACTCTCTATCCTGATTGGACGAAAGGCTGGGTCCCACAGCCAAAAACGAAACCTAATGTTTTTTGAGTGAAACCACTGAATATACCTTTGGAAAAGTAATCGTTTGAATAATCACTAAGAAAATCATTGATAGTTGCAGCTCTTTTTTTCTTCCAGCGTCGACCTCTAGGTATTCACAATCATCACAATGACTATTTGCACTAGACTTTCTTTTGAAAGTGGTTTAATTGTTCTGAGTTTACTGCATGGAACATTGCTGCGCTTCAGCTCCACTCACTCATTTATCAGTGTATACATGTAAAGAACCCATCATCACTGAGATAGCATATTCATTTACTAATGTTAACCCATTCTGACCTGAGATCAGATTCATACGAGGTTTCCACTGGACACACACTGGTCTGATTAAACCCATTCTGACCTGAGATCAGATTAAAAAAATGTCAGTCGTTCTTCGATTTTTCAAAAATAGCAGACCTACAAGCTCGTATCGCGCCACTCGGTGGCGCGATATGAGCTTGTAGATCTGCTATTTTTCAATAGCTAAAGCATAACATGATGCAGACACCAAAATGGGTGCCCGGACAGAATGGGTTAAAAGCTTTGCGGTCTCATTTACTATATACATTTATATATATATACACACACTCCTCAGTGGGTTGTGTTGCTGATTTGGTCATATACTATTCGATGTCTGTGTAGTTGTGACATCTAGGGATGCACCGAAAGGGACATTATTGGCCAAAACCGAATACAGGAAACAGTTGGCCGAAAACCCAATACCGAATATCCGAATATGATTAATATTATATCTTTTTTCCTACCATTGCTGTCATAGCCATACCTTAAAGCTACCTGAGTTATGGCAAAATAAATGGTTATGCCAAAACTTAACTTAAATAATAATCACTATTATGGTTCCATAAAACATTTATTCAGCTCTTTTTAATGCATTAATTGCATACACTATTCGGTGATATATTTTCAGCCTATTCGGGCCGAAACCGAATAGGCCGAAAATGCATTTTTTTGCCATTTTCTGCCGAATATTTTCTGCGGACGAATATTCGGTGCATCACTAGTGACATCCACCTGCTCAAATAACTTTATTTCGAGCCAACAACGGTGTGATTTCTTTTGCATTGTGGAGCTAGCCAAATCTATCACAAATCACATGTTTTCTGCTACTGCCATGACACACCTTTTTTGCCATTGTTTTTGGACCCCATGCTTTCTCAAGGATGAGGTGGAGAGAGAGAGAGAGAGAGAGAGAGCTGGGGGTTTGTAAAGGGGTTCAGTAGGTTCTTGTGTGCGGTAAGTCTCAGGCACGCTGTCTGTGTTCCAATCCTTTCCTCCCCCCTCATCTCATAACATGACCACCCAATACTGTTGAGCTGCCATCCAGTATTGACCCCTGACTGTACATACTGTACATACATGCTGGTTGTGTCTGTGATGTTCTCATTGGACACGGATGGAATTATACCTTTTTATTCTTTATAGTGTTGTGTTTATCTCCCCCCCCCCCCCCCCCCCCAGTGTGAAGTCAGTGTTGTTTTTGGCAGCAAGTTTTAGTCCTAGTCCTAGTTTTAATTTAGTTTATTTTAGTCACATTTTAGTCACCTGGAATGTTTTAGTGCGTCTAGTTTTAGTCGACTAAATGTCATACGGTTTTAGTCGACTAAATCTACAGTTGATTTAGTCGACTAAAATGTATCTTGGCTGGCCTTGATGCCGTCGTAATGGCTGATTTTACATTTTACACAATGCGTCACGCTGCGACGCGTTGTGATCTTGTAGATCGGTTATTTTCAGCATGCACCCAAGTGTAAAATAACTTCTAGTGGTCCACTAGTCCCTTCCTGACATTTTAGTCCAGTTTGTTGCTGTTGACGAAATTGTCAATATATTTAGTTTTAGTCATCATAACTTAAAGTTTTCATTTAGTTTCCATTTAGTTTTCGTTAGTGGAAAAAAAAGGTAGTCGACGACGAACATTCTTTCGTCTTAGTTTTTAGTCGACGAAAACAACACTGGTGTGAAGAGTTGTTTCCTTGCAGTTGCAGTGATTCTTATTATTATTCTGGGTCTCCAGTGTGTGGTTTGGTTTGTCCTTGGTGTGTTTCCATACCCTTGGTTCTCTGTGTGTTCTCTCTGGTAGCTGACTGTGTTCGATAGCACTGCACTCATTGTCTCCTTTAGCACTTTAAACCTGGAGTTTTTTATCCTATTGACCTGAGCCCAGATTGTTCCTGGAAAAACCTATATTTCTATATCAGTGGTGCTTAACCCATTCTGACCTGAGATCAGATTCTATAAACGTCTTCTACATCCTGACGGTTTCCTGAAAAAGCTATGTTTCTATGTCAGTCGTTCTTCGATTTTTCAAAAAATAGCAGACCTACAAGCTCGTATCGCGCCACTCGGTGGCGCGATATGAGCTTGTAGATCTGCTATTTTTAAATATCTAAAGCACGACGTGATGCCAACACCAAAATGGGTTCCCGTTCAGAATGGGTTAAACTTTTTCACATCCACAAATATTATATTAATTTGGCCGATGACCTCTATCTGAAATTATGTTGTAATATTTGAGAGTTAAAAGCGAGTTTCGCACACATTTAATTTTAATGGGACATCTACAAGCTCATAGCCGCGCTATGAGCTTGTATATCTGCTATTTTTCAATAGCTAAAGTATGAAATTGTGGCTAAATGCTAAGGTGACACAGATGCGTTCCAGGTCGTAATGGGTTATAGCAGATCTACAAGCTCACAACACGTCGCATCGCAGGCTTGTAGATTGGTTGTTTGTTGCTGCGTGACAACGTGTTTGTCGTGACTCGTGTGTGAGTGACACTGTTGTGCTACAAAGTATAAATCAGGCTTATAAGCGGATAACTTCACCTCTATTTCACTGTTTGAGATCACCTCGTTTCAGCTAAAAAAAAGAATACGTTTAAATTTGTCTTTCTCTTAAATATATGCCCCTTTCTTGCTTACACCACGATTATACAATTTCTGTAATCGCGGTGTACTTTTCATTATTGCGACCGTCATTACCGTCATTAATTCAGTATTATCTCCAGATCTTTTGAGTATCAGTTATCAGATATCTTTTGAGCAGAAGGCTAGATTGTTATTACAGTCTAGTTCAATTATATTTAAATGAAGGGTACATATGCATGAAGGCACTGAAGGAACAAATCTCGAATATTTATGTAAAATTATCAACAAAATGAGCACTGAGGGTGACAAAGATGATGATGTGTGGGACCCTGTACTCTTTTGATGCTCACTCATCGATTCCCGCTCTGTGTGTTTTTTGGCGTAGGGATCTTTGCCTTCAAGTGTGCTCGGGCCGAGGAGATCTTCAACATGCTGCAGGAGGTGATGCACAGCAACAGCATCAGCGTTGTGGAGGAGGCTGTGATCGACCCCAACCACCAGGCCACACACACTCCTGCAGGTATAGACCCCAACCACCAGGCCACATACACTCCTCACACTCCTGCAGGTATAGACCCATTCTGACCTGAGATCAGATTCATACAAGGTTTCCACTGTACACACACTGGTCTGATTAACCCCAACCACACACACTCCTCACACTCCTGCCAGGTGTGTTACTTTACATTA
Source organism: Protomyctophum parallelum (assembly GCF_964188405.1). Classification (NCBI taxonomy): domain Eukaryota; kingdom Metazoa; phylum Chordata; class Actinopteri; order Myctophiformes; family Myctophidae; genus Protomyctophum; species Protomyctophum parallelum. The sequence goes on from NC_139700.1 coordinate 54,596,960, forward strand.
TTACATGGTCTTGGTTGAATGCTTGATTCTGATTTGTCATTCGCTGAATTCAGCGGTGAGTTATGTGTTGATAACAGACCGCTCCGCTCTATAACAGACCTCTGCCTAATCAAACCCTCTGAGCACCAGCTGCGTGGCTTTCGCCCCACTTGATTTACTGCTGTTTCCAACATGACAGCCATGTAAACACACACACACACTAGTCACACACAATGTCATTTACAGTTAAACATTGTTCTCAAAAATGTTTTTGAAAACATTTGAGCCAGAAATTGACGAAGCAGTACCCGAAAATAGATTATATTTGATCAACTCACTTCCGACAAGCCCTGCAGCTGGCCAGACGCAGCCTGCGCAAACTTATGGAATACTTTTTTGTTGTGTTTTGGGTCAATGTATTCATTTATGTTAGGTAGACATGTAATAAGCGGGATAATATCTGGCTAGGTGGTCATTGTTGGGAGATAATTCACCTTCAGGGAGTTTAAAGCGCAAATAACATGCATTTTAAAACTGCTTTTAATATTTAATAATCATATGGTCTATGTCCCTCAAAGTTATTTCTAATGGTTTGAGCCTCAATCACCACTCTGACATAACCAGGCCTTGTCATTTCTTTCTGGACTTTGAAAGCAGTTTTAGCTGCAGTACCACAATGTCCTGAGGTGGTGGGGGTGCTGATATGCAGATTATTTAATATTTGAGTAATTATAATACTGATGCTAGATAAAACCAGGCTTGTTTCCATTCCATTTAATTTCCATTAAAACACCCATATGACATGAAGGCCTGATTGTTCAAAATTGTTTATTTGTGGGGATAGAAAACACATAAACACAAAATAAATTGAAAAAGTTGAATTTTATGTTATAGGTCCTTTAACCACCTTCGCCTCGGTGGTTAACCTCCCTGTCTGTGAATTATCTCCCGACAATGACCACCTAGCCAGATATTATCCCTTACGTAACGCGCACGCAGACGCACACACACGCACACACACACGCAGACGCACACACACGCAGACGCACACACACTAGGGCTTTCACTTCTAGTCATTTTTACTAGTTGCCTAGTTTACTAGTCGACTATTTGTTTAACTACCTATTATGTAAAAAAAATATATATATATATCTGTACATTTAAACTGTACATTGGTGACTATAATCTAGAATTCTAGATGATCTTGAGGCCTACAAAAACGGGGGGGGGGGGGGGGGGGATGAAACTAGTCAACTAGTACGAAAAAGGTCAACTAGTGGATTTACTAGTCGATTAGTTGAATAGTCGACCAGTTGAATAGTCGACTAGTTGCTTAAAGTCCTAACACACACACACACACACCTGCAGGTATTCATCTTTACAGTCACACACCTGCAGGTACAGCAGAGTGGTATTACAAGTACATTAGTCTGTCTGTCTGGAGTGTAATTTGTCTGTCCTACTGTACATGCCTCTTTGGCAGCCATAACTTTCAGGGTCATCCTGGTTTTTATTTAAAGGCAATTGTGCAAAGGGGGGGGGGGGCCGGTGAGTTTAGAAAGTTATTAGCCTAAAAAAAAAAAGAAAAAACTAGATTGAGTTTCTACCTTGGGTACACTCAGACATACCACATATTTCAACAGTTCATCACATACATTCCTGCAGGCACACATGAAAGCACATGCACACCCGCCTTCGGGCAAAACACACACACACACACACACACAGAGAAAGGAGAGTGAACATTCCATTAATGACTGTTGCATCACTGCTTGTGTGTGTGTGTGTGTGTGTGTGTGTGTAGCTATGGGCTACTCCGTGCCCACGGTGCCAAACGGTGTGACCAGGATCCCGTCGGTGGGCGAGGCGCCGTCCCACCCTTCCACCCGCCACCCGTCTGTGGCCAGCACCCGCCTCCCCTCGGTGGGGGAGGAGTCCACACACCCTCTGCTGGTGGCCGACGAGGCGGTAAGACGACCACAGTGACACGCAGATTAACTTGTTCAGTCACAGCAGCACAACAGGGCTGTTGGTTTTGGCAGCACGTTATAGTGTTTTAGTCATAGTCTCTTGAATAGTTATCATTTATCAGTTTCAGTCACATTTTATTTTAGTCACCTTGAATGTTTTAGTGTTAGTCTAGTTTTAGTCGACTAAATGTCATAGGATTTTAGTCAACTAAATCTAGTTGTTTTAGTCGACACAAATTTTGGCGGGCCTTGATGCCGTCGTAATGGCTGTTTTAACGCTTTGTGAAAATGGCCGATCTACAAGCTCACAGCTCGATCGGCTATTTTCAGCTTGCAACAAAGTGTAAAATGACTTATCCTGGATCTCTTGTCCACTAGTCCCTTCCTAACATTTTAGTCTAGTTTTTATTTGTTGATGAAATTATATATATATTATATATATATACTTAGTCTTAGTTTTAGTCATCATAGTTTAGTTTTCATTTAGTTTCCATTTAGTTTTCGTCGGTGGAAAAAGGTAGTCGACGAACATTTTTTGTTTTAGTTTTAGTCGACGAAAACACTGGTTTCAGCAGCAGCAGTTGTAAGTGATATTTGGGACAATAGCCGTTGAAGTACTATTGGGAACCTCTTTTGGTGTTTATAGCATTATGTTGTACTTTAGCTATTGCAAAATAGCAGATCTACAAGCTCTTAGCACGGCACAAGCTTGTAGATCTGCTATTTTTTTAACTCAAATCTTTGCTTCTGGGGGGGGGGGGGGAGAACATAAATTCTGAACAGAACCAGTATCTTTTACTAGGGCCTTCAAATACAGTACTTTTCTAACAAAGGAAGGCAATTGACCTTTTTACCAATGACATAATATTAAAGAAACTGTTAACTGGTTTGTACCGTCACTTTAAAGGTTAGTTTTGTTTACCCGGACAGCGCTGGTTTACACTTTTAGCCCGACATGTTTGTGCCAGCGTGGATGATTACATTTATTTCTTGATCGCATCTTATCTTGATTGTTTAAACATGACGTCATGGGCCGCTGTGCTCAATATCAGGCTTGTTAAGCCCAAAGCTTATTGATAACGCGTACTCAATAAGCTTGTTATCAGACTTTTTCGGGTTTCGGTTATCGAGCTCCATCCCTATGTATAAGAGCGCCCCTCACTTCTTATTATTTATTTTTTTATGTTGCGTCAACATTTCTGCAAAGTCATGAATATGTCAGTAAAAGAAATACAGTAAAATTAAGTCATTAATGTTGATTTTGGCTTCCTTGAAGGCAGGAAAGAAAACATTCAAAACCCTTAAAAAATGCTGGTATGCTGGTAATGGACAGCAGTAATGTGTATGTGATTTGTTAGTCAAAATAACAAATTAACCCATTCTGAACGGGAACCCATTTTGGTGTCGGCATCATGTCAGATCTACAGCAGATCTACAAGCTCATAGCGCGCCACCGAGTGGCGCGCTACGAGCTTGTAGGTCTGCTATTTTTGAAAAATCGAAGAACGACTGACATTTTCAGAATCTGATCTCGGGTCAGAATGGGTTAATCAGACCAGTGTGTGTCCAGTGGAAACCTGGTATGAATCTGATCTCGGGTCAGAATGCGTTCATCAGACCAGTGTGTCCAGTGGAAACCTGGTATGAATCTGATCTCAGGTCAGAATGGGTTAAAGATCATGACAGAATAATGAGGTGTATATATATTGCAGATCCACACCTACGTCAACACCACAGGCCTCCTGGAGGACCAGCCCAGCCCGCTGACGGCCACCACCCCTCTGGAGAGCCCCGGCTCCCCCCGGTCCCAGTGCCCCCCGACCCCCCCGCCGCCCCCCCGGGGGGTCCGCACTGAGCCCCTGGGGGCCCTGGGGGCCCTGCCCTCCTCCTCGCAGCCTCCGGGGGAGCCCCAGGTACTGATGGAGCCCGAGGGGGTGCGCTTCGTGCTGGGCCCCACCCCCGTGCAGAGGCAGCTGATGGCCAAGGAGAAGGAGAAGCACCTCCAGCCCCCTGGGGAGGGGGAGGGGGAGGAGGAGGAGGAGGAGGAGGAGGAGGGGGGTAAGGAGAGCGCCGGGGGGGAACCCGCCGGGTCAGAGACTAACGGCCACGTGGACGCTCAGCAAAGTGCCGCGGCGGCGGTGGAGGCGGAGCCGGCGGTGGCGCCGCCCGCGGCGGCCTCCCACCACACACACTCCAACGGCTCCGCTGCCCCCGCCGCGTCCTCCAGAACCTCCCCCACCTACGTCACCCCGGCCCCCCCCTCCTCCTCCTCCTCCTCCAACCCGGCCACGGCTCCCCGGCGCCACCGCCCGCCCCCCCTCACGCCCGCCGCCGACACCGTGGTCCAGAACGTCAACAACTCGGCCCAGCGGCGGACGGCCCTGCTGGACTACGAGAACCTCCCTGCGCTGCCGCCCGTCTGGGAGACCCGCAAGCCCAGCGGCGCCGAGGAGGAGGAGAACGGCGGCGGGCGTGGCGGCCTGAAGACGCCCTCGCTGAACGGCTACAACCACCACCACCATCACCACCACCACCACCACAGCCTGCTCCACCACTCCTACAGCCACCCGCTGTCCGCCTCGCTGGAGCCCTCCCACAACTACGTCAACACGGAGAACGTGTCGGCGGCGCCGCTCAGCGCCCACCGGCCCGACACGGCCAACCGCCGCGCGGGCCGCACGGAGGGACCCACCATCTTCAACTTCGACTTCCGCCGGCCGCTGCCCTTCGGCACCATGGGGGCGGCAGAGCCGGCCAAGACTCTCAACTACATCGAGGTGGAGATGGACGCCGGGGGCGGGGCTAGTAGCGGGATCGGCGGCGGCGGCAACAAGGGCGGCGGCGGCGGCGCCTCGGACGGCAGCAACCCCCACACGCCGCGCACGCCCACCTCCCCGCTGCACCCCAGCACGCCCACGCGGCGCACGGAGCTGTACGCGCTCATTGACATTGAGCGCACGGCCGCCATGTCTAACCTGCAGAAGGCGCGGCCGCGGGACGACGGCACGTCGCGCAAGACGCGGCACAACAGCACCGAGCTGCCCACCAAAAGCACTGTTTGACCTACGACCCCCCCCAAACCCCCCACCCCACCCTCCCCAATTAACCCATTTAGGCCTGAACATATTTTATGCTTTAACTATTGAAAAATAGCAGATCTACAAGTTCGAGCTTGTAGGTCTGCTATTTTTTTTTAATCGTGAAATTCTTTGCAAATCTTTGAATATATCTTTTTAAAAGCGAACGTTTGTAACTCAAATATTTGCTTCTGGGGGGGTCCCTGGAACGACATATTTTGAGATTTTCACACATTTTCACGATTTTTCAAAAACAGCAGATCTATGAGCTCGCTGTGAACTTGTAGATCTGCTATTTTTCAATAGTTAAAGCATAAAATAATGGTTAAAGTGGTTGCGTTCCCGTCCTAAATGGGTTAACATTTTGCCTCTAAATACGATACACAACGATCGGCACAAACGGAACGCCCATCTTTATATTCTTATAATGGAGAGACTTTGAAAAAGATGCTGAATATCGAGAGACTCCGCGAGGAGGAAAAAAAAAAAAAGTCTTAAGTTAGTTAACAGACTTCTCTTTTTCTTTTTTTTTGTGCGTGTGGTTACCTGTAAAAAGGAAAAGTTCAGGTAGACCAAAAAAAGAAAGACAAAAGAAAAAAACAAACATGTAAACCCTAGGTACTTGCCATATACCAATTTATTCCTATGGTAATATCTGCATACCTCTTTTTTTCCTTCACTCATTCTACAGTGCATTTTGGGTTTGTTTATTATGTTAATAAGACTGGACTGCATTCCTCCTCCTCACCCATTCCCTCTCCTTATATGGTACAAATCAGTATTACTGAGCAAAGCATTCCATTTAGCCTTTTTTTTTATTATATATGATTCACTACATGCTGCTGTAATTTCAGTATCTAAGGATGACATGGTACACTACATTATGTTTCTGACTATGTACAGTAGATTCTGGCACAATAAATGTCTGTTCTGTTTTTATTTGTACTTTAGCCGATTAGAGGCCTGTCTTTTTTTTTTCTTCTGTTTTTAAAAAGGAATCTCATTATCGAGTGAGATTGCCCAGTTACTTCTTATCGTGTCACGCAGCAGGCTGCCTTGGGGCGGGGGGTGGGGGGTGGGGGGGGGGGTGTAGTGATGGGACCGGGGGGGGGGGGGGGGGGGGGGTTAGTGATGGGACCTGGGCTAAGTCCAAGGACTGTCTAAAGAGGACAAGAAGCGAAGACCGTACGGGTGACGCCATGTTGCTCACATGGTGCACCATGGAAGGAAAGAATACATGCGCAGTTGCAGACCAAGGAAGCTGAAGGAGGAAGTGTTGGCTGCATAAAGCCCACTGCGCATGTTTCTTTCCTTCCATGGAGCAACATGGCGGCGCCCGTACGGTCTTCGCTTCCCGTCCTCTTTAGACAGTCCTTGGCTAAGTCAAGGAAGCTTTGAGAAGGAAGTGGTCACATGACTGGGCTGCGCCATGACACTTTCATGGACACTTCCATGGGAGCCAAGCTACCCGGAAGTCTATTTTTATAGAGGTATGGTATCTAAAGAGCACAAAGTACCTTTAGTGAACCTTGTGAAGTATCGTGAGACTTCCCACCGTCTCCTGTCTGGCAGCCAAATATCGCGATACTTCGGAGCCAGAAACGATACCTGCTGCTGTTTTAGATCCTCAGATAAAATGATATACTGTGCACTCTGTGCACATCGAAAAGCAAGTGATTAGAAGACAACCTGTTTGATATGTCTTACTTTATATTCCTGAACCGATTATATGACAAGGGTCTCAATTGTTCATACATAATGTTGGTTATGAGCTGGTCCAGCCAGCTCCATTCACTGCCATGTATTCATTGCACTTCCGGTGTGAGTTTTGATCCCATGATCCCAAGTGTCATGGCGCAGCCCAGTCACGTGACCACTTCTCTTCCTTCTCAAATATTCCCTGGGTTAAGTAAATGGGAGGATTTCAGAGATGCAAGATTTAGAGGTCAGTTTATTGTACGAGTGCTTCTGTAAGTATTTTTTTTTAGATGGACTCAGGAGTGGGATGTATGAATCGTATGAAAACTGATTGCAATTGGGTGACACACAAGCAAGATTTACTGCACTTTCAAAAAAATAATATTGCTAATAAATTGGCCTCATTCATTTTTAGCTTGCACACAATTTCTTTTCTCAGTTCACACTGCTGAGTCCAACCTTAAAGTTACAATCCAGACGTTTAGGAGACGACTTTCCGTCTCCCAATGGCGGTAGGTCATTTCAACGATGGCCAAACAACAATAAAGATAGTAGTGTGTCCAGTCCGGTGTTCCCCTTCAAATTTGGATATTAAACCACTTGTCTGTCCGACCTGCCTACCCACACCAGGGTCTAAGTGTACCCATGAAATGGTAATGGAGCGTTGCAGTCCCGCCCCCTTTCATGACGACGCCAGGCCCAGGAAATAATTCCCAATGCATTTTTCCCATAGACATTTCAAAAGATATTTATTTAAAGACCTTAATAAGCGTCATACAAAGCCAACTCGAGTCATGACAAACACTATTTTCGACCAAACAAATAATTACAAAGAAGGGAAAAAAGTGTATGTTTGTCATGATTTCTCACAACTCGAGTTGGCTTTGTACGACGCTTAAATAAATACTTTTTGAAATGACTGAGGAAAATGAACGGGTAATCATTTCCTGGGCCCTGGTAAGGTGGCGGGACTTCGACGCTCTATTGAAACCACCACTCACCATTGCAGATCTACTATCCCCATACACATTTGTTAAATTATTTAACCAATGTGATCATTTAAAATAAGGCCTGGATTGTAGCTTCAACGTCACATTTGATGGCACAATTTTGTCCCAAATGTCCTATCCTCTAGTCTATTGAAAGTTACATATTTCATCCGTTAAGTCGAAAGAAGTGACCTGAATGAAAACGTGTGGCTTTATTTTATCCGTCACCCAAAAGATGACCCAAACGGTCTCTCTGCCTCCCAGTGTAGGTTTTGGTAACATGTTCAGGGTAACATTTATAATTCAAAGGATATGTGTAGTATTTAAGGTTGCGTCTGAAATCTGTGTATTGCCTACTAAACGGTACGCTATGTTTAACCTACTGGATGGTATAGACCAGAGCCTTATATATAGACAGTTACACAAACTGCGTTCACTTAATGGGGCCAGTCCAATGGCGGCTCTCCTACATAAGACTACGCATTGAGCGTAGGGACAACCAACTGGGACAAGTCCTGGACCTGAAGTAGGCAGAACTGCATTGTACTCGGGCAACAGCCCAGCTTTAATGATCTTAAATCCCTTTTATTTTAAATTGTTTTGTAGTAATAGTACAACATAAACATTAAAGAGACTTTAGTTGTTACTGTACAATACTTTAAAACAGTTGTCATATTGCACACATGCCTAAAATAGCTCTTATTTGCACCGCCCTCGTTGAAAACAATGCATTTCCAACTCCAGCTTGTCTCAGTCCAGGCTGCATGAACAGCGCTCGGTTTCTGCCCCCTCAATGTCGTAACTCTCCTATTAGAAGGCTCTGGTATAGACTAAATGGTATGCGTTCACTTTGGACATATTACATAGTCGTTTAGTATGCATCATACATACTATTTAGTAGCTAAGCTACTATAACTAGGCTTTTGGACATACTAAATGGTATGTTCGTATTTCGTACTCTAAAGGTTGCACGCTGGACGCGTTTTTCGGATGTCCAGTGCAACCACCTTTGGTAGTGGTGACTGGTGAGTAGCCCTCTTTAAATGTTGAGTTTCATTCCATTTATAATTGGTAACTGTTTAGTGTTTACTAAGCCTGTACTGATGGTTTGGTTTGGTGATGCTGGCGGCGTGATACTTGACACAAAAACTAGTTCCATGTGACAGAGCATTCTATGTTGAACGCTATATGGTAGAAATGTGTCAACGGTACAAGTGTCAATTTAGTGTTTTAATGCATGTCCCCCGGTGCCCTCCACCAAATGACCGGAACTACTTTAATATTCACCTAAATCAGACCAGAACTCCCACCTACCACGCGACTCAGGTAATCAATATCTTTGCAACCATTTTATTCATTGGTATTGGTAAATGTATTTCCTACAGCTTTTAAATCCAAAAATCTGAACTAAACCTTTTAAAGGGTGGGATGTGTACCGAACCTCCCCTACACAATGATAAACTGATGTACTATATTGTATGGCTGACTGGCTGAGTCATTGTGACACAGTATTAACCCATTCTCGGGGCGGGAACCCCTTTTGGTGTTTTAAGCATTATGTTGTACTTTATCTATTGAAAAATAGCAGATCTACAAACTCAGCGCAGCACCGAGTGCTGCGCTACGAGCTTGTAGGTCTGCTATTTTTGAACAATCGTGAATCTTTGAATGTATATTCTTTCAGAACGAACGTTTTTAACTCAAGTCTGCTTCTGGGAGTTCCCTGGAACAACATATTTACAAATTTACAAATACATATATTTTTGGGGGTATTGAGAACCACTGATATAGAAACATGAGGTTTTTTAGAAAATTATCATGATTTAGAGAAGACTAAATCAGGTCTAAATTTAAAGGATCAAGTGCAGTGACAGATAAGTGGTCTCATAGTAGCTCTTTCGACATTGGGCAGCGGTGGAAAACGAACTCACTTTTTTACTTGAGTAATGTAAAGTAAGCTGCAATGTAGAAATCCTCATAAAAGTGTTGCTGGAGGTAGGTATAAATTTATTTTGAAATAGATCTGCAAGTGAGTGTTGTGAGCTTGCAGATCTATTTTCAAATCGCCAAAGGATAGATAGGGTTGAAGTGGTTAATGCATGTTCTGTAATAATCAAGATCTTCAATGCAAGTGGTAGTTACGAAGGGGTTCAAATACTTAGTGGAGTAAAAGTACAATATTTGCCTCTGAAATGTAGTGGAGTATAACCAAAGTTACAAAACATGCACTAACATGGAACCCACAAGGCAGGAGGAAGAGAGGAACACTTTAGGGCAGTGGTTCCCAAACTTTTTCATGTCAAGGACCCCAAATTGACACTAATTAGCCCCGCAGACCCCCATTTGAAAAGATATGCCAGGGACCTCCATAAGAGTAGATGGTTACGGCTCTCGCAGTGATTCTCAACACATTTAATTTCTAGGACCCCCAGTTTGACATGCATTAGTCTTAAGGACCCCCAGTTTAATGGCATTTCTATCTCTGGGACCCCCAATTTATATTATAAAATCAATGTTAACTTAACTCTGAGAGTGTACACATGGAACCAAATGGACCTGTACACTCAGAGTTACAGACCCACAAGGGTCCATTTGGTTCCAAACTATCATTTTGCTGGGCACCCCCTGGAACTCCCTCAAGGACCCCTGGGGGTCCCCGGACCCCACTGGAGAAGGACCACAGAGCGGGAGATGAAGGCACAAGGGCTGGATTGGAGCCGGGCACAAGACCGGAGAGGATGGAGGAGTTTCAGCATTGGCCTACAGTATGTTCCTCAGGGAATGTAAAGGCCTAATTAAGTAAAGTAAGTATGTAGTGCAGTAGAAGTAAACGTATTGAAATTTGGAAATACACTAGTAAACCTCCAATTGTACAGTGCTTATCTATTCAGCCCTTTTTTCTTAACTATGTGCGATTCATTGGAGAAGTCTCCAGTTCTCATCAGAAAGACAGCCATTCGGTTGAGTTCTAAATGAACACCTCTGCAGAAAATCAATCTAACATCACACTAGCAAAGGCTTAATTTAAATGAACGCAGACAAATTGCCGTTGCACAATTTAGAACAAACCTGTTTGTAAAAGGTCACGGACGAGTACGAAAAGAAAGTACTTCTATAAAATGGAAAATACATAATTATGGAGTGAAAAACACCCTTTGACTACTTAGCCATGTGCACATAGACAACATTAAACATTTACACATTTTAAACCATATATAGCACAGATGAGATAAGGCTTTCAATCCGCAGAGTCCCCTTAGATTATAGATGAAATAAGGGCAACAGATTTCATTCCATAAAGTGAACTTTTGAAATGTCATTCCTTTTAAATATACTGCTAACTTTTTGTTATCTTCCTTTTCGATGTCACTGAAGAAAGCATTTATGTATCACTTAATGTAATGTATCAACTTGTAGATTAGCTGTTTTCGGTAAGAGCAACCGGTGCACAAACAAGTACAAATTGGAGTGATTTTGATTTTTGTTTTGTTTTGTCTCTTTTCAGATAGGGATGATAATTGCACACCCCGGACCCTGCCAGGAAGACTAGGGGCTCTATTTTCGTCCATGCTAAACCCCTTATTCCTAAACTACTTTGCCAAACTATATACTGTATACTATATATATAGGGTAGGCAACCTTAGGCACGGGTGCCAACATTGGCACAGGGGAGGGTGATCACTGGCACACTGGCATAAGGGTGAGAGAGAGAAAGTTTTTATTTTAAAATTAAATATTCCAAAAAAGTGTAGTCAGTTAAATTAAGTCCATTCACATCTACAAATGACATGATAATTTACATCCTGCACATAATTGTACATTCATTCAAACTTCTAACTCATGACTGGGGAGGGATTAGGTGGGTTATTGCTCTGAGTTTAATGATCATTACATCCTGAAAATATTCCTAAGCCTGTTATATGTATCCTATATGGACAGTCATAATTATATATGGCACACTGACTATCACACAAATTAAAACATGGCACTTCATGTAAAAAGGGTTGCAGACCCCTGATCTATATCAACACATTGTGAGCTTGTAGATTGGCTGTTTTAACAATGAAAAAATGTTTTTCAAAATAGTAAAAAAAAAGAAAAAAGGCAAAGTAGTTTAGGGATAAGGGCGGGGTATAGTTTAGCATGGATGAAATTAGAGCCCACGGTCAAGGACTCCAGGCAAAGACCAAGGCAAGCTACCCCGAGTACCTGGGCTGTACAGGCCAGGGTGATGGAGACAGAGACAGGTGGCACACAAGATGAGAGGGACCAACAACCTGCTCCACACAATTCTGAACCAACTAACCCACCAGGGAGGGCCACGAATTGACACAACAACAAAGTCCTGGTCTCCCCCCGCCCCCGGCTGTTTCTGTCGGCAACAGTGATCCAAACGGTTATCACCAACACAAACAACACAAACGTTTTATGTATGTGATGTATTGCCATGCTTTTTGTTCTCGCTTAATGTAAATCACTCTGGATTAAGAGCGTCTGCACGGTCTGCTAGCCTAAATTGTTATTTGTAAATTGTAAAATTGATTCAGAGAAAGGGAAGTATGGTTGAGTAGGCCTATAGACAAAAAAAACCCTCACAACGAAACGAGTTTCAGAACTTTTTTCACTTTTTTCATTAAATTCAGTGGGTGGCTGTGTTTCAAAGAGCCAGAACCAGAGACTGTTGTACTCCCTTCTCTACCTCCTCAATATTTATACTATTTTAGTCATGAATTGCCAGTATTTTAGTTGCTTTTTTATGCACAGATTTGTGATTAGCATACATTTGTTTTCTTTCTTTGCACATCTACTTCATTTGAATAGTAGTAGTAGTAGTTTTCAATGAAAACTACTACTCCTACTACTACTATTGAAATAACGTAGACTAGTTATTCGAGACTATTCTGAAGGGCTGATCGGGCTGAAACCTTGACAAAATGTGGAGTCACACTGACACGTCATAGATACGTTAGGTCTGTCACAGGCTGGCCACATTGGAGCCAGAGCCACAGCATTCAGATTTTGAGATCCATATGATTGATAGATACCGTTTTTTAAACAGGACTTCAACACGTGCTCCAGTGTGGAGGTATTAACCCACACATGAACACACCTTTGAGAAAACGTGTGGACTTTCAATGGATGCCGATGTAGACATAATTGATGTTCAGACTCTCGCATACATTCCATACTGGAGCACTTGTGAGTCGTGGCCCGGGCAGGCCTAGCACTAGCGGTCCGGGCACCTAGGCTGCTAATTGACTCCCGACCCCGACGACCTTTGCTGCGTGTCAAGCCCCCCCAAAAAAATTCGGGTCGGCACATATTATTTAATTTGCATCTTCCTCAGAGTCAAAAGGCCTGTTTTAAGTGTTAACCTCTAACCTCTAACCTCATCTTCCTCAGAGTCAAAAGGCCTGTTTTAAGTGTTAACCTCTAACGACTTGTATGTTTTGCAGGTTTTGTATGTTCTGAGAACATGAAGTTGAACTTTAATGTGTAACCAATTAAACCCTACCTGACCTGTACATTAACCAAGTCTGTGGGCTACATGGTCCTTTTTTCAACAACAATGTGTAATAATAATTGTGTATAATAAACATTATAAAACAATAATAAGTAATCCACGTAAATCGAGAACCGTCAATCCGACGTCAAATTCGACACACGCGTTCCAAACACGCAGTGCAGTGCCCGGTGTCGAATCGTTCGGACCGCCACAAAAGGCCTCCATCCGGGCTCTGGACAGCTGGCCCCTGCCCTTGGTCCATATATGGAGCTGGTCTGTTCTGACATCACAACACTCCATATATGGGCATGCCTGACACAGAACTCCATATATAGGAATAAAGGGACACAGAGAGACAGATACAAAAAACTCCATATATGGGCATACAAGGGACACAGTCACAGACAGATGGGTGGAATGGGTACTCTGACAGTTCGCCTCACCGACCCACCCCCCCACAGGGAGTGCAGTGCCCGATATCGAGTTGGTCAGACCCACGGTTGTCCAGAACCGCCACAAAAGGCCTCCGCCCGGGCTCTGGACAGGGCAGGGCAGGGCCTCTACCCAGGCTCCATATATGGAGCTGGCCTGTTCTGACATCACAACAATTTTGGCATGCCTGACATCACAACACTCCATATTTGGGAATGCCTGACACGTACAGAACTCCATATATAGGAATAAAGGCACACGGAGAGAAATCTCCTTATATGGGCATAAAAGGGACACAGACAGATGGGTGGAACGGGTACTCTGACACGGGTAAAACGGGTATTGATTTGAATAGCCGGGTGGGGCATGGATCTCCAACTTCCATCGTTACCGACTCTACAGCCGGGCAGCGGTCTAGTCTTTTACAATCTGAAGTAGGGACTATAATATACATGGGCAACTGGCGGCCCGCATGTTGCTGTTACAATTCCAAACATGCAAACATAACCCGCTTTAATTAGCTTAATGACTGGTATTACAATTTTATTGTCTCTTTTATAGTCTAGGCTCTTTTTTTGCAGTTCATAAAATGTGTATAACTAAATCTGTCTCTCAATGAACTAATGGTGCTTTTTAATTTATTGGTTTTTAAAAAGTGGATTTTAGATTTTAATAGTATTTTAGCTCTCTTTTAACTAGCATACTAAAAGCCAGTGAAACGACATTTCGTTCTCTTATGCATTTTATGTATCTGCTGAATTACAATAAAGCTATCTATCTATCTATCTATCTATCTATCTATCTATCTATCTATCTATCTATCTATCTATCTATCTATCTATCTATCTATCTATCTATCTATCTATCTATCTATCTATCTATCTATCTATCTATCTATCTTATCTATCTATCTATTTTTATTTAATTTCAAATGCATTTAGATAGATAGATAGATAGATAGATAGATAGATAGATATCTATCTATCTATCTATCTATCTAAATGCATTTGAAATTAAATAAAATTTTTACTTTTCAGGATTTCAATTCAAATATAGCAAAACAGCAGATCTACAAGCTCAAAGCACATTTTGAGCTGTATAGATCTGCTATTTTAGATAGGACAGTAATGTGGCCCTCTGGAGCTTAATGACTGGTATTACAATTTTATTGTCTCTTTTATGTCTAATATCTTTTTATTTGCAGTTCATAAAGAACATACCGGTATGTGTATAACAGTTATACACATATGTTCTTTATGAACATATTTATTTAATTTCAAATGCATTTATTTATACTATAACTAAATGCATTTGAAATTAAATAATCTTTTTACAGGATTTCAATTCAAATATAGCAAAACAGCAGATCTACAAGCTTTTTGAGCTCGTAGATCTGCTATTTTAGATACGACAGATTATGTGGCCCTAGTCTGGAGCGAGTGTGGAACTAATAGTGTCCATCTTAGTGAGTGACTAAGACCATGGGGTGCAGGGCAACTTTGAAGATGGACTAAGACTTCGTCCATCTTCAAAGTTTCCCACCCCATGGTCTATCACAGATCATTGGAGGAGAAATGCCACGCACGTGGCAGACAATCTCCAGGTACTGCAGGCTGTCCAGCAGCTTCTTGTTGTCCTCCTCCAGCGCCTTGAGGCGGCTCTCTAGGTCCTTCACGTGGGCCTTGAACCTCTCTCGAGACACTCTGGCTTGTTCCTTGTTCTTCTGGAGACGGAGCACCTTCTTCTGCTCGGCGGCCACCGTGACATTGTGACGCTGCTGGCGGCGCCTGGTGGCCTTCTGAGGCAGACCCACAGCCGTGCTGCTGCTGCTGGGCGGGGGGCTCATCGCTGTCCGCCGCTGGGAGAGACCGCCCGGGACCATGTTGTACATGGTGGTGGGGAACACCTGAGGAAGCTGGCCGGTGGCCATCGCCTCCTGGAGAAGTGCTGAGCTGCTGCTGGTGGCCATCAACGTCCCGTGAGGAACACCCAAGCTGGGACTGTTGACGGCGGCCATCGGAGAAGGAGGAGGAAGGCTTGAGGAGCCTGCAGGGCTGGTTGCTGCCATCTGACGACGATGCTCAGTGGCGGTGTCCAAGTCCGTCATCGCCGCCGCGGTCTCCTCCTCCTCCTCCGGAGGAGGAAGGATGGCATCGGGGAAAAGCAGCTCGAGTACCGAAGCCGTTCTTTCGTCATCATTCTCTCCTCCTGTGGCCGCTGGCGTCGTCATCATCACGCTACACCCACCGGTGGTGGTCGTCTGAGGACCAGCTGATGACCAGCTGCCGTGTGCGGTGGTGTGCGTCTGAGGACAGGGCGTGAGGAAGGGGTCCATCATGGGGTCCATCATGGGGTCCATCATTGTCCCCTGAGTAGGGCTGGAGTCGTCGGGGTGAAGCAGCCTGTCGTAGATGGCAGCGATAGACAGGTCTTCTAAATGGTCTCCTCCCGTGCCGGCCTGAAGAGGCCACGCGTTGTAGCCGCTGGGTTGCAGCTGCTGGCCATAATACTGCCAGTCCCAGCTGGGTGCGATGTCCCACACCGGCGTCTCATCCAGGGTGGAGTAAGACACAGAGGGCCCTGTTGCAAGGACCTGATAGGGCTGATGGAGATGCCCAGCGCTCTGTAGCCTTGGGTCAATGAGCATCTTCAATCTTCACTGATGTTTCCTTCAAAGAGTTGCTGAGATGCCTTGAAGCCTTCCGTCGCTGCTCCTCCGTCTGTCAGTGTGTCTCCCTTTGCACTGTGCTGGACGAAGTCAAAGGTGTAAATGAGGTGTTGAACTTGACGCGCGACGAATTTAAGATGGAATTGGCCAATCACAGAGCAGGGTTCCATCCACAGTGGTACGGTTGCCACGGCGACGCCGATCTGTGCAACGTCATCCGCACGTCATTTTAAAAATGAAACGCGCAACGTTGGACAACTGTCTTTGTGGACTGGACTGGCCAGAGAACTCAGCTTCGCGTTTTTACCACGGACCGCCCGACGCCTATACTCTGGTCCATAGCCCTAATGCCCTTTTCTGAAAGGCATTAGAGCTACCTATGGACCAGAGCTAAGCGACGCCGATCATCGCAGTTCGCGAACTTCGCGGTGTGAACGTGAACCTGAGCAGGGCAGCAGGTGCACTGCAGTCACATCTAAGATCTGCTATTTTCAGTCCACTTTTTTTTACGTGTGTGTGAAAACCTGGTGAAATGAGACATTCTGCATAATGGTAGATTATGATATGGTACATTTTGATACCGACACTTTTGTACTTTTACTCAATTGCATTTTGAATTCCGGATTTTTACTTGTAATGGAGTATTTATATATTGCAGTATACTTTAGTTTTACTTGAGTAAAAACATTTGAGTATTAAACTAACTGAGCGTCCCTTTACCAACTCGCCCCAACAAAAAGTGTTATTTTTAATTTAGTATCTGACTCTCCCTGTGAAATCTGAAACATGAGACGGAGACGGTGTTTTCATGCTGTCTAAACAATCCACTTAATTTTATTAAACACATTTCAACAAATGGTACAAATGGAACCAAATTATGGACCACCACAGTCAGAGACTCAGAGTTAAATTGACATATGGTTTTACAATATAAATTGGGGGTCCCAGAGATAGAAATGCCATTAAATGGAGGTCCGTAGACTAATGCATGTCAAACTAGGGGGTCCTTGAAATTACAATTTACAATTTAGGCATTTATCAGACGCTCTTAATCCAGAGCGATTTACATTAAGCAAGAACAAAAAGCATGGGAATACATCACAAAAAAGCATTTATCATAAAACATGCGTATAAGCTAAGAAAGTAACAGTGGAATATCTATATTATGAGACTATACATATAAACTATATATATATACTACTATGCTATACATATGTACTATGACGTGCTATGACTACATACAATGCAATTATAGTGCTGTCTACATAACGTGCTATAAGTCTGTATCAGATGCTAAAACGGTTGAGAATCACTGCTAGAGTCAGTAAAAAAATCTTCTCTTATGGGGGGGGGGTCCCTGGCATATCCTTTAAAATGGGGGTCAAATGCGAGCTAATTAGTGTCAAATTGGGGGTCCTTGACGTGATGAAGTTTGGGAGAGAGAGAGAGAGGATTATTCGTCCTGCCTCTTTAACGGTTTGAAAGGCCGGTAACGCGCGGCTGCTCTATCGGTCATGATGTCAGTCCCAAAAGTCAATGCGGCAAAGATGGCGGCGGTGTTGGAGCGGAGTTTCATAGAGATATGTGGATTTGAGAGGGAAACGCCACACCGGTTCCGAGAGATAACCGTAAACCTAGGTAAGGTGGTTTTCTGAACAACATTTACCACCGGCCCCGCGGCCTTGTTTTCCCGTGGGAAGGTTTTGCTTGTTTGTTGTGTTAGTCGAGGCAGTGAGGGTCGTGACACACACATGCGAGCTGAATGGGGCTAACATGCTAACATGCTAAATATCCCCTGGCTGTCTGTCAGGTTGTCACTCACTCGGGTGTCCCACATAATAAATAACTGAGCCATTTGTTAGCTGTCGTTACATGTTTTTCCCTGTGTATTATTATTATTATTATCATCATCATTACAGTGTGTATGTGATGCTGTTGTACCAGCCAACATGCTTTAGTTTAAGCTAGAACTAAGGATGCAGCCAGGGTTCCAGTGTCCAGTGAGCTAGGTGGCAGACTGGCACTGATTGTTGTGTCTGAATACTTTTCGCTAGCCCCTTACCTATAGGGACTAAGTTTTGACCTGCTTGTCACTGAATCAAAGAGGAGATCGGATCAGGGCAAAAACACTGTCAAAAGTGAGGTTAAATTGTATTTACTATTATTATGATTCCCCCTAGGTCAGGTTTAAGAGTTTTAACAAGGGACTGCCTTATCCTTATGTTTGGAAACAAGCCCTAATGAATTGAATACATAGATAGGACCACAATGGAAACAACAAGCCCTCAGGGGCTTATTGTGTAGCTGGCTGTACCTTTGTACTTTTTACTAACTATTGATTGATTGATTGAAATATTTATTAACAGTTTGTAGAATTTACAGTACATTTTAAGCATAAACTCAATACAAAGACTGTTAACTGTGAGTGGACGACCCAATTAAGCATTACACTTGTTTACAACAGGGTCCACATTGTTCAATTCATCAAAACATTTAGAGACATACAAATAGACACTTCTATGTAGCTAAAGAACAGAACAGGAATTCTAGGGTGTTGTTAATGGATACTGGTAATAGATACTTTGACAATGTAAATGTTGTTATGGTATGGTCAAGAGTTGTCTATGTACTTTGCTAAAAACGACGAGGCGATTTGAATACTAATACAACTGAGAAAAAAAGAGAAACACCAAATCAGAACTATTAGTGGGCAGCAGATTACCTGCTCTGCCCGCGTGTGACCCTCACCCATATGGATAGGAACGCAAGGCGTTGTCTCATGATGGGGTGCTGCGTCTGAGGGGACCATCACCTGTACCCGCCTGGCAGGAAGATGGAACAATCTCTTTGAAAAGTGTTTCTGATTATTCAACCCCTAAATGCATTTGGAAAGTGGGATGCAAATGAAGTTAGTACAGCCCGACAAGTTGCGACAACGCCTTGTTCCCAATAAATTTAAGCTTGACTTGACAAATCTAATGAGTGCAGTCACTAATTAAGTGCAGGATGTCATGTTCGCAATGCTGCATATCCCCACTGTGCTCTTTTTTTTCCTTTTTAAATGAAAATACATTAATTCATTATACTTCATTTCAGTTTTGAAGTATTATTATTATTAATTTTTGCCTCCCTAAAATGTATCTTGCGTGTATCCTTGCTGTGTCATACACAACAACAAACTATTTGCACCCATCAAACAATAACAGTTAGTTATCATCATGCACTTGTTTTGACTTAGGGTATGTGTTGATATCATTATCATGCACTTGTTTTGACTTAGGGTATGTGTTGATATTGTTTTCTATTTTCCACAGGTCTCAATGCGCTTCCCGGAGGTGTCAAGTTCCCAGACAGTGCAGGAGGTTTTCACTATGAAGAGAGTGGTAAACTGCTGTCTGTCACCAGCAACAGATTTGTACATTGGTGAGAGTTTTGATGTATTATGGCTGTTGATGGCTCCAGTGCAGTGCTGTATCTATTGGTGATGTTATATATTTAGGCCTGATGTCGAACTGTAAGAAAAAAAGTCTTCTAAATCCTGACAGTTTTCTGAAATACCTATGTTTCTATTAGAGCTGGGACTCGATTAAAAAAATTAATGCGATTAATTAATCTAGATTAATCGCATTTTAATCGCATATCAATATTCAACCCGAGAACAGCGAGAAACCTTTTTTTTAAATGTTTTTTGGTATCCCAGTGAATCAACGAATAGTGACTACAGGATACCACTCATTTTCAACATTTTACTGTCATTAATATACCTGTAAAAATAATAATAAAAGTCACCCCATTCTGTGTTGCCTAGAACTGGAGGTCTGAAAAAAAAATAGTAACAGTAACAAGTACATCTCAGTGACATCACAAAGCTGTACTTACTTCATATTGTTACTGTTATTTGTCAGACCTCCAGTTCTAGGCAACACAAAATGGGGTGACTTTTTATTATTTCCAGTTTTCAGTACTATAGAAAAGCGCCCAGTGAGAAACGTTCCGCGGTGAAAGAAAAGGTGCGATTAATTTATCTGTAGTTAATCGCGATAAATGTTTCTGTAGTTAATTAATCTAAATTAATCGCAATTAGTCCCTAGTTTCTATATCAGTGGTGCTCAATATTTCATGCCAAGGAACCCAAAAATGATATGTACCGGTAATTGGCCACCGACCAATTGTGTTGTTCCAGGGAAGCAAAGATTTGAGTTAAACACGTTCGCTCTGAAAGAATATATATTCAAAAAATTGTGCCACATTTTCACAAATTTTCAAAAATAGCAGATCTACAAGCTCGTAGCGTGGCACTCTGTTTTGCGAAAAGGGGCAGCATTAACCACAGGCAAATGTCCTTCAACTTAACCCATTCTGACCGGGCACCCATTTTGGTGTTGGCATCATGTTATGCTTTAGCTATTTAAAAATAGCAGATCTACAAGCTCATATCGCGCCACCGAGTGGCGCGATACGAGCTTGTAGGTCTGCTATTTTTGAAAAACCTAAGACACTTTTAGAATCTGATCTCGGGTCAGAATGGGTTAATAATGAAACTGTCAGGATGTAGAGGACATTTTTAGAATCTGATCTCGGGTCAGAATGGGTTAATGAGCTCATGCATTTTACCCCACGCCATCTGTAACTAGCCTGTCAACAACGATGTCCGCTGCCTGACGCGCCCACATCAACAAACAAACAAACAAACAAACAAACAAGCAGTGAGTGAAGCAGTTTCTGATCTGGGTTCTGTTTCCTTTGCATCAACCTCAGGTCCACGTCAGGAGACACGGTGTGGCTGGTGGAGCAGTCCATGGACACCAACCTGCTGAACAACGCCGTGAAGGTGAAGTTCAGCCAGTGCACCGTGCTGCCCGGGGGCGTCTCCATCCAGGAGACGGCCAACAATGTCCTCGTCTTCATCGCCACCAACCAGACCGTCCACCGCCTGGTGCTGCCTCATCCCACACGCATGTATCGCAATGTGAGTTCCTGTCTCAGTAGGGTTGTTTTTTTGTTTTTTTTTGGCAAAATATCTTTAATAATAATAAAACTTTATTTGTATAGCACCTTTCATGACATGAAATGCAGCTCAAAGTGCTTTACAGAACAATGGAGAATAAAAGAAAAGCAAGGCAACAACATTAAAAAACAAGCAGTAATGCAGTACAGTGAGGACATGAAAAATAAAAAATACAAGATCAATTAAAGGCAATGTTGTAGAAGTGGGTCTTGAGCTGAGCTTTAAAAATGTCTACAGAGGCTGCCTGACGAAGGTACAGAGGGAGCTTGTTCCATGCCGACGGCCCGTAGAAGCAAAAAGCTGCTTCCCCGTATTTTTTAGTTGCCATTTTTTTAGGCAAAGCGAGCAGGCCGGCGGTGGAAGACCTTAGGGGGTGGTTTGGGACATATTTAGGCAGGCAGTCATGTAGGTAGGAAGGTGCGAGACCATTGAGAGCTTTATAGACAAGTAAAATAATTTTAAAATCAATCCTAAAAACAACCGGAAGCCAGTGCAGTGATGCCAAAACTGGAGTAATATGTTCTCTTAGGTAGTGTTATACTGTTTATTTAGGTAACGAGAGTGTAGAGCAGTGTTGGTTTTTGGCAGCACATTTTTTTATTTTAGTTTTAGTCGTCTTTTGAATAGTTTTCATTTTGTTTTGGTCACATTTTAGTCACCTGGAATGTCTTAGTGTTTAGTCTAGTTTTAGTCATGGGGCGGTAGACTAAATCTACAGTTTGTTTAGCCGACTAAAATGTATTGTTGGGCCTTTATGCCGTCATAATGACTGATTTTAGGCGGTGTGAGCTTGTAGATCGGCTATTTTCAGCATGCAATCAAGTGTAAAATGACTTACCGGTATATTGGATCTCTTGTCCACTAGTCCCTTCCTAACATTTTAGTCTAGTTTTTAGGTAAGTCGGCGAACATTTTTCGTCTTAGTTTTAGTCGACGAAATCAACACTAGTGTAGAGACTAGAGAGATCATCCCGAGATGAGGGAATATTCTTGGCCTTGTCTCTAAAATATAGTGTCTAATAATGGTGTGTCGTAGCTGTGCAGTATCAACAGCAAGTTGATAACTAGAAAAGTAGTTCCTGCAGAAACTGTGGGCTCGCTGAAAACCTGTAATGTGTATAATATACAGTAGAAAATCCCCTGATCTAGTGACTCCAGTCCAGGTTTGAATGTGTTGTTATAGCAACGCTATATGCATTGTCATAGCAACCACAGATTGCACCTCTGTATCATTGGTCCGGTTCCTACAGCAACGCCCCACCGTTCCAACTATGGGATTGCAAATATAATCATAGTGCAAACCAGTAAGATCTGACCCTTCCTCGTCATGCAAGTTTGACTGCAGCAGGGCACACACACACACACACACACACACACACACACACACACAAACAATTTTCTTCTCTCACGTTTTTTTGAATCAAACATTTGTAGTTGTATGAGCCATAGTTGTGGCAATGGGGCCTGTCTTTGTCTGCGGCGGGCCACAGCCAGCCTACCATCCTGTGGGGCAAAACACTAAAAGGCCTCCTTCTCTCCTCCACCGTCCATAACATCCCTCCACTAACTAGGAGCTGGTGACGGAGAGCCACATGCAGTCCATCTTCACAGACGTGGGCAAGCTAAGCCTGCAGGACCCCGCCCACAGCTTTGTCCTCCCCACCCAGGCGGGTCAGACGGGCAGTCCCAGCGCCGCCACGGCCTGGCTCAGTCACCAGGGAGACGCCCAGTACGCTCTGGCCTCGCCCGCCGGGGGCATCCTGGTCGTCACCCTGCCGCCCCATGACCTGCAGGGTAAGACGAAATTAAAAAAATGTCTTCTAAATCCTGACAGTTTTCTGAAATACCTCATGTTTCAGACTGTAATTTCAGACTGTAATTGGCCACCGACCCCCATCTGAAAATATGTTATTCCAGGAACCCTTCAGAAGCGTTGAGTTGAGTTAAAAACGTTCACTTTTATATACATTCAAAGATTTGCGCCACATTTTCATGATTCTTCTAAAATAGCAGACCTACAAGCTCATAGCACGGCTCTCAGTGCAGAGCTATGAGCTTGTAGATCTGCTATTTTTCAATAGCTAAAGTATAACATAATGCTTAGAACACCAAAAGGGGTTCCCGCCTAAAATGGGTTAAGAGTGTACCCTGGCTGGTGTTCAGGAACTCAACTGAAGCTATAGGCTGTGACATGTATTGTGCGTCGTCAGTGTTAACCAGTGTTTTTAGCTGTTGGAAAACAGCAGTTATAAAGGCTCATAGCGTGGCACCGAGTGCCGCGCTACGAGCTTGTAGATCTGCAATTCTTTTGAATAGATAGTGAAAATGTGTGCAAATCTTTGAATATATATTCTTTCACAGCGAACATTTCTAACTCAAATATTTGCTTCTCAAATATTTTGAGAACCCCTGACATAGAAACAGGTTTTTCAAAAATCATTTGTAGAATCTGGTCTCAGGTTCCCGTGTTTATTATTTGTACATCTGGTGGCGTTTGTTTCGTTGCAGGGAGCGTGTCGGTGGTGGAGCTGAAGAGGAGCACGGTGATGCAGCGTCTGGCCGGCTGGATGCCCACAGCCATGCGTGGGGAGCAGAGCCCCGGAGACCTGGCGCTCAGCCTGGCCGCCCGGGAGTACGAGGACGACACCTTCATCTTTGCCCTCTGCCAGGATCACAAGCTACGCGTGTGGTCCTACAGGGTATGGCCCATGCACGCACACACACACACACACACACACACACACACACACACACACACACACACACACACACACACACACACACACCAATAAACAGGATGTCATGCAACTACTGATGAAAAGAAAACATTGAAAAGTCAAAACTAAAATTACCAGGTTAGACACCTCTGAAGGGTAAAAACATGGCAGGCTAGTAAGCAACCCGTCCATCTAGAGCTCCAGACTTCCCTCTCCAGAGCAACATTAGTAACTTCCTCCTGGGGGATCCCGAGGTTTTCCAAGGCCAGTGAGTCGATGTAATCCCTCCATGTGGTTCTGGCCGCCCCGGGGTCTCCTCTCAGTGGGACTCAGTGGCATCGAGGACCCCCCTAGGGAGACGCCCGAGAGGCATCCTAACCAAATGCCCGAACCACCAAAGCTGGCTCCTTTCCAGGCGAAGGAGCAGCGACTCTACTCCGAGTCTTTTATCACGTGACTGAACTTCTCACCTTATCTCTAAGGGAGATGCCAGCCACACGTCGGAGGAAACTCATTTCGGCCGCTTGTATTCGCAACCTTATTCTTTCGGTCATGACCCACACTTCATGACCATAGGTGAGAGTAGGAACACTTCATGACCATAGGTGAGAGTAGGAACACTTCATGACCATATAGGTGAGAGTAGGAACACTTCATGACCATATAGGTGAGAGTAGGAACACTTCATGACCATATAGGTGAGAGTAGGAACACTTCATGACCATATAGGTGAGAGTAGGAACACTTCATGACCATATAGGTGAGAGTAGGAACACTTCATGACCATATAGGTGAGAGTAGGAACACTTCATGACCTTATAGGTGAGAGTAGGAACACTTCATGACCATAGGTGAGAGTATGAATGAATGAATGAATTTTATTTGTATAGCACCTTTCCAAACGTATAGTTACAAAGTGCTTTACAGACAGGTTATAAAAACAGTAATCATAAAAACAACAAAACATCAGGACATCAGATATAATAAAGCATGAAGAAAATAACAGGTCAATAAAACAATAAAAAACAATATTAGGAAAAACACTTGCCATACAGATGTGTTTTTAAAAGCGTTTTAGAGTAGGAACACTTCATGACCATAGGTGAGAGTAGGAACACTTCATGACCATAGGTGAGAGTAGGAACACTTCATGACCATAGGTGAGAGTAGGAACACTTCGTGACCATAGGTGAGAGTAGGAACACTTCATGACCATAGGTGAGAGTAGGAACACTTCATGACCATAGGTGAGAGTAGGAAACGAATATTGCTCGGTAGACAGAGAGCATTGCCTTCTGGCTCAGCTCAGTTTATTAGGGGTATAAGATTTCATACCAAGAAATGGTATGCCCCCATTATTTATTTCTACTTTAAAATTATTAAAAATATTGTTTGAATGAATATCCTGTAGTAATATTGTCTCCTCCATGCAGGTCCAGGCCTGTCTCCTGGAGGTGGACATGTTGGAGTACATGCCAGCCTGTAAGGGGGTGAAGCAGGTGGCGGGTCAGGGCCACAAGCTGCGTCTGTCCTTCAGCGACACCAGCGCCGAGCTGTGTCTGGCCGTCTACCTGGCCGTGCCTCACCGAGGACAGTTCACCGTGCTGCAGCTGGCCAGGGCGGACAACCGCTGCAGCCTGGAGCACATCTCCTCCCTCTTCACCACGCAGGTACGCTGTTGTTCCATTTCATACCTACTGACCGCCAGAGCTCTTCACCACGCAGGTGATTATCCATCTAAGCAGCAAGCTATACCTGTATGTGCTTAGATTTCTTTCATCTGCGCGACTGTAAAGACAAAACGGAAGTGGTGAGGAGGCTTCACTTCCGCTTTATCACTCGCTCATGATCAGAGCTTCCGTTCTCCAGGCTGTCTGATGGAAGCGTTTGAAAACAGTCTGGAAACGCCAGACAAAATGTGTACATACAGGCCGGGTATCAAAGTGGGCACTCGCTGATCAGGCCGTTCTGTGCCCGTGTGCCCCTAACCACGTTGTCCCTTCCTGACTGACCGTCTGTCTCTTCATAAACAGGAGACATTGGTGGACTTCGCTCTGACCTCCACTGACATCTGGGCTCTGTGGGTGGACGATGCAAACACCACCGTAGTCAAATACATCAACTACGAACAGTAAGTCTGAACTTGGAGTCAAAATGCCGCTATAGACATATTGTGTATATATATTCAACTTTTTCTGCGACTGAAAACTTATGTGAAACTAGCTGGTGTGTTAAACTCCACCAAACTGTTACTTAACCCATTCTGACCGGGCACCCATTTTGGTGTTGGCATCATGTTATGCTTTAGCTATTGAAAAATAGCAGATCTACAAGCTCATACGAGCTTGTAGGTCTGCTATTTTTGAAAAATCGAAGAGCGACTGACATTTCTAGAATCTGATCTCAGGTCAGAATGGGTTAATCAGACCAGTGTGTGTCCAGTGGAAACCTCGTATGAATCTGATCTCGGGTCAGAATGGGTTAAGAGTTCAGACGGGTTAAAACGAGGTGCTCCGATCAGGTTTTTTGGGGCCCATACCGACCTTGTGCGCAAGGGGGAAATTTGAATATTTCCAAAACTGTTCCCATGTGTGTGGGGAGGAAGGGGAGAATGTTTAGGCCCGTCACAAAGACGCAAAACTATATTATACTAAACTATCCGATTTACTTTTATACCACTTAAATGGTATGAGTCATTTGGCCGATCGATCGGAGCATCTCTAATATCTCTGCATCTGAAGTCTTTCATGTATGAGTTTTTAATGTTACAGGGGGATGTTTCTGACACACATACGATGTGTTTTGTGTGTTCAGTAACACAGCAGGTCAGTGGAACCAGGTCTTTGTTCAACCACCACCAGAGGAAGAAGTCCATATCGGAGTGGACCAAGATCCCAGGGTAAGCAAGCCCTGGTACCACCACCACAATTTACAATTGGGCTCTGATCTACAAGCTTGTAGATCTGCTGTTTTGATCTGCTGTTTTGAGTATTATTAACACCCTTTTCCACCAGGGTTGAACCGGTTCAGTTACTTTTTCCCCCGCATAATATTGAACCAGTTCAGAGTGGTTCAGAACCCTAAAAGTTGGTTCAGAACTGGAACATAAAGAAATGGCCACCGGTTCCGTGAAATAATTACCGGTTCCAATAATGTAGAATGGAACCAGTTCTAGTAGAACCCAAGTCATTTTGGTGGAAAAGGGGCCTAAACGGACTACTAGATCCTAATCCCACCTCAGCCTTCCTCTTAAATATAGAAAGTACCAAATGTCTGTGTTTTAAAGCGGTCATCAGGCCTGTGCACGTTTAGTAGTATTTGATTTATTTTTTCAGGAGACTTATCTGGAGGTGCTCTTCTCCCCTCTGCGCTTCACGGCCTCCGCCATCGTGAAAGCACTGCAGGTAAAAAGAGTCCCTCTGACTGAAGAGATATTATACGCTATATTGTTAAAAGATTTGTAGGTTGTCAGTCTAATGACTGTCGGAACCAATAGTAGTGTCGGAACTAAACCCTGTATCCGTTAAATAAAACCTTTACACATTCTGTCCAAAGCAGAATGTGTGTTATTTGTGTGTGTCAAACTAACTACGGTTAATCCTTAACCATGGAGCCTTTGGGCCTGTGGCTCCCTGGCTAAATGTTCTATACCCGGTGTTGCAGATCTACAGACGAGGCTCGGAGAGAATAATCGATGTTTCCTGGGACAAGCTGAAGAGAGATGTCACCGTAGCCGTGGAGAACGAGGTACCGCCCAGTCTGCTGTGTCCTGTTCTTCTCCGTTACATATTCCTTATGTTGTTGTTACGATATTTATAATATAAAATAACAATCGCACATAACCCTCCCCTCTGTGTCTTCTTCTTCTTCTAGCTGCAGAGCAGTGTGACAGAGTTTGAGTTCTCCCAGGAGGAGTACCGTCAACTCCAGGTGGAGTTCTGGTCGCGCTTCTACGCCTGCTGTCTGCAGTACCAGGAGGCTCTGTCCATGCCCCTGGGCCTCACCGTCAGCCCCCAGACCTCTATGGTCTGCCTGCTGAAGAAGGTACGTTGGTTGAAGAGGTGGTCCTATAATCAACAGGTCATTGGCTCAGACACCTCGCCTGTTAATTATTCATCAGCGTAAATGGCACTGCATGAAGGTCCTTTCAGACGAGTGACCGCGCCCACGAAACAACGATTGTGTAATCGCACTTGAACTTCTCTGTGTAGCCAAAATAAACGCACACCTGTCTGAAAGGACCCTTAAGCCAAATTCCAATACCCAGAATCTCGGCTACTCGCTCACTCGCACTCAGTCACTCCAGCAAGGTGGTGTTATGGTGGAATTGGTGACCTGCTGAAATATGTGACAACCGTGTAGACAATCACATAATGTAAATGTGTCCTAATGTCAATTGTTGCAGTTTGTTCATTAGCAGAGTTCAACCTAACTGTATTTAGGCCATGTATTTAAAGACTTCCATGTAATAGTTGTGTGAACAAGATGGTCACATATTTGGCAGGTCACCAATTTCACCGTCATTTGCCATGCTATTGCTGGAGTGAGCGAGTGTGAGTGAGCGAGTGGCC
The DNA here is from genome assembly GCF_964188405.1 of Protomyctophum parallelum. NCBI lineage: Eukaryota > Metazoa > Chordata > Actinopteri > Myctophiformes > Myctophidae > Protomyctophum > Protomyctophum parallelum. The sequence continues at coordinate 54,625,575 of NC_139700.1, forward strand.
GAGGTATTGGAATTTGGCTTTAGAGTAGGGATGAGCCCAATGGAACATTTTTGGCCGAACCCCGAATATAGAAAACAGTTGGCCGAAAACTGAATACCGATTAGCCGAATATCTTTTTTTTTTAAGATTTTTTTTTACCATTGCTGTCATGGCCGTACCTGTTGTAGAGCTACATCATAATGGCAAAATACATGATTACATTTCCATCACGTCATCACAACCAAACCGTAGCTTACGAAAGGTAACCCCGGTTCTTTGACTATTCAGTTTTCCTTTCGGCACTAAAATCAACCAAACCGAATATGAATGTTTTGACCACTATTTGGCTGAATAGTTTGAGTGGCCGAATATTCGGTGCGTCCCTACTTTAGAGATCGTAAACACGGGGCTGACTGGATAACAATTTACAATTTAGGCATTTAGCAGACGCTCTTAATCCAGAACGACTTACATTAAGCAAAAACAAAAAAAGCATGGGAATAGATCACATAAAAACATTTATCAAGAAACATGCGTAAGCTAAGAAAGTAACAGTGGAATATCTATATAATGAAGCTAAACATATAAACTATACATCTATACTACTATGCTATACATGACGTGCTATGACTACATACAATGCAATTATAGTGCTGTCTACATAACATGCTATAAGTCTGTATCAAATGCTATCTAAAGTCTACAGAAATGCTATCTAAGGGGGTAGGGTAAGTGCTATGGGCCATGATGGAGTCTGAAAAGGTGGGTTTTCAGACTACGGCGGAAGATTGGGAGTGATGCTGCAGTTCTGACTGCAATGGGAAGTGCATTCCACAGTTTTGGAGCCAGAAGGGAGAAGAGTTTGGGACGTGTGGAGTGTTGTCCCGGCGTTTTTAGTGAGGATAGTGCGTTGACCACTGCTGGCTCTGGATAGATAAATGTTTCACATGTCTCCCTCTCCCATCCCCCTCTTCATTTCCTGTAATATCCAAAAATAAAAGCATGATGACGAATGCCAGCTAGTACTGTAGCAGAAAGTGGTCTATTATAATGTGAATGAAGGAACTGGGGTTTTGTTGCAGGGTTTCGTGTCCTTCCTCTTGCCATGTTTTGCGGTGGACCACCTCTACCTCTCCAACGACAAGTATCTCTTCTCAGAGGACGACACTCCCATAACTGAAGGTAACTCTTAATAGAGCGTCGCCGTCCCGCCCCCTTTCATGACGACGCCAGGCCCAGGAAATAATTCCCAATGCATTTTTCCCCATAGACATTTCAAAAAGTATTTAATTAAAGACCTTTTAAGCGTCGTACAAAGCCAACTCGAGTCGTGACAAATCATGACAACAAACACAATATTTTGGACTAAACAAGAAGAAAAACAACAAAGGTGTTGTAACCTGCCGTTATTTGTTCGGCCCAAAACATTGTGTTTATTGTCATGATTTGATACAACTCGAGTTGGCTTTGTCCGCAGTGTAAACGTCTTTAAATAAAAACCTTTTGAAAAGTCTGAGGAAAAGGAACTGGGAATTATTTTCCGGGTCTCTCGAGGGGACGGGACTGCGACACTATAGCTTAACCAGTAACCATTGGGCTGGTGCTGAAAAATTACCACTTGGTTTTTATTACAAGCTGGTTCCTCACACCCTCCTGTGTCTCCCGTCCTGTCCTGACTCTCCTAGACGCAGAGCTGGGCCACGACGTGGTGCAGCTGGTGCAGTGCCTGCGTCTGCTGAGCGACGCCGTGACCGGAGACATGGCCTACGAGATGGAGCAAGCCCTGGAACACCTGCAGTCTCCTGAGAGGGCAGCAGAGCTGGTCCTGGACAACCTGCTGGCCACTGACATGTCAGTATGTAGGGTTTGACGCACCACCTTGACCAATAGGGTCGGGATGAGGAGACTAAGAGCAATTAATAAAAGCCGTGTGGAGTTTTAACCCATAGCATTTAGTCTGATCTTGTAGATTTGTTAGAAATCGGATGTAAGCTGCTCAAATCAAAAGTTAGATAATCTGCTGTCGCCTCACAGCTAGAAGGTCCTGGGTTCGATTCCCGCTGTGGGCACTGGGGGCGTGTTCTCTCCTCCGTGTTATCAGTGCCCATACCGGAGGCGGGGTTGGTGAAAGGGTGTGGAGTTTGCATGTTCTCCCCGTGTCCCCTAGGGTAGGTACACTCACAAAAACATGCAGTAATCCTGGTCACTAAACTACCTCCCCCTGGCCAGCCGGGGCGCCTGATGGAGGGGAAAGGAATTGGTTGGAATAACGTGTTCCTTCCATGCGCTACGTCCGGCCGGGGAAACTGTCAGGTGACAAGAAGCTGCTTCGACTCTTCATGCATAGAAGGAAGCATGAGGTCAGTCTGTTGCCCCCCCAGGTTGGCAGAGGAAGTGTAGCGCCCAGGATTACATTAGATAATTGACACTGGGTGAACAAATGGGCTGCAAAATCGTGGGGGAAAAGAAAAGTTAGATAATCTGTGTTCAAGTGGGCTCTGCCTGGCCTGCCTGCTAATGTGTTAACGAAGCCATGTTCCCGTTCTGTGTCTCTGTCTCTTTAGTGATAAGTGTCACCCGTTCTGTGTTAATGTCTCTACAGTGATGAGTGTTAATGTTGTGTTAATGTCTCTACAGTGACAACGTAATAAGTGACATCCAGGACAAACTGCAGAACGTTCGGAACCCGGTGTCGGCCATGTTTGTCCTGGCGAGCCAGATGGACCTAGAGACGGACACAGAGGGCGCCGGGGAGGTGCCCCTACCACCAGGTACCTTAGATTGTTTTATTCCAACATGTCTGCAATGCTGCATAAACAGTGGAAAATATTTACAAATGGGTCAGAGATTCTGATTCCGAGAGAACATTAAAGGTATATTCAGTGATTTCACTCAAAAAACCTTAGGTCTCGTTTTTGGCTGTGGGACCCAGCCTTTCGTCCAATCAGGATAGAGAGTCAAAATCGAAACCTAAGGTTTTTTGACCCCCAGGGGTTAACTGGGGACAGGGAGGAACTCCTTATATGGTCAGCACACTCTATAGTAGAGAGGATTATCACAACAAAACAAAAAAATAAGTGATATTTGAATTAAGTTGAATATACAACTTTGTTTTGTTTTTTTCAACAAAGGTTTATGTTTTAGATTATTAGAGAAAGTTAGTGTTAATTTATTTTTCATTTGCTGCTTTCTTTCGGTTTAGCCAAGGACTATTTAAAGAGGAAAGGAAGCGAAGGTCCAGGGACCCCAAAAGCAAAGATACGAGTTAAAAACTCATATCAAACCCACTTAAAAAATAGTTAAAGTTTAAAATAATGGCTAAAGTCAAAGTGGTTAAAAGCTAGCGTGACATAGATGTTTTCCAAGTCTTAATGTGCAAAATGTACCTGGATTTCCTTATCTGGATTTTCCTGCTCCTCCTCCTGACAGCAGGTCACAGAATGGGTTTTAACCCATTCTGACCGGGCACCCATTTTGGTGTCAGCATCATGTTATGCTTTAGCTATTTAAAAATAGCAGATCTACAAGCTCGTATCGCGCCACCGAGTGGCGCGATACGAGCTTGTAGGTCTGCTATTTTTGAAAAATCTAAGAACGACTGACATTTTTTAGAATCTGATCTCAGGTCAGAATGGGTTCATCAGACCAGTGTGTGTCCGGCGGAAACCTCGTATGAATCTGATCTCAGGTCAGAATGGGGTTTAACCTGTATCTCCTCTGGTCTCCTCCTGACAGCAGGTCACAGGATGGGTTTAACCTGTATCTCCTCTGGTCTCCTGACAGCAGGTCACAGAATGGGTTTAACCTGTATCTCCTCTGGTCTCCTGACAGCAGGTCACAGAATGGGTTGTAACCTGTATCTCCTCTGGTCTCCTGACAGCAGGTCACAGAATGGGTTGTAACCTGTATCTCCTCTGGTCTCCTCCTGACAGCAGGTCACAGAATGGGTTGTAACCTGTATCTCCTCTGGTCTCCTCCTGACAGCAGGTCACAGAATGGGTTTAACCTGTATCTCCTCTGGTCTCCTCCTGACAGCAGGTCACAGGATGGGTTGTAACCTGTATCTCTGGTCTCCTGACAGCAGGTCACAGAATGGGTTGTAACCTGTATCTCCTCTGGTCTCCTGACAGCAGGTCACAGAATGGGTTGTAACCTGTATCTCCTCTGGTCTCCTGACAGCAGGTCACAGAATGGGTTGTAACCTGTATCTCCTCTGGTCTCCTGACAGCAGGTCACAGAATGGGTTGTAACCTGTATCTCCTCTGGTCTCCTCCTGACAGCAGGTCACAGAATGGGTTGTAACCTGTATCTCCTCTGGTCTCCTCCTGACAGCAGGTCACAGAATGGGTTTAACCTGTATCTCCTCTGGTCTCCTCCTGACAGCAGGTCACAGAATGGGTTGTAACCTGTATCTCTGGTCTCCTGACAGCAGGTCACAGAATGGGTTTTAACCTGTATCTCCTCTGGTCTCCTGACAGCAGGTCACAGAATGGGTTGTAACCTGTATCTCCTCTGGTCTCCTCCTGACAGCAGGTCACAGAATGGGTTTAACCTGTATCTCCTCTGGTCTCCTCCTGACAGCAGGTCACAGGATGGGTTGTAACCTGTATCTCCTCTGGTCTCCTGACAGCAGGTCACAGAATGGGTTGTAACCTGTATCTCCTCTGGTCTCCTCCTGACAGCAGGTCACAGAATGGGTTGTAACCTGTATCTCCTCTGGTCTCCTCCTGACAGCAGGTCACAGAATGGGTTTAACCTGTATCTCCTCTGGTCTCCTCCTGACAGCAGGTCACAGAATGGGTTGTAACCTGTATCTCCTCTGGTCTCCTCCTGACAGCAGGTCACAGAATGGGTTGTAACCTGTATCTCCTCTGGTCTCCTGACAGCAGGTCACAGAATGGGTTTAACCTGTATCTCCTCTGGTCTCCTCCTGACAGCAGGTCACAGAATGGGTTGTAACCTGTATCTCCTCTGGTCTCCTCCTGACAGCAGGTCACAGAATGGGTTTAACCTGTATCTCCTCTGGTCTCCTCCTGACAGCAGGTCACAGGATGGGTTGTAACCTGTATCTCCTCTGGTCTCCTGACAGCAGGTCACAGAATGGGTTGTAACCTGTATCTCCTCTGGTCTCCTCCTGACAGCAGGTCACAGAATGGGTTGTAACCTGTATCTCCTCTGGTCTCCTCCTGACAGCAGGTCACAGAATGGGTTTAACCTGTATCTCCTCTGGTCTCCTCCTGACAGCAGGTCACAGAATGGGTTGTAACCTGTATCTCCTCTGGTCTCCTCCTGACAGCAGGTCACAGAATGGGTTGTAACCTGTATCTCCTCTGGTCTCCTGACAGCAGGTCACAGAATGGGTTTAACCTGTATCTCCTCTGGTCTCCTCCTGACAGCAGGTCACAGAATGGGTTGTAACCTGTATCTCCTCTGGTCTCCTCCTGACAGCAGGTCACAGAATGGGTTTAACCTGTATCTCCTCTGGTCTCCTCCTGACAGCAGGTCACAGAATGGGTTTAACCTGTATCTCCTCTGGTCTCCTGACAGCAGGTCACAGAATGGGTTTAACCTGTATCTCCTCTGGTCTCCTGACAGCAGGTCACAGAATGGGTTGTAACCTGTATCTCCTCTGGTCTCCTCCTGACAGCAGGTCACAGAATGGGTTGTAACCCATTCTGGGCGGGCACCCATTTTGGTGTCAGCATCATGTTATGCTTTAGCTATTTAAAAATAGCAGATCTACAAGCTCATATCGCGCCACCGAGTGGCGCGATACGAGCTTGTAGGTCTGCTATTTTTGAAAAATCTAAGAACTACTGACATTTTTTAGAATCTGATCTCAGGTCAGAATGGGTTAATCAGACCAGTGTGTGTCCAGTGGAAACCTCGTATGAATCTGATCTCAGGTCAGAATGGGTTAACCTGTATCTCCTCTGGTCTCCTGACAGCAGGTCACAGAATGGGTTGTAACCTGTATCTCCTCTGGTCTCCTCCTGACAGCAGGTCACAGAATGGGTTTAACCTGTATCTCCTCTGGTCTCCTGACAGCAGGTCACAGAATGGGTTGTAACCTGTATCTCCTCTGGTCTCCTCCTGACAGCAGGTCACAGAATGGGTTGTAACCCATTCTGGGCGGGCACCCATTTTGGTGTCAGCATCATGTTATGCTTTAGCTATTTAAAAATAGCAGATCTACAAGCTCATATCGCGCCACCGAGTGGCGCGATACGAGCTTGTAGGTCTGCTATTTTTGAAAAATCTAAGAACTACTGACATTTTTTAGAATCTGATCTCAGGTCAGAATGGGTTAATCAGACCAGTGTGTGTCCAGTGGAAACCTCGTATGAATCTGATCTCAGGTCAGAATGGGTTAACCTGTATCTCCTCTGGTCTCCTGACAGCAGGTCACAGAATGGGTTGTAACCTGTATCTCCTCTGGTCTCCTCCTGACAGCAGGTCACAGAATGGGTTGTAACCTGTATCTCCTCTGGTCTCCTCCTGACAGCAGGTCACAGAATGGGTTGTAACCTGTATCTCCTCTGGTCTCCTCCTGACAGCAGGTCACAGAATGGGTTGTAACCTGTATCTCCTCTGGTCTCCTCCTGACAGCAGGTCACAGAATGGGTTGTAACCTGTATCTCCTCTGGTCTCCTCCTGACAGCAGGTCACAGAATGGGGTTTAACCTGTATCTCCTCTGGTCTCCTCCTGACAGCAGGTCACAGAATGGGTTGTAACCTGTATCTCCTCTGGTCTCCTGACAGCAGGTCACAGAATGGGTTTTAACCTGTATCTCCTCTGGTCTCCTCCTGACAGCAGGTCACAGAATGGGTTTAACCTGTATCTCCTCTGGTCTCCTCCTGACAGCAGGTCACAGAATGGGTTGTAACCTGTATCTCCTCTGGTCTCCTGACAGCAGGTCACAGAATGGGTTGTAACCTGTATCTCCTCTGGTCTCCTCCTGACAGCAGGTCACAGAATGGGTTGTAACCCATTCTGGGCGGGCACCCATTTTGGTGTCAGCATCATGTTATGCTTTAGCTATTTAAAAATAGCAGATCTACAAGCTCATATCGCGCCACCGAGTGGCGCGATACGAGCTTGTAGGTCTGCTATTTTTGAAAAATCTAAGAACTACTGACATTTTTTAGAATCTGATCTCAGGTCAGAATGGGTTAATCAGACCAGTGTGTGTCCAGTGGAAACCTCGTATGAATCTGATCTCAGGTCAGAATGGGTTAACCTGTATCTCCTCTGGTCTCCTGACAGCAGGTCACAGAATGGGTTGTAACCTGTATCTCCTCTGGTCTCCTCCTGACAGCAGGTCACAGAATGGGTTTTAACCTGTATCTCCTCTGGTCTCCTCCTGACAGCAGGTCACAGGATGGGTTGTAACCTGTATCTCCTCTGGTCTCCTCCTGACAGCAGGTCACAGAATGGGTTGTAACCTGTATCTCCTCTGGTCTCCTCCTGACAGCAGGTCACAGAATGGGTTGTAACCTGTATCTCCTCTGGTCTCCTGACAGCAGGTCACAGAATGGGTTGTAACCTGTATCTCCTCTGGTCTCCTCCTGACAGCAGGTCACAGAATGGGTTTAACCTGTATCTCCTCTGGTCTCCTCCTGACAGCAGGTCACAGGATGGGTTGTAACCTGTATCTCCTCTGGTCTCCTCCTGACAGCAGGTCACAGAATGGGTTGTAACCTGTATCTCCTCTGGTCTCCTCCTGACAGCAGGTCACAGAATGGGTTGTAACCTGTATCTCCTCTGGTCTCCTGACAGCAGGTCACAGAATGGGTTTTAACCTGTATCTCCTCTGGTCTCCTGACAGCAGGTCACAGAATGGGTTGTAACCTGTATCTCCTCTGGTCTCCTCCTGACAGCAGGTCACAGAATGGGTTGTAACCTGTATCTCCTCTGGTCTCCTGACAGCAGGTCACAGAATGGGTTTTAACCTGTATCTCCTCTGGTCTCCTGACAGCAGGTCACAGAATGGGTTGTAACCTGTATCTCCTCTGGTCTCCTGACAGCAGGTCACAGAATGGGTTTTAACCTGTATCTCCTCTGGTCTCCTGACAGCAGGTCACAGAATGGGTTGTAACCTGTATCTCCTCTGGTCTCCTCCTGACAGCAGGTCACAGAATGGGTTTTAACCTGTATCTCCTCTGGTCTCCTCCTGACAGCAGGTCACAGGATGGGTTGTAACCTGTATCTCCTCTGGTCTCCTCCTGACAGCAGGTCACAGAATGGGTTGTAACCTGTATCTCCTCTGGTCTCCTCCTGACAGCAGGTCACAGAATGGGTTGTAACCTGTATCTCCTCTGGTCTCCTGACAGCAGGTCACAGAATGGGTTGTAACCTGTATCTCCTCTGGTCTCCTCCTGACAGCAGGTCACAGAATGGGTTTAACCTGTATCTCCTCTGGTCTCCTCCTGACAGCAGGTCACAGGATGGGTTGTAACCTGTATCTCCTCTGGTCTCCTCCTGACAGCAGGTCACAGAATGGGTTGTAACCTGTATCTCCTCTGGTCTCCTCCTGACAGCAGGTCACAGAATGGGTTGTAACCTGTATCTCCTCTGGTCTCCTGACAGCAGGTCACAGAATGGGTTGTAACCTGTATCTCCTCTGGTCTCCTCCTGACAGCAGGTCACAGAATGGGTTGTAACCTGTATCTCCTCTGGTCTCCTCCTGACAGCAGGTCACAGAATGGGTTTTAACCTGTATCTCCTCTGGTCTCCTCCTGACAGCAGGTCACAGAATGGGTTGTAACCTGTATCTCCTCTGGTCTCCTCCTGACAGCAGGTCACAGAATGGGTTGTAACCTGTATCTCCTCTGGTCTCCTGACAGCAGGTCACAGAATGGGTTTAACCTGTATCTCCTCTGGTCTCCTCCTGACAGCAGGTCACAGAATGGGTTGTAACCTGTATCTCCTCTGGTCTCCTCCTGACAGCAGGTCACAGAATGGGTTTAACCTGTATCTCCTCTGGTCTCCTGACAGCAGGTCACAGAATGGGTTTTAACCTGTATCTCCTCTGGTCTCCTCCTGACAGCAGGTCACAGAATGGGTTGTAACCTGTATCTCCTCTGGTCTCCTGACAGCAGGTCACAGAATGGGTTGTAACCTGTATCTCCTCTGGTCTCCTCCTGACAGCAGGTCACAGAATGGGTTGTAACCTGTATCTCTGGTCTCCTGACAGCAGGTCACAGAATGGGTTGTAACCTGTATCTCCTCTGGTCTCCTCCTGACAGCAGGTCACAGAATGGGTTGTAACCTGTATCTCTGGTCTCCTGACAGCAGGTCACAGAATGGGTTTAACCTGTATCTCCTCTGGTCTCCTCCTGACAGCAGGTCACAGAATGGGTTTAACCTGTATCTCCTCTGGTCTCCTCCTGACAGCAGGTCACAGAATGGGTTTTAACCTGTATCTCCTCTGGTCTCCTGACAGCAGGTCACAGAATGGGTTGTAACCTGTATCTCCTCTGGTCTCCTCCTGACAGCAGGTCACAGAATGGGTTGTAACCTGTATCTCCTCTGGTCTCCTCCTGACAGCAGGTCACAGAATGGGTTAACCTGTATCTCCTCTGGTCTCCTGACAGCAGGTCACAGAATGGGTTGTAACCTGTATCTCCTCTGGTCTCCTGACAGCAGGTCACAGAATGGGTTGTAACCTGTATCTCCTCTGGTCTCCTCCTGACAGCAGGTCACAGAATGGGTTGTAACCTGTATCTCTGGTCTCCTGACAGCAGGTCACAGAATGGGTTGTAACCTGTATCTCCTCTGGTCTCCTCCTGACAGCAGGTCACAGAATGGGTTTAACCTGTATCTCCTCTGGTCTCCTCCTGACAGCAGGTCACAGAATGGGTTTTAACCTGTATCTCCTCTGGTCTCCTGACAGCAGGTCACAGAATGGGTTGTAACCTGTATCTCCTCTGGTCTCCTCCTGACAGCAGGTCACAGAATGGGTTTAACCTGTATCTCCTCTGGTCTCCTCCTGACAGCAGGTCACAGAATGGGGTTTAACCTGTATCTCCTCTGGTCTCCTGACAGCAGGTCACAGAATGGGTTGTAACCTGTATCTCCTCTGGTCTCCTGACAGCAGGTCACAGAATGGGTTTAACCTGTATCTCCTCTGGTCTCCTCCTGACAGCAGGTCACAGAATGGGTTTAACCTGTATCTCCTCTGGTCTCCTCCTGACAGCAGGTCACAGAATGGGGTTTAACCTGTATCTCCTCTGGTCTCCTGACAGCAGGTCACAGGATGGGTTGTAACCTGTATCTCCTCTGGTCTCCTCCTGACAGCAGGTCACAGAATGGGTTGTAACCTGTATCTCCTCTGGTCTCCTGACAGCAGGTCACAGAATGGGTTTAACCTGTATCTCCTCTGGTCTCCTCCTGACAGCAGGTCACAGAATGGGTTGTAACCTGTATCTCCTCTGGTCTCCTCCTGACAGCAGGTCACAGAATGGGTTGTAACCTGTATCTCCTCTGGTCTCCTCCTGACAGCAGGTCACAGAATGGGTTAACCTGTATCTCCTCTGGTCTCCTGACAGCAGGTCACAGAATGGGTTGTAACCTGTATCTCCTCTGGTCTCCTCCTGACAGCAGGTCACATAATGGGTTAACCTGTATCTCCTCTGGTCTCCTCCTGACAGCAGGTCACAGAATGGGTTGTAACCTGTATCTCCTCTGGTCTCCTCCTGACAGCAGGTCACAGAATGGGTTGTAACCTGTATCTCCTCTGGTCTCCTGACAGCAGGTCACAGAATGGGTTGTAACCTGTATCTCCTCTGGTCTCCTCCTGACAGCAGGTCACAGAATGGGTTGTAACCTGTATCTCCTCTGGTCTCCTGACAGCAGGTCACAGAATGGGTTTAACCTGTATCTCCTCTGGTCTCCTCCTGACAGCAGGTCACAGAATGGGTTGTAACCTGTATCTCCTCTGGTCTCCTCCTGACAGCAGGTCACAGAATGGGTTGTAACCTGTATCTCCTCTGGTCTCCTCCTGACAGCAGGTCACAGAATGGGTTGTAACCTGTATCTCCTCTGGTCTCCTCCTGACAGCAGGTCACAGAATGGGTTGTAACCTGTATCTCTGGTCTCCTGACAGCAGGTCACAGAATGGGTTGTAACCTGTATCTCCTCCTCCTGACAGCAGGTCACAGAATGGGTTGTAACCTGTATCTCCTCTGGTCTCCTGACAGCAGGTCACAGAATGGGTTGTAACCTGTATCTCCTCTGGTCTCCTCCTGACAGCAGGTCACAGCAGCCAGAACGTTCGGATCAGCCTGTCCCAGCTGTACGGCAGCAGCACGGCTGTGAGCGTCATCTGTCAGGCTGTCTGTCACATGGCCATGACCAGAGCTCTGTTCTGTAGAGACCTGCTCATCCTTCAGAAACTCTACCTCCACCTGGGAGACAACGTGAGTAGACCGACCGTTACCGCACGCACGCACGCATCCACCTGTAGGCTCTGTTTCTAGATCCGCCCTGGGGTCTTAATCAATTCCCTGTAATTCTATTTGGCTTCTAACTTAACTAAAATATTATGAATGCTACAGGGAATGAATAGAGAGTAGAGACAGAGCCCTGACGCCAAACTATGCTTCATATATATGCTAAATTTAAATTATGTTCAATAAATATATATTCTAAGAGTTGTCTGAGAAGACTGAAATCACTTTTATTTATCATTTATCATAATTGTACACATTTTTGTGAAACCTTTCTAGTCTATCAGCCACAGTGGCTGGTGGATCTAAAAACTTCTGTCCTTGGCTATTCAAATGATGTTAGTTCTCTGCCAGTGTGTTGAGTATTAGTAAATAATGCTGGCAAATTGTCATAATTCCTAATAACTCCTGTGTGCGTATTCAGATGATTCCGGGAGGTGGTGCACAGCTGCTGCAGCTCCAACAGGACCAGATCCCTCGCATCTCTCAGCTCCTCTCCTCCTACCATCTTCTCAAGAACATCAGCCAGAGCCTGGCCTCCTCCATCCCCATGGACACCATGTAGGAACACACAGATAACTACAGATGTTTTGGTTTTTTTACAATTTGGAAAAAATGAGACAATTTAACATTGAGGCGCTCACAATTCCTGCATCCGCATTAAGTGTTAAATGTAAGTTAGTCTCGCGTTACCAGACTGTTGCCTCCGCGATTTCCAAACGCTTCATCATACAGTCTGAGCCAACGGAGGAGCTGTCATGAGTAAAATATACAGCGGAAGTGGAGCCTCCTCGCCACTTCCGTTTCGTCTTTACCGTCGCACACATTTATCCTAATATAAATAGAAGACATCTAAGCATATATAGCTTGTTGCTTAGCAGAGGAAAAAAAAAAAAAAAGCTCTAAAGATATTTTAAAAATGTATTTTCGTGAACGGAAATGGCAGCTTCCGTTACTCGGCTCATGGGGGCTATATTCCCAGACTATATATAGCATTCGGAGATTGTGGAATAGTTGTCTGGCTACGCGAGACTAAGGCCTCTTTTAGACGGCGACCATCTCCATATAACACGTCAAAGTCCCGTTGCGTTCAAATTTTTTCTTACTCTTTACACGAGAACGCACACGTTATGATATAATGTGCTATTATGCTATACTGTCGCTAGGTGGCGATAACGGGCTGCCAAATAGACAGGTCACCCACGTACAAGAAGAAGATGCAAGCGGCGCAACACTGCTCTGGGCGCGCCACGGAATGATATATATTTATTAAATAAACGCTGCTGCCGCGGCTGCCGTCTATCACAAGGCTTTTTATTTACATCATGGTTTTACATTCAGCATCGCTGATGAGCATCACTTTGTAGGCGAGGAGGGAGGCTTGTTCAGGAACTCCATTATATCATAATGATATGGCTCTGCATCAATGTAATAAACATATGCGCTGTGAGCCAACGTGAGCCATGATGTCATAAGTTTTGCGGATTCACCGTTTTGCCTGTTTATATGGAGACCAGAGGGAACGGCGTTCTCAAAGATTTCCACTCTGGGAGGCGGTTTCACTTCGTTGCGTTTTCACCTCCTGAGAACACGGTTCTCGTCTAAATGACAGCAGCAAACGATACTTTATTTTGACGTTTTATATGAACACCATCCTCGTGTAAATAGCACCTAAATGTAGGTTGTTGTGTTCCTTCAGAGACGCCAACCTGCAGCACCTCTCCGTCCTGGAGCTGTCAGACTCTCCGGCCTTGTCCACCTCAGGCTCAGGTAGGTCATGGACACACCTAGACAACACTCACTGCTCAGGCTCAGGTAGGTCATGGACACACCTAGACAGGCTCAGGTAGGTCATGGACACTACTAGACAGGCTCAGGTAGGTCATGGACACTACTAGACAGGCTCAGGTAGGTCATGGACACTACTAGACAGGCTCAGGTAGGTCATGGACACTACTAGACAGGCTCAGGTAGGTCATGGACACACCTAGACAGGCTCAGGTAGGTCATGGACACACCTAGACAACACTCACTGGAGCACAAAGATTCATGTGTGGGTTTTTTTTATCACTACGTCGGGCACTTGCCTGTCCTTCTCCTGCGCACATGTCGCCTGTAGCTTGCTTTTTAATGCTACTGGTTTCAATAAATCCATCCCTCCTCTCTCCCTCGTCAGTGCTGAGTCCTCAGACGGTGGTGGAGCTCTTCTACCAGACTGTGGCCAGGAAGGCCATCATCTCCCAGATCTACAGCCAGCAGCAGAGCCCCATGGCTCTGAGCAACGCCCTGCTCCACTGGCCCCACATCGTGTCCAACATCGTCAACCTGCTAGCACAGTTCCTGTATCCTTCAGTACCACTGTTGATTTTCACAGCACATTTAGGTTTTTTTAATCATAGTCTCTTGAATAGTTTTCATTTGCATACATACGCCTGTAAGGTCATCGAGGCTAGTGCAAGTGCTACAGCTAAGAGTGAAGCGGTGAGTTTTCAGACTGCGGTGGAATATTGGGAGTTAGTCTGCAGTTCTGATTGCGATGGGAAGGTCATTCCATCGTTTTGGAGCCAGGAGGGAGAAGAGTGAGGCGTGTGGACCGTTTTTTCTTTTACACTTAAAAGTTATGGATTTGCAGCTTTCAAGCATTCTATACACGCCGTCTGTCAGTTGATATATATATATAGGTTGTGTTCTGCATTAACAATATAAACCTTAACCAGTGTCCTTCCCAGATGGCCCAATAACCCGGGATTCCAGTTCCCTGAATGTCTGATGGCCAACTGCCAATACGCACAGCTACAGGTTGGTCTCCTGTCATTTTATTTTGATCAACAATGATCATACATAAGTTTTGGCTAAATCTCATCAAATGTTGGTCCGTGGCTCAAATGCTGAATAAATGACCTAAAGGACCTTTATATGAAATGGGTTGAGAACCACTGGGTTAATGTGCCTGTGTGTGTTTAGGAGTATGTGAGGCTGATCCAGCCCTGGTGTCAGATGAACGTGGGCTCCAGTCGCTTCATGCTGGGACAGTGCTACCTGGCCAATGGAGAGGGTCACAAGGTTAGTAGTAATTCATCTGACATCACATTTCACGCCCCTGCTGTATGATGGTGGCTGTGTTGGCGCCTTTCCCAGATTACATTTAAACATTGTGTTAAAAACTTAGCCTTATTTTCATTATAATAATAATAATAATAATAATGCATTTTATTTATAAAGCACTTTACATTCTTACAAATCTCAAAGTGCTACAGAGATTAAAAGCTAGGCTTAAGCGTAAGCGACATCATTAGCAGTAAAACAAGTTTAGAGAAAAGCTTTATTAAAAAGGGTTAGGGTTAGGGCCCGGTCGCCCATGGTTGGAGGTTGGTGTGGGGGACGGACGGGGAGAAGATGGGTGTTTGAGGAGCGGAGGCTTTCAGTGTGATCTATTGTAGGTTCCAGCAGTGTCTGGAAACCTGGGCCATATTCCTGCATGGTGCTGCTTCTATAGTCAACTCAAGAAATTAATATAACCACTAGCAACAAGTTAAATCATAGTTGATGTCCTTTACCAGACAAATTACGCTTACAATTATGCTAGCTTATGAGTAAGTGAATAATGGCTGGAGATATTATCTCATCAAGCTGCCTTTTTCAGAGTCGAGGTTTTATTTTTAGCTTAGCTTTGTTTTCTCACAGTAAAACGTTGTCCCGGCGATACGTCTGTTGTAGTCTCATTGAACAATCACAGTTATTAATATTTTTTACATGTTATATGTATTAGATGGCCAAGATATTGGAGTCTGCAGGAACCTCATTACTAGCTGATATTCTGAATGCATGTTCTCTTCAAAGGCTTTGCAGTGCTTCCAGGAAGCATCGACGGAGGTGGAGAAGGAAGACTTTCTCATAAGACTGTCTGGAACTGAGGATGAGGAGGCTGCTTCCACGCCCAGGTTACAATACTACAACAAGGTACGTTCTGCTTCCACTCCCAGGTTACAATACTACAACAAGGTACGTTCTGCTTCCACTCCCAGGTTACAATACTACAACAAGGTACGTTCTGCTTCCACTCCCAGGTTACAATACTACAACAAGGTACGTTCTGCTTCCACTCCCAGGTTACAATACTACAACAAGGTACGTTCTGCTTCCACTCCCAGGTTACAATACTACAACAAGGTACGTTCTGCTTCCACTCCCAGGTTACAATACTACAACAAGGTACGTTCTGCTTCCACTCCCAGGTTACAATACTACAACAAGGTACGTTCTGCTTCCACTCCCAGGTTACAATACTACAACAAGGTACGTTCTGCTTCCACTCCCAGGTTACAATACTACAACAAGGTACAATCACAGCTTGACCTTTTGAACCATTTAGAAAATCGTAGGAATGCTCGGCCACATATCGGTATCGGCCGATATGTGCCGTTATCGGTCAACAACATCGGTATTGGCAAATAAAAGTGACATTGACCGATGGCAGTAACCTGTTGATGAGCATACATTTTGCATTGGCTATGTTGGTGCGTTGGTTATCTGCAGCTTACCAAGCTGTAGATTCTGAACAGTTATTTCTTGTATTGAAGATGTATTTGTTTCCCTGGCACAAAAGGGGTAAATAAAAACAACAAAAATACTATAATTATAATGATATGCCCGAAACAGGAATACCAGGTTGAACTTGGTTAATATAACAAAGACAACTTGAGATGATATATGTTGAGGATCATAAGTGAAGCAAATTGAAAGTGTGTTGTTGTTTGTCCAGGTGCTGAGGTTGCTGGAGGATATGGGACTGCCAGAGCTGATCATCCAGTTGGCCACCATGGCCATAACGGAGGCTGCAAATGATGTCAGGAGCCAGGTAGGCAGACCCTTAGGTCCTATTTTAGAGCCGAATAAAAGTCGGTTCGGCTCTGTAGAGCCTACAATGTGACGTCATTTGAGGTTCGGGGGGTGGGGGGGGGGGTGATACTGAAAATTTCTGACGAGCCGAAATCATTTGTAGCGGTAAAATAGGAGTATGAATCGGCCCTTACACCTCATCTACACTGCCAGCGATGTGAGCAAGCGAGCGATGAAATCTCATTAGAATACATGTTTATTTCCTGACATACCGCAAGCGTTCAGCGACATCGACCACCCCTCCTATATTCGCTCGCAGAGTCTCTATTTGAGCGAGGTTTCACGGCCTCAAACACTTTTATTGGTTGAGATCTACACTACTATTTATTGGGTCAGGCTACGTCGTAACGCAATGGCCGACGTCCGCATCAGGACATTTTCTTTTTTGTGTGATATCAGAGTCCATTTGGACCCCATGGTGGTCCCTGAACCCGACGATGAGAACCCCGGCGTTCCGTTGGAGATTACTCTAAATGAGTAAAACAACTCAGTCTTCTAAGGTCTAAAATCGAACACGGTGACTGTGCTGGAACACATAAATCGCCGTCACAGTTAAATTATGTTCCTATAATACATAATCTCAGACATAATCATAATGAAATTATTGCAATTAATCCTGCATCTATCTACATATATTTGAGATCCCAGGTAAAGTACATTTGTCTCTCTCTGTCTCTCTCTCTCTCCAGGCTGCTCTGTGGACCCGTATCTTCAAACACCACCTAGACCTGGGACACAACCGCCAGTCTTATGAAGCCCTCACCCAGAACCCTGACGCCAGCAGGTACTGA
This sequence comes from Protomyctophum parallelum, assembly GCF_964188405.1. Taxonomy (NCBI): domain Eukaryota; kingdom Metazoa; phylum Chordata; class Actinopteri; order Myctophiformes; family Myctophidae; genus Protomyctophum; species Protomyctophum parallelum. Next base: position 54,642,695 of record NC_139700.1, read on the forward strand.
CACGCACACATTTCATAAAAAATGCACACCGTCTGCCCTTGCAATATGAACTTTTATTAGGCAACGTTTGGGTCAAAGACTTCAGCCATCTGAGATCATGTATGTTGATGTTGTAACCTTTCTGTCCTCTCCGTCCAGGCAGTTGGACTGCCTGCGGCAGCTGGTGGTGGTTCTGTGCGAGCGTTCCCAGCTCCACGACCTGGTCCAGTTCTCCTACGTCAACCTCCATGACGAGGTACCGTTCCGCACCTCCTCCTGGTTGATGCCTACTAGTCTACCGTCTGTGTGCTGGTTTACTTGAGTGGCCTGGAACCAGTGTGGTTTTTGGCAGCACATTTCTGTTTTAGTTTTAGTCTCAGTCTCTTGAATAGTTTCCATTTTAGTTTGAGTTACATTTGTGTCACCTGGAATGTTTTAGTGTTAGTCTAGTTCACTCAACTAGAAATGATGAAGGTCCACAATTTTTTTTTTAATAAGACAGAGGTCCGGTCCCATGCGTGGCGTCCTTCGGAGAGCGGGGCTCTATGCCCGTTTAGTATGGTCAAGCCAAGCTTATACAAATCAGATCCCCTTCCACCCAACCAATAATGGGGTGCAGAGTGCAGGCCCGGAGTGGAACTCCAAATCAGGCCGGGAGTTATACGCCCTGGCAGGCCACACTGCGCGCGCGCCAGAATTTTGGAGGCCCTTGGGGGACATTTTGGGGGCCTTTGCAGCAATTTCACATGAGAAATGTACCATCTGATGTTATTTATATTATTAACTTATTAACTTTTTTTTTTTTGGGTGGTCCGCAAAGAGGTGGTCCGCGGTTGAGTACCCCTGTTCTATACTGTAGCTGTTGAAAGATAGCAGATCTACAAGCTCATAGCGTGGCACCGAGTGCCGCGCTACGAGCTCTTAAGATGTACAGTACATAAATGAGAGTAATGCCAGGTCTCAAAGTTTCTACTCCTGATTCTCCGTCTGCTTGACGGCTCCAAAGGTTATTTCATTCCACATTCCATTACAAGACGGTTCCAAACGAGTAATTCCAAGGAACTTTGACAGATGAAATTACCTCTCATTAATCAGACTAAATAAATTGAGCTTGACATTTTTTCTTTTGACAGTGCACGTACACACAAACGGCAGTTTAAAACATGTAAATGAGGAAAAGCTGCATTGTCTCTCGCACAGGGGTTCTCAATGTTTGGAAAACCCGGAAATGCTTTGGCCATGTCTTGCGACTTGTGTGAGAATCGTGATCACGATTCTTGTGGAAGAAAATCGAGATTCACATTTGAGCAAGAATCATGCAGCACTACATAGAATAAAATGTAGGGGCACTTCTTTACTTTCGGTTTCTTTAGTTCTCTCCAACCAGGACCTAATGCATGATCTACATTCTAATCTACACTGTGCGTGTGTGGACGTGAACTTGGCATCGGTGCAGCTCTTGGCAGCGTAGCAGAGTTTTAATTAAAAAGTCATCAGTAACCTGACATGTAGTTAGACAATGTTGGAAGAACTCTCGGTGGACCTGATCTCGCTCACTCTTTGCTATCCGTGTTTCAACGTGACAATTATCACCAATATTTATAGGCAGAGGCTGAACTTTAAAACATACACCTACGTTTCCGTTGTTCAAATGTGTGTGTGTGTGTGTGTGTGCAACAGGTGGTCAGTATCATTGAGTCCAGAGCCAGGGCAGTGGATCTCATGTCCCACAACTATTATGAGCTGCTGTACGCCTTCCACATCAACAGACACAACTACAGGAAAGGTATTCTTTTACAGCAGAGCCTGAGTGTTATCAGGACTACATCTCTGTCCCTCTCACATACTCTTACACCCACACATACATTACAGCCTTCCACATCAACAGACACAACTACAGGAAAGGTATTATTTTACAGCAGAGCCTGATGATGAGTGTTATCACGACTGCAACTCCCTCTCACATACTCTCACACCCACACATACATTACAGCTAATTTCACATTAATTCATCTCGTGTTGTGTAACCATAACCACTCGTCTGGGTACGTCACATTTCCTAGCATGCAATCGCTGTGGTTTTGAACTTTGACAACGTCTAATTCTATAAAAATGACTTTATTTCTAAAATGAGCTAACTTATTATACAATCAATAAATTGATTTATTGACGAGTCTTGGATATGTACTACTTAATTGTACAATGTAATTTCTGGCTTCCTGCAAAACACCATGTCAAGCAGACGGTTAAATATGTGCCAAGCACGTACTGTAGGCACTCTGGGTCCCATTTGTACAGTCTTTGGTATGACCCGGCCGGGGATCGAACCCCCACCTCCCAGTTTCATGGCGGACACTCTAACCACAAGTAAAGGCCACTGAGCTGGTTACCTAGTTGTGTTTGTGGCAGGTGATGTTTGAGTACGGCGTGCGTCTGGGTGTCTGAGCAGACCTTTATTGTGTGTGTTGCAGAGGGCACGGTGATGTTTGAGTACGGCGTGCGTCTGGGTGTCTGAGCAGACCTTTGTTGTTGTGTGTGTTGCAGCGGGCACGGTGATGTTTGAGTACGGCGTGCGTCTGGGTGTCTGAGCAGACCTTTGTTGTTGTGTGTGTTGCAGAGGGCACGGTGATGTTTGAGTACGGCATGCGTCTGGGTGTCTGAGCAGACCTTTGTTGTTGTGTGTGTTGCAGAGGGCACGGTGATGTTTGAGTACGGCATGCGTCTGGGTGTCTGAGCAGACCTTTGTTGTGTGTGTGTTGCAGCGGGCACGGTGATGTTTGAGTACGGCATGCGTCTGGGCAGGGAGGTGAGGACACAGCAAGGCCTCCAGAAGCAGGTCAACTGTTACCTGGCCTCGCTCAACTGTCTGCGCCTCATCAGATCTGAATACGCATGGATCGTCCAGCCCGCCTCTGGAGCCGTGGTATGGATGGAAACACACACACACACACACACACACACACACACACACACACACACACACACGCACAGACCAGTTATATTGTGTATCTGAGAACTGGTCACCTGGATGTCATGTTTCCATCTCTGCTGATTACAGCTGATAAATACTTGCTTACTGCATGTCATATTTTGTCCCGAGATTGAGTGCCCTTTAACACAAAAGAAATAAGAAAAATAAATATTTTGCTCTCCTACCGTGTATGACACAGAACTTTAAAATGTATATACTGTCTATATATTCTTTTACTTAACACAGTATGAACGACCAGGAGCATCGCCAAAGAGGAACTGCGATGGAGAGTTTGCAAATGATCCAGGTATGGTCATCAAACCTTAGCAACACTATGAACCTAGTCTCTAATGATCCAGGTATGGTCATCAAACCTTAGCAACACCATGAACCTAGTCTCTAATGATCCAGGTATGGTCATCAAACCTTAGCAACACCATGAACCTAGTCTCTAATGATCCAGGTATGGTCATCAAACCTTAGCAACACCATGAACCTAGTCTCTAATGATCCAGGTATGGTCATCAAACCTTAGCAACACTATGAACCTAGTCTCTAATGATCCAGGTATGGTCATCAAACCTTAGCAACACCATGAACCTAGTCTCAAATGATCCAGGTATGGTCATCAAACCTTAGCAACACTATGAACCTAGTCTCAAATGATCCAGGTATGGTCATCAAACCTTAGCAACACTATGAACCTAGTCTCTAATGATCCAGGTATGGTCATCAAACCTTAGCAACACCATGAACCTAGTCTCTAATGATCCAGGTATGGTCATCAAACCTTAGCAGCACCATGAACCTAGTCTCTAATGATCCAGGTATGGCCATCAAACCTTAGCAACACTATGAACCTAGTCTCTAATGATCCAGGTATGGCCATCAAACCTTAGCAACACCATGAACCTAGTCTCAAATGATCCAGGTATGGTCATCAAACCTTAGCAACACTATGAACCTAGTCTCTAATGATCCAGGTATGGCCATCAAACCTTAGCAACACCATGAACCTAGTCTCAAATGATCCAGGTATGGCCATCAAACCTTAGCAACACCATGAACCTAGTCTCAAATGATCCAGGTATGGCCATCAAACCTTAGCAACACCATGAACCTAGTCTCAAATGATCCAGGTATGGCCATCAAACCTTAGCAACACCATGAACCTAGTCTCAAATGATCCAGGTATGGCCATCAAACCTTAGCAACACCATGAACCTAGTCTCAAATGATCCAGGTATGGCCATCAAACCTTAGCAACACCATGAACCTAGTCTCTAATGATCCAGGTATGGTCATCAAACCTTAGCAACACCATGAACCTAGTCTCTAATGATCCAGGTATGGTCATCAAACCTTAGCAACACCATGAACCTAGTCTCAAATGATCCAGGTATGGCCATCAAACCTTAGCAACACTATGAACCTAGTCTCTAATGATCCAGGTATGGTCATCAAACCTTAGCAACACTATGAACCTAGTCTCGTGTAGCCAGACAACTATTCCACAATCTCCAAATAGAGTCTGGAACTACACCTCCCGAAATATTTTAAAATATCTTTATAATTTTATTTCCATTTCTGCTAAGCTGCAAGCTGTATACGCATGTATGCTTAAATAAATGTGTGCGACTGTAAAGAAGAAACAGAAGTGGGGAGGAGGTTTCCACTCCCTAACGAATATCAGAGCTAACTATATGTTAGAGGTGTGTTTGTTTTTACCGGCCCCTCAGTGAGGCGTGAGAGGGACATCTTATAGAGGCGTGTTTGTTTTTACCGGCCCCTCAGTGAGGCGTCAGATAGACATCTTGGAGCTGAAGGACCTGGAGAAGGAGTACAGCCTGGCCCGCTGTCGACTCACCCTGGCCCAGCACCACCCGCCCTCCGCGGCCATCGCAGGTACCCCAGCTGTCTGCTTTGTCCCCTCAGGAGTCGACCAATCACCTCTCATCACGCTACATGTACAAGTTCCCACGAACCCACGTCATCAACATGGCACTAGGCCTGACGTCAAAATCTAAAAAAAATTACTTCTAAATCCTGACCGTTTTCTGAAATACCTATGTTTCTATATCAGTGGTGCTCAATATTTATAGCAAGGACCCCAAAGATATTATGTAATTGGTTGGCCCATTCATTAGCCAAACAACAGACCAGCCACTCATAGTATGACTCGTCGTCATACTATGGGATGCAGTCTATCCTCAGTGTGCATTTCTGTAGGCACTCAGTGGTGTGTGTGTGTGTGTGTGTGTGTGTGTGAAACACCACCATCTCACTCAAATACAGTTGACTATATTAAGACTATATTATAACACTGTACCTAACGCATGTTTTAGATCAATGTGATGTAGTTTTTAATACTGTGAATGTACAAACATGCCTGGAGAATGCCATTTCTCAAGCCCCTGGAGGTTTTTTTTTACCTTTTTTTTAAACATTTTTATTGACCTTGTGTATCATTTTTAAATATTTTTGTATGTGAAAATAAACAAACAAACCTTTTACAGGCAGTGCCTCTGCTGTGGAGATGGTGGCCCTTTTGGTCCAGACGGGGCTGTTTGACTGTGCACTTTCTCTCTGCAAGACCTTCAAGCTGACCCTCACTCCTGTCTTTGAGGGACTGGCCTTTAAGTAAGTCTCTTGTTCCATTTAACGTGCTATGCATCTTATTTTGCGTTGAGCCACACACCTGAGTCAAGGGAAATGCCTGGAACTCTTGTACCTTCACACTGCATTAACCTGGGTAGCAGCATTTGAAAAAAACCAAATGCACGTACACTTGGAAATAGCACAATATTATTGTGTACTTGTTTTTTGCGTGGATGAATGCGCATGTGGAATGTGGGTGTGAAGTGAAGTGTTCACTTAGTTGCCCTCCTCTTGTGGTTTCTTTCTGTTCCCTTACCTCGTGCTCCAGATGTATCAAGCTTCAGTACGGAGGAGAGGAGTGTCAAAATGAAACCTGGAACTGGCTGGCTGCCAACCAGCTGTCGACAATCATCACCACCAAAGAATCAAGGTTTGTTTTGTTTCTGCATTGGTTTCCACAGTAGACTAGCTTTTACTACTACGTTTTTGTCTGGAGTCTTAACCATCTCCTTGTGATCTATTACAAAATAGTAATCCAGCCTTTCTTGAGTCTTTCTTGGCCTGGTTTCCAGCCTGCGTTCCGTCATTTGTTTTGTCACATCGCTACTCGGTCTGGCCAGCCTTCCGTTACGTAGCCACGTTGTTGCTGATACTTTTATCAGCCCAGGGCCACTCTGTCCATGCATTTATCACTGTTGAAAGAAATAGCGCCAGTTTGAGACTCGAGATTACAACCTACGGTAAAGTAAACACTAATTTGATTCAGTAGTCCACTGTCAGATTCAGAAGTAGAAGTGGCGGCTGTGTGGGGTGAGTTTAGTGAATGATAAGGGGACGTTACAGGACAACAGCAGTAGCTGTGTGGGGTGAGTTTAGTGAATGATAAGGGGACGTTACAGGACAACAGCAGTAGCTGTGTGGGGTGAGTTTAGTGAATGATAAGGGGACGTTGCAGGACAACAGCAGTAGCTGTGTGGGGTGAGTTTAGTGAATGATAAGGGGACGTTGCAGGACAACAGCAGTAGCTGTGTGGGGTGAGTTTAGTGAATGATAAGGGGACGTCGCAGGACAACAGCAGTAGCTGTGTGTGTGGGGTGAGTTTAGTGAATGATAAGGGGACGTCGCAGGACAACAGCAGTAGCTGTGTGGGGTGAGTTTAGTGAATGATAAGGGGACGTTGCAGGACAACAGCAGTAGCTGTGTGGGGTGAGTTTAGTGAATGATAAGGGGACGTTGCAGGACAACAGCAGTAGCTGTGTGGGGTGAGTTTAGTGAATGATAAGGGGACGTTGCAGTGCAACAGCACTAGCGAATTGATTCCATGTCAAACTGGTTGTTTTTGTCCCAACACGCACCACAGGCAAATCGGAAGCATCGGGTCGAGTCTTTCTTGCCATTGAGTAACTTTATCCTCTACCTCTGTAGTGCCACCGACGAGGCGTGGAGGTTGCTGGAGTCCTACCTGGAGAGACACTCGTCTCCCAACGCCCAGCACCACCGTTGTGTCATCAACAAGCTCCTCTCTCACGCTGTCCCCCTGCCTGATTGGCTGATCAATGCATACAAGGTGAATGGCATTGGGCAGGGGTATGATTTGTATTCATATTTTAGTACACAATTGAGTGTTCTCAAAAAGGCACAAAGACTAAAAGGCCATTCACACTGAGCACTATAATGTACTGCACGGTTCTATGTATTGTGTTTGGTCTGTAGTCGCTGAACATTACTGCAATCAAAATGTGGCACCTAGATCCAACTACTGTGGCTTAAACAGACATCATCAAAGTCTCTCTCTTTGTAGCAAAAACATAAGAGTAACTAAAATGAATAGGACAGCCAACTAGTGCTGCACGATTCTTGCTCAAATTTAGAAATGTGACCGCGTAAGTGTCTTGAGTGTCATTCTCCTGTTGTCTGAACTGTTTATTGACCATGTATTTAAAAACATTTCCAGAAAGTGGATTCAGCTGCTCTGCTGCGACTCTACCTGAACTATGACCTCCTGGTGGAGGCGGCCGAGCTGGTGGTGGAGTTGGTGGACGCTCTCCTGGGGAAGGGACACCAGTACTTTGGAATAGAGGTACGCTTGATTTGCTCCATACTCTTGAACGTGTAAAGCCCTTCAAATCTGTAAACTTTTAAAAATTCAATGAGAAAGGAAAGGAAGTAACCATTATTTAAGCATGTATCTTGGCAGATAATGTGGTTTATAGTGTCCTGACAATTCAGTATTTTAGCTGTGACGTGAGCGCCCCCTCCTGAGATACGTCCGGGTCCTACTTTTGTGTCGCTTTTGTGTCCCCATAGAGTTATACTGTGACGCTCCGTCGGACTAAATCTGAGACGAAAACAACCACGAAAGTCTAATTTTACTGCTTTCCTCGCAACAACAAAGCTGCACTGCTCTCCCAAATCTGGCTGTGACAGGCCGTCTGCCCCACATGGAATACTATCGCCATTTTATTTTATTGTCAATTAAATCCTCATTAATGCAAACTAGATTCAACATACTCAAGCCTGCACACATTCTAAATATGCCCCCGAAATATTTTACAGATCAAATGGACTGTTGCCACCTTCAATAATAATGATAATAATAGTCTTTATTGTCTCCACATCATATACAAATTATATACATACACATTATATACAAAACATTAATAATTCTACTCGAGTTGGAAGCATTCAGACCCATTTTAACGCTCAATGGCTTCCTTTCTGAAAAATAACATCATTGTAAAAGGATTCACGCCTTTAGCTATTCTATTTACAATGAGATGCGGACGGGAGCTGGTGCCACTTGGACCCGGACGTAACGTAGCACTACAAAATGACGTCTGACTTAAATACTGAATACCGGTAGTATTATCTGGTTTGTCATCTGCACATAAAACAGTGTGACATGGTTTATATTGTGTTCTTCCTGTAATGCTGGGTGTTTGTCTCTACAGAAGCCCCTCTCAGCCACAGCTCCATGGTTTATATTGTGTTCTTCCTGTAATGCTGGGTGTCTGTCTCTACAGAAGCCCCTCTCAGCCACAGTGTGACATGGTTTATATTGTGTTCTTCCTGTAATGCTGGGTGTTTGTCTCTACAGAAGCCCCTCTCAGCCACAGTGTGACATGGTTTATATTGTGTTCTTCCTGTAATGCTGGGTGTCTGTCTCTACAGAAGCCCCTCTCAGCCACAGTGTGACATGGTTTATATTGTGTTCTTCCTGTAATGCTGGGTGTTTGTCTCTACAGAAGCCCCTCTCAGCCACAGTGTGACATGGTTTATATTGTGTTCTTCCTGTAATGCTGGGTGTCTGTCTCTACAGAAGCCCCTCTCAGCCACAGCTCCAGCGGTATGGCTGCCGTACACGGCCATCGACCAGCTACTCCAAGCGCTGAACGAGACGCAGACCAACGCCGGCGTACGTCTGACATACTTTCTGTACATTAAAAACAATAATTGTTAAATTCTGTACATGGAAATAAAACTATATCAAACATCTATAGTATATACTAGATGGGTAAATGCAACTGAAAGTAATACAATTAATTCTGGATCCGGTTCATTTGGGTGTTACTGTATGCAACCAGGAACAAGTTATGTTTGTCTAATGTCTGATTTTTTTTTTAATGATCATTGTCTTCTCCTCCCAGCTCTACAACAAACTGAGGGACAAACTGGACGGATACCACAAGCTGGTGGAACAGACGAGCAGACGGAAAATCCTGGCGCTATAGAACCCCGACCCCCACTGCCCCCTCCCTGTCCCTGTACAGTGACTTCTGATGAAGATGCTCTTTAGTGACATCGAAAAGGAAGATGACTAAATATTTTTGTAGCGTTATATTTAAAAGGAAAGACATTTCAAAAGTTCACTTTATGGGTGGAATGTGTTGCCCTTATTTCATCTAATCTAAGGGGGACTCAACTGCGATTGAAAGCCTTATCTGTGCATTTATATGGTTTAAGATTTGTAAATATTGTCTATGTGCACTATGGTTAAGAAGTAAACGGGTGTTTTTCACTCTATAATTATGTATTCTTTTTTATAGAATTACATTGTTCTTTTTTTGTACTCGTACGTGACCTTTTACAAACAGGTTTGTTGTAAATTGTGCAAATGCAATTAAAGGATTTCGTTCCATGTCTGCGTTGATTGAAATGAAGTCTTTGCTAGTGTGATGGTTAGATTGATTTCTGCTTGATTCAAGACTTGCTGCAGAGGTGTTCATTTAGACCTCAACCAAAGTGATTTCTGGCTGATGAGAACTGGAGACCCTTCGCTTCGCTATAGTCCGGCAGATGGGATGGACGGATGGGAAATTTGGTATATAGTCTTTTTTTATTGGTCTAAAATATTGGGAGGCAAAATTGTCAAACTTTCCTAGTTTCCTTAAGCTTTAACACTAGCATGTCTGAGAGGTCATTTTGACCGTTTTTTCTTTTAGATTTTGAAGTTGATTATCTTTGCCCATGAAGATTCAGAAGGTTTCCCTTCCATGACCATCATCTCAGAATTTTTTGACATCTGAAACATTTTCTAAATATGAATTTAAGCACATGCTACTTCTGTCTGATTTTACTTACGTCATGCAGTCATACTTCAGTCATGCTAGTAGCATGTATGTCAAACTAGGGGTTTTTCATGATTCTGAATCCATTCCCAGCATTAGTTTTGCACAAAAAACACTCCTTGGGCTAAAAACGCCCATAGACATCGTCATGACAAATGTGATGAGAGCAGCACAAAATGTGATGAGGTTTTTTAATCTTGATTATCGCATGCAGCTTTCTTTTTAATTAAATGTCGACCATCTGAAAAGTATATGCATTCAATTCAAGTATGCAATCCCATTTTTTCTGGGCTACGTATGAACAAATTATTTAATCAATGCTGCATGGCATGATGGAGGTGATCAGCCTGTGACACTGTTGAGCCCAGGTTAGCTTTGATAACATAAGTACATTTTTATTGTTGAGTCTTATGTCTCACACCTACAACCTGTTCTTGTTCAGGTCAGTTGGCTGGTCAGTTAAGCACAGTAATAATGGTCACTACAGTACTAGTAGTCTTGGCACTGGGCAGCTCAGCAGCTCTCATCCATCTCTGGCAGCAACACCTCCTACAAAGTGCTTGTCACGGTTGAGTGTCCCAAGTTCAATTTATTAGTGTTTTGGGGGGTCATGGCCTGAAATGGTTGAGAACCAACCACTTGGTAACCTCGCCTCACCAGGCTTTCCACTTGGTAGCCTACACCACAGGACGTACCAGGCATACTGTATGCCCGGTGGGCCAACCCTCTGGTGGGCCAAATGTTAAATTAGTTGTCTTGGTTGTGTATCATTTATGTTGTACTGTAAATGTGGTGTGTTAAGGGCTTGTTTTTCCAAGTATTTATATGGGCCTCGACCCGAAAAGTAATCTGCACTGGTTGTGGTGGGCCAGTCTGGGACAAATCCCGCGAAAATGTCTGGGCCGAATCTTTGTCTCAGTCCAGCCCCTACACCACTGCTGCTTCTGCAACACGTCCTACAACCTACATAGCAACCACCTGTTTTACCACTTATCATGCTTCTAAAGATGAATCCCTCTCAAAGCTTCAATGCTGTTTACATATTTATGTGAAGATCACTGTCTTGGTAACCTTATGCTGTACAGTATATAACTATGTTTACAGGAAAAGTGGGCACTACATTTTGCCCAGTAGTGACTAGGCTATCCATGTGAAGAGTGGATGGGCACCTCAATTTGCGTAACATTGGTGATCCAAAATATCATACAAATAAACTTTTTTGGAAAACGGTCATGCAAAGTATACATGACAAGAATATGATTGAACATTTTGTCCAATATTTCTAACCTGACTCCGCCAGATGGGGGCGGTATTGAGGTCACAGGAGTGAAGCAAACTTCTTTCAATGATCTGGCGGAGTCAGCTTATTGTAATATTTCTGTCTGCAATGCAATTGTTACAACACCTAGGCTACATCCAATAATTTGTGCGTAAACAAGGAGTTGAAGGGTATTCTGATAACATTGATGTGCATAGGTAACGTTCAAGTTGTTCACAAATCACATCATAGACCTTTTTTTTTTTAACATTGGACAAAATAGTACATTTTACATTGAGGTGTCGACTTCTTTTTTGATTGATTGAAATATTTATTAACAGTTTGCAGAATTACAGTACATTTCAAGCACAAACTGTTAACCGAGTGGACAACCCAATTAAGCATTACACTTGTTTACAACAGGGTCCACCTTGTTCAATTCATCAAAACATTTAGAGACGTACAAATAGACACTTCTATATAGTTAAAGAACAGAACAGGAATTCATCATCTTGTATGCGCGCTGGCTTGGCCCGGTTTGACCCTTAGTTATTTGACTACGTCCGTTTCTCTTAAAGGACTACATTCCCCATAAATCCACTGAGACTTCCAGTAAGATGTTTCCAGCCAATGGTAAGAGTTTACCTGAATGCACAACATTTGAAACGTTTCAGTTTGGTGGTGTTTGCTGTAAACATTATATGCTGCGTAGTAAAATAAGGTGTTATTATTTACCTGTTAACTAGATTTTACGTTACTTACACTAACATGATATGTTTTGCCGAGCCTAGCCCAGCTGCACCTTAGAGTATATATGAATATATGAAATGAGTGGTGCAACACCTCCTCCCTCAGGCACCCAGGCAGAAGAAGTTGGTGGACCTCCCTCCCTCCATCTGGCCTTCGGCAAACCCTGTATAGCAGGCCGGCCATCCCCCGGTATATCCTTCTCTGCCAGGAAGACCAGTAACCAGAGTCCTCCTCGGGTTGTGTCGGCAGCCACAGAGGAGGAGCTGGTCGTCTCACCAAAGATCCAACCGTTCTCTCTGGAAGATGTAATGGTTCACTCCCCAGACCTGAAGATCATGAAACCAAAGAAACTGATGAGTGCTGGCAGTTTGGGCAGTCCAACTCCGGAGGTGTTCCACACGCCCTCCATGTCTAGAATCAGACGTCCATCGGCCTTGCCGACCCCCGTCAACAGGAGGATGTCTGGTATCCCATGCATGACCCCTAATAAGAGTTTAGCTGGGTTTAACTTTTGCAGGCCATCCCCCGGTATATCCTTCTCTGCTAGGAAGACCAGTAACCAGAGTCCTCCTCGGGTTGTGTCGGCAGCTGGCCTTTTAAAAACTGATGATTTTGAAGTTGCTTTATAGATCAACGTAGAACTGGGACAGAAATGGAATACAATATATCAATCATAAAAATGATAAATCACTACAATATAATCCATAAACAGTTCCAATCTCAGGCACAAAATACATTTTCCATGCATCACTAAAGTACATTTAATACACAATACATAAACAGCCTTCTGCATACATTTTCACAATAATACCAATAACAGTGCAAGCAAATCAATAAAATACCTTGTCCCCCTTTCCAGCTACGCGTAGGTGCTATATTCTGTGTGTGACATCAGTTCGTTCCATGGTTAGTTGGCATTTGACCGTTCCTTTGGCCTTCCTTTCCTTAGCCATCCACATAACCAACAAACTTCAGCCACACCATTTTGTGTGCTGTCTGTTCCAAGCCTTCTCTGTACTGAGGCAGCATGTCCTTGTTTTTAACCCATGCAGTGCCACAGCTGAGCTGAGTCCCAATCATCTGATTCTCATCAGCTGTGATCAGTTGTTGGCACAATGTCTTCAAATTAATAGACTTCCTGTTCAATATGCCTCACAACACTGTGACTATATACTAAACAATAAAAGTATTAACCTGTGGGTCCGTTACAGGTTACAGTGATCAGCAGCGTACCAATGTCAGTTTATCCAGGATCGTTTACGAAGGTTGAAGGTTGAAGGTTGAAGGGGTGTGCGAGGCAAAGAGGATGATGCGGCGGAAAGAGACGGACATTTCGATGAAACTGGGTCAATTTAATTTGTCTGACATTCGATGGTGAACTACTACGGGGGGTGGGAATTATTTTATGTTTGTAATGATGGGACGTAAGAACCTGTGGAGGGCAGCAATGTGCCGGAAACCTACAAGAAGAAGAAGAAGAAGAAGAAGAATATAAATCCACGGAGACTTCCGGTGAGATGTTTCCAGCCAATGGTAAGAGAGAGATTACCAAAATGCTCAACATTTGAAACGTTTCAGTTTGGTGGTGTTTGCTGTTTTGGGAGTTACAGTATTTACACAAGACTTACAGTATTACAAGTGTAACGAGTCGCCCTCAGGTTAGAATAACTCGTCTTGGTTGTTTTAAATAGGATTAGTGTGTATTTGTGTGTGTGGGGGGGTCGTGTTACTCGTGCATAAACAATATTAGCGTCGTTAGCATTAACTGGCTAGTTGTAAACATTATAGCCCTGGTTCTTGACTCATGATAAGCATCATGGCAGTCATGTTTCAGGGCTATAAACATTATTATGCTGCGTAGTAAAAATAAGGTGCTATTATTTACCTGTTAACTAGATTTTACGTTACTTTCACTAACATGATATTGATTACATTTAGTTTTGGCCGAGCCTAGCCCAGCTGCACAGAGTACTGTCTGTAGAGTTGTCTGTAGAGTTGTAAAACTGACGTGGGCTGCATGGTTGGTTAGCCATAATAACGCTCCACGCTTCTGGTTTGTGGACATAAATAATAAATACTTTACTTTCTCTTATTAACCTTTCTTTTCTTTTGTCTCTTCTAAATCAGCACTTTAACATTGCATCGAGGATGGATCCCCTTTCTGACGCCGGTTGGTAACTTTTTGATTGATTTATTGTTAGCCATGGTTCACATGACGCTCCTACTGATAATCATGACAGTCATGTTTCAGGGCTACTCCTACTGATAATCATGACAGTCATGTTTCAGGGCTAGACAATTGTATGAACAGTTTGCAGAATGGGTACAGTTCAAGGAAGGCATACAGGTCAATGTATACAAAAACTGCTAAGAGGATAAAAAAAACAGAAAAATGCACTAAGACCGACTTGTTTACAAGGGTCGTCCATTTTCAATTCATCAGAACATTTAAAGACATACAAATTAATTTCCAAACTGATTGTGTAAAATTGTATAACCGGCAACTCCTTTCTCTGGCAGTCTAAAACATCTTGAGCTTTCCTTTTCTTCAAGATTTCTATACATTGGCGGAGGAGAAGTTTGATTTTGATGTTTCACTGTCACCTGCGAGGTTAGTGTCGTTTCACATCATATGATACACCTTATTTTTTTGCTACCTGCATTTTTTGTCATGAGAGTCTTGTATGCAAACATTAAATGTGTTAATGTGACAATTCAATAACATCACATCTTCTCATATAAGCAAACAACGACACCTCATCCTGCAATGCATTAGTTTCAATACATAGCCACCCTACTATATCAGTTGACTGTAAAGTATAGGATTTTACTTTTATTCCCATATAAAGACTAGATGTTCACTTTGGATCCATTTATAATTGGCCACAGTATGTGAGGCGGCAGCCCCTTTGTCTTTGGTTATTTTGTCTCTTGATGGAACATGCCGGTTCCCCTGCTGCCAATCACCCAGGAATACTAAATCACTGTTGTCAAAATTAGGGATGTACCGTCAGTAGCAATTAGACATTTGGGCCGTTATCCGATAATTAATTGCTGTTATGGCCGATAACCGATAGACCGTAATCATTGTTGATATGATCTCATTCTGTATTAAAACATTATAATATTTTTGTCCATTCTGGAAAAAAACCTTTATGAACACTGACTTTGAAAAAAGCAATGCCTCTTTATTCCAAAACTGGGTATGCAGTGCACTGTTATTGAAATGTTGGCCCACATCCCAACATAAACGGCTTGAATGTAGTATTTTTATTTAAAAATGTTCCAACTTGTTGACTCTTTTGAAAGCGTCCCCAGAAAACATTAACAGAATTTGCAGCCTTCATCATCACAAAAGGCTTTTTCTGGTTTAAATTATTTTTCAACATGATTATTATAAAATGCCTGCTAAAACCGATTTCGATATCGATTCCATACCGATATTGCATTTTAAGGCCAATATCGGCTGATACCGATTTGCTGATTAATTGCCCATCCCTATACCAAAGATGATTTCTCCTGTTTCCAGTTCCAGGGGAGATGAAGATGGTGAGGATGATGTATTTATGGGTCCAGTCACAGACAAGGAGAAGGGTATCTGTGTCGCGGTGGAATATCTGTCCAAGGACAGTGTCAGCAGCGGGCCTTCTTCTGTGGCTGAGGAGCAGACGTGGAGTCCTCTCACAGGAGATAACTTTGACAGAATGTGCGGTGAAGCCCAGAAACTAGCCACTCAGTTAAAGGAGGACCACACTGAACAGACGGACGGTACTGTGCCTGCTGAGAAGAGGGAAGACCATATGGCCGTTGACTTTGTGCAGGACGCTGGGGCCAAACTGGACATGTTCAGCAAGCCATTCAATCCGGTTCTCAGTCCAATTAAACGGGAGACATTCTGTGTACAGGACAGTCCCGTGAAACTGCTTCCGCCTGCTATTCAGAAACGTTTGCTGAAAGGCAGCAGTACTAGTAGTAGGAGCAGCGTTGGCTCTGGTGTGGGTGTCCACTCCACTCGGGCTAGTCTCAGCACCTCCTCCCGCTCAAGTCCTGCTTCTGGGTCGTCTACGACTAGGACGCAGCCCAAGATGACACTGCGAAGCAAGGCAGGCCTGGGCACCAGTGGGATTCTCCCCAGCAAGCGTGTAATTCCGGCCACTTCACTGAAGACCGCAAATACTGCAGCAGTGCCTGCAGAAAAACCCTCCAGGATGGCTCCGCCAAGCAAAGTAGGTCCACTAACATAACATGTCTGTGATGTCTGTGTTTCTGTTGCTACCACCAAGTAAAGGAGTACCGGTACTTGTCTACTTGATATGTATGGTAGTGCTGCACGATTCTTGCGCAAATGTGAATCTTGATTTTCCTCCACATGAATTGAGATCACGATTCTCATTTTCTCCATGAATACCGGTACATTTCTTTAGTCTGTAGTTGCTGAACATTACACTACACTTATGTGGCACCTGGAGTCAACTACTACTGTGGCTTTAAACAGGCAACATCAAAGTGCTTGACTTACACCTCTTAAAGTCTGTCTCTTAACATAAGGGTGACTAAAATGAATTGGACAGCCAACTAGTGCTGCACGATTCTTGGCACCAGTTTCATTCGTTTCGCTGGGTATCTCGGGTTTCCTGATTTCACATTTGTAATAATGCCATCCCCTCATGTTGTTTTTTTCTCTAGGCTGGTTTGAGGTCACATCTTCAGACGAGGGGAGCGGTAGACGGGAGAAGAAACACCTCCTCATCCTCTTCCTCTGTGTCGAGCCTCAACTCTGTGTCGAGCCTCAACTCTGTGTCGAGCCTCAACTCCTCTCTATCGAGCTATAACTGCAGTATGTCTGTTTCTCCTCCTATTGGGAAAGGTAAGGCCTCTCTCTCTCCATGGTACATATGGTTGAATCTGCTAAGTACCAGGGTTGTCCGAACCAATGGCCAATCTTAAAATAACAACATACTGGTACTAAAGCAGTGGAAAAAGATATGCTAGGGACCCCCCCCCATAAGAGAAGATTGTTACGGCTCTAGCAGTGATTCTCAACCCGTTTAATTTCAAGGACCCAGCCAGTTTGACATGCATATAGTCTACATAAATGGGGCATAAATGAACTGCACATTTTGGTTATAGGATGCTGTTGGTATAAGTGCATATTTTCAGTTATGGGTTTCTCTAAGGTGCTTGCTTAGCACTGATGGCAAAAAGCACATACCTTATATTGAGACATTTGTGACCAGATTTGACTGAGAGACTGCCATCGCGCAAATTACAGCTTTTCACCAGAGGAGAAACTTTTTTTTCTCCTTTATTTTATTTTTATTTTTAGTTAATGGCACAGGCAGACTACATACTAAGTGTCAGAGCTGAAATTGACATGTAAATATGAAATAAATGCCCAAACATGTAGCTAGGTGTAATGTTAGAGACCACAGAAGTGAACCTTTCAAGCCTGTTTTCTCAACTCGCTGTTTTCTGCAAGACATTACTCTATAAGCCATATCTCAAACTGGTGGGTCAAACTGAACAACCAATAAGTCAAATTGAAGCTATGATTCCCTGCTTTCATATGACATGGAAAAATAAACAAATAAAAATAAATCCAATGTCAGTCAAATTTAGTCACATTTGTGTAAATACATAATTATATGTAAATCATGTTGTCTTTAATGCCATCTGGTGTTCAGCAACACAATATACATTATTTGGCTTTAGTTTGAACATCTCTCATTACAGGAAATCTCAACACTTCTCTGAACAGAAGCAAGAATGTTTCCAGCAGCCGCGCACCAACTAACATGAGCAGACCGGCGTCCGTTAACACGAGCAGACCGACGTCCATTAACACGAGCAGACCGACGTCCGTTAACACGAGCAGACCGACGTCCATTAACACGAGCAGACCGACGTCCGTTAACACGAGCAGACCGGCGTCCATTAACACGAGCAGACCGGTGGCCGTTAACACGAGTGCTGCCAAAACTGCCCAAACTCTCCGTTCCAGCATCACTACTAGTAGCAGAGCTGCTGAGTCTAAACCCTCTGCAACGGCTGCTACTGCCGCCACCGTCAAAGGTGCACGGCGGTCCATCTCTGTCCAGTCCCGGAAGCCGTCTGAGACGACAGACCCGTCCAGGCTTGCCAGCAGGTCCACGCCTGTGAAGAGAGCCGCACCGTGTACCCCCACCCTGTTCCAACAGAGCCCAACCAAACGAGCCTCGGTGTCTAGCGTTTCCTCCTTGGCCCTCGGGCCACAATTTGGCCCTCGGGCCAAACCCGTGGCCCTCATCGCCCCTACATCCACTAGTCGGCTGAAAGGCCCCAAGCCATCTGATGGTGAGTTTTATTGGTTAGTTTCACCCAGCACACCTTATCGAAATGAATGTATGGAACTAGATTTGGGCTAATATTTGATACTATTGTTAATGTTTGAGGATACACCCAAAATGTGTGCAGATTTTTACTTTGTTTATACTGTAAAAATCATAGTTGAATGAATACATGCACAAGTTTGGTGATTTTGATTAGATAATCACATTCTCTCACACACGTGCGTGTGTGTGTGTGTGTGTGTGGGGAAGGTCTGAGACATAAGACTCAACAATACAAATGAACTTACGGCTGTTATCAAAGCAAACCTGGGCTTTCATAACACCAACAGTGCCACAGGCTGATCACCTCCATGCCACGCCCCATTGATGAATAATTTGTTCAAAAGTAGCCCAGACCAAGTATTGACTGCATACATATACTTTTCAGATGGTCATGGACATTTCTGCATTAAAAAAAACATATATGTTTTTAGTGGTCTCGAAAAATATGAAATAGGATTTTATTTATTTTATTTCCATGAGCTGTATGCCATAATCGTCAAAGTTGAAACAAAAAAAGGTTTTAACTTTACTTTATGCGCAATGAATTGTGAATTTATAAAAAAAAATACTTTTTGAATTGTATTACCGGAGAACATGAACTGCTGTATATAATAGTATACCATATACAGGGCTGGAATGAATTACCCGTACTTATCTGAACTTGTGTAATTAATGTCCTCGTGATGGATTAAATTGTGCCTTTTCTCCATCGTAGTGGTTCACTCCCCAGACCCACTGAAGATCATGAAACCAAAGAAACTGATGAGTGCTGGCAGTTTGGGCAGGTATGTGTGCATATATATATATATATATATACTTTATAAAAGCCCTTTATATCTTTAATTGGATGTTCAAGTACCATCAAAATGATCCTCTCGTCTCCACTGACCTTTCCTTTCTTCCCAAAGTCCAACTCTGGAGGTGTTCCACACGCCCTCCATGTCTAGAATCAGACGTCCATCGGCCTTGCCGACCCCCGTCAACAGGAGGATGTCTGGTATCCCATGCATGACTCCTAATAAGAGTTTAGCTGGGTTTAACTTTTACAGGCCATCCCCCGGTATATCCATGTCTGCTAGGAAGACCAGTAACCAGAGGTGAGGTGATAACCTGGGCCTCATGCGTGAGTGTTGTGTTGGATTGGTATTGCTTGCAACTTAAAAAAATACCTGACCGCCAGTGGATTTGACTGAGTTAAGAATTATTATGAATAATGAATGTTAATGGTATACTTTATTTGTAGAGCAGGTTTCCAAAGTTAGAAAATGTAGTAGAAAATAAATAAAAAGACTAATAACAATCTGCAATTTATATAGTGCTTTTCTAAGTAGTTAAAGGGGAGGGGACAAGAACATTTTAACTTTATTCGGAAAACCTCAAATGAAAAATAATTAGAGAATTAAATAAAACAATAACTAGTTCAAATCAAAGTCAACTCTCTCTATCTCTCTCTGCAGTCCTCCTCGGGTTGAGTCGGCAGCCTCAGAGGAGGAGACGGTCGTCTCACCAAAGATCCAACCGTTCTCTCTGGAAGAGGCTGATCCAGCAGCTCAACAGATGGAAACGCTAAATGAAGCCATGACTTGTGTGACTGGACAGGTAAGACCAGGCAGGGTTCTGAAAAGCTCTTGAATGTGTTCGACGCATACCTGCATGAATTATCTTTACTTCCAAGAATGTGCTTGAATTTTGAACAACACATGCAGGATGGATGATTACTATTTATTGGTTACATTAAATGTATTTTATTGTGACATGTCAAAAACAAAAACATAGCTTTGTTATTCGTAGCAGCAATGTTTAGATTTTTTTTTAATTGGAAGATATTTTAGTGACTGCAAGTGCTTCAGTTTGACTTTTGAACACTTGAACAAATCCTGTCCGCAGCGCCCTGATGAGAACCGGGAGCCTGATCCGCAGCGCCCAGAGGTGCTTGAGCACCCTGATGAGAACCAGGAACCTGATCTGCAGCGCCCAGAGGTGCTTGAGCACCCTGATGAGAACCAGGAGCCTGATCCGCAGGGCCCAGAGGTGCTTGAGCACCCTGATGAGAACCAGGAACCTGATCTGCAGGGCCCAGAGGTGCTTGAGCACCCTGATGAGAACCAGGAGCCTGAGCCAAGTGGAAACCTGAGGAAACGTCCCTCCACTGAGGAAATGATCTCTGAAGACCATGAAACCAAGACACAGGAAGGCGTTGAGGTACCTGGAAAACCTCATTGCATATTTGAGTCATGCTATAGAATGTTGGCGTCTGCCTGTTCTACTACATTCTCGTCTCCCGTGGCGGCGTGGGGCTGGCCTCTAAGGGCCATGGCCTCCCACGCAAATATTTTGTTTTCCTAATATATATGCGTGTCTTGCCCAGATTTTGCTGGTGGATCTCCCGGCTTCTGAACCTGAGGGTAAACCGGATAAACACCTCATTGACCTGTCCAATACCCCAGACCTGATCCGGCCACTGCGGCCTGTCGCACTCAACGTTGGTCGTGAGAAAGAGGTGAGGAAAATGCATGTGCCTGGAGAGAACTGTTACTTAACGTAAAAAATTGTTTATCTCTTCATGTGTATTTTGTAGAGACCCAATCTGGGTCAGCAATTGAAAACTAAGGTTGCACCCACAAGTTGACATTTTGGCCTAATGGAGGCACTACTAGAGGCACCTCTTGAAACCCCACAAGCCTTTTCAGTGGCCGCCCCTTCACTCTGAAACTCACTCCCAACTCACATCAGAGCTGCCCGCTCAAAAAACACACTCAAAACCCACCTTTTCAGACATGCTTTCCTTAGTTTTTTTAACTAGTTTCATTTCCTAATGAAGTTGATTTTATTCTAGTTGTCCTGTAATGCTTTACAGGACTTTGAGTACCTTGGAAAGCACTATATAAATCACTATGTATTTGTATTCTCTTATTATTATTAGAGGAAAGTAACCTGACTCTGCCATATGGGGGCGGTATTGATGTACAAGTTCACAACACGGTTGTGAAACAAATGTGAAGCAAGCATCTTCCATCTGGCAGCGTCAGCAGGGCTCATTCTCTGCGGAGGATGACATTTCACGGCAAATGCGCTCTGTGTCCATAACTGTAGTCCTGGGTTTCCAGAAGATGTTACTCATTACACATTAACTGTTCTGGTTCATTTTCCGGCGTGATATTTTAACTATAAAGACCTAATGAAGGTGTCATTCATGTGTTTCACATTGATGTGACTCTGTTTTTGCTTCTCTGAACAGTTGATTGATCTGAGCTCTCCCCTGATCAAGTGGAGTCCAGAAGGCAAGAAGGAGAAAGCTGTGAAAGAAGCTCCACTTGTAAACATCTCCTTCTGATCAGACCCGGTCCTTCTGATCAGACCCGGTCCAACAGTATAGCATCTCCATGTGTCTATATAAACGATACACCTGGTCCAACAGTATAGCATCTCCATGTGTCTATATAAACGATACACCTGGTCCAACAGTATAGCATCTCCATGTGTCTATATAAACGATACACCTGGTCCAACAGTATAGCATCTCCACGTGTCTATATAAATGATACACCTGGTCCAACAGTATAGCATCTCCACGTGTCTATATAAATGATACACCTGGTCCAACAGTATAGCATCTCCATGTGTCTATATAAACGATACACCTGGTCCAACAGTATAGCATCTCCATGTGTCTATATAAACGATACACCTGGTCCAACAGTATAGCATCTCCACGTGTCTATATAAATGATACACCTGGTCCAACAGTATAGCATCTCCACGTGTCTATAAACGATACACCTGTGTACACACCTGTACTTAAAGTGTACTTTGTTTTAACCTATTAAGACCGGTAGTGTCATTTTAGATTTTAACTATATACTGTATAAATGTGTCACAATAAAAAAGGCAGATATACAAGCTATGAGCTTGTACTTTAGAAAAATCGTGAACATTTATGCAAATCTTAGAATATATATGATTTTTCTGTCTCTCAAATACCGGTACATATAATTTTAGGGGTTCTTGACATGCAAATGTTTGAGAAGCACTAGCAACAAATACGTTTTTTGGTGTGATTTTATTTTTTTAACTGTTGGAATGGGCCTCAGATCTTAATGGTTAACCCATTATGGCCTGAGGTCCATTCCACAATTAGTTTGTGCAATTGTCTGTTTTGGGAAGTTCTTCAGGAATAATTTAATTGATCAGTTTGCTGCCGTTTGTGTTTTGATTTCATAAAAACTTTATGTAAATATCTTGAGTTAAAATGTGCATGAAAAGAATCGAGGGAAATAAAAGTTGTGATTATGAAATGTACCTGTATTGTATGATGGTTCCATTTTGTTTGGGTGAATGCAGTAGATTTGTGTGAATCCAGAGATAATAATAAGGAACAAAGGGAACTAATGGTGTGGCATCATGACGCCAGAAAATCCACTGAATTAATATAACCACTTTAAGGCTTATTTCAAATATAGTAAAAATGGCAGTCACTGCATTGCAATATTTTACAGTCTATGATTGTGTTGTGTGCTTGTAGATCTGTTATTGTAGGCAATACAGCAATGCATTGATATAAATGTACTAGTCATTTGTGCTTTGGAATGCTTATGGCCTTTTTAAAAGCATACGTGTACTTTTGAATACTTGAGTCAAGTGTTGGGGTTCCTTACTTTGTCGACCACTGATATAAAACCATTATTGTGAGGCTGGGAAATGAGAGCGCACCAAAGGAGCTCCAACCATGTACGTATGTTTATAAGTTGTATTGTATTACCATGCTCACTATACTGTACATCGTGCTGCTTTAAGAAATACATGTCTTTTACTGCTAATATTTTGTTTTCCTAATATATGCATGTCTTGCCCAGATTTAGCTGGTGGATGTCCCTGCTTCTAAACCTGAGGGTAAAGCGGATAAACCCCTCATTGACCTGTCCAATACCCCAGACCTGATCCGGACACTCAAACCCTGGAGGTGAGAAAAGAGGTGAGGAAAATACATGTGCCTGGAGAGAGAACTGTCACTTGTTATCATTGCTATGTCGTCTTGTAAGAATAATGTTTAATGTAGGGATGTGCCAATGAGACATTTTGGCCGATATATCGATATAATTAATTGCTGTTATGGCCGATTACTGATGTCGATATGATCTCATTCTGTATTGAAAATGTATAATAATTTTGTCCATTCTGAAAAATACATGTAACACCTAGGGTATCTCTGCACTGCAGGCTTAGGCAACTCAGATTTAACCTTTATTATATTTAATATTGTGAGCTTGTAGATCTGTTCAAGCTGTTATGTTGGGCTTGTTTATCTGTAAAGACATTAATTAATCGGTCTGATTGATTAATCGAACCGATGCTGATTAATTCTAAAAACTACTCAAATCGGCCGATACCGATGTGTTTGCAGATTAATCTCCCATCACTAGTTTATTGTTTATCTGTATTTTGTCCATTTTTATTTAAAGACCCAATCTGGGATTGGTAAACGAAAGCGAAAAGTATATTGTTAAACCGGCCCAGGACTTTTGTGATGTCTTGTCAGCATTTGAAAACTTAAATCTTATACACAAGTTGACATTTTTTTGGCCTAATGGAGGCACTGGAAGAGGAAAGACCATCGAGTCAAAGTCAGCAGGGCTCATTCTCTGTAGAGCATGACATTTCACAGCAAATGAGCTCTGTGTGCATAACTGTAGTCCCTGGGGGCTGGGGTTCTGTATTTTATCGACCCCTGATGAAAACTTTATTGTGAGCCTTCGAAATGAGAGAGCACCACAACTCTTTTTTTTTTTTTTATATATTTTTTATCCCACGATTTTGTAACCCATTTTTCACCCCTGTGTCAATCATCTAATGTGATCCTGGGCTCTACACACCCTCCACCAACCTAGTCCCCATATATGGGGGACAAGGGGAGAGCAACCTAGTCCCCATATATGGGAGACAAGGGGAGACCAACCTAGTCCCCATATATGGGGGACAAGGGGAGAGCAACCTAGTCCCCATATATGGGAGACAAGGGGAGACCAACCTAGTCCCCATATATGGGGGACATGGGGAGAGCAACGGACTTGAACTCATGCTTCCTTCATGCCTGAGTGTCCAAGTTGCTCCTTTACACCTGACAGGGGGGAGTTTAGCACCACAACAAGAGAGGGTCCAACCATGTAGGCCTACGTACGTTTAGTTATTGGCATTGGCATGCATTATCTTATGGATGCATACAATTAACATATTCAATGTTAATGTGAATCTAATTAATATCCAGCCTAATTCAGTAAACTTCAACCCTTTGGGCATCTATTTATTCCATGGATGCTTTGTGGATGGTTCGTCTCACACAAATAACTACTACCGACAGGTGGCAGTATAGAGGCACTCATCTACACAAAGTTGAGGTGCTGCTTGGAGGGAGGGAGGGGGGTGGTGCTGCTGCTACTCACTAGCAGCAGCAGAAGAAAGAGTTAGTCCCATCATTTCAACAGCACCATATAGCCATGGAGATGGCGACTGCTGCGTCGAGGAGCAGAGAGAAAGTTGCCGAGCAGACTTTATAGGCGTTAATCTTTTAGTGAGAGTGGAGCCAGCCGGCTGGGATATCATGAGTTTCAGCTGCTCCAACAACCATGGATGTACAAATGCTTTGGATTTGGATTATTTGCGTTTCGTTCGTGGTGCACGTTCCGTTATTCATCGGGGGCTTTGACCTGCACGTCTCGGACACGCTGCAGCCCGGATTCATCCTGGCGAATGCGTCCGTCGGACCCGGGTGGATCTATAACGTGGAGAGGGCGATGACCCCGCGGTACGTGCGCCGCTTCATAGACGTCAAGAGGAAAGGGGGAGCCGTGTTTCTCTCGGGGAAAGTGGACTGCGCGCGGCTGCCGAGGAACCCCGTCCCGCTGTACGTGCAGCTCCGGTCCATAACGTCGGACAACTTCATCTTGATACACTTCAAGACGTTCCTGCACGGACAGAACTGTTTCATCAAGTACAAGAGAAAGCGCGTCAAGCGCGAACACGACATATACATGAATATCCGCTCGAGACTGGTGCCGTCCCCCTGTCTCTCCACGGGGATTTTGGTCATCAGCCTTTACAAACATTTGCCACATTTCACTCACACGAACGACTTCCACTCGTCGTGTGAGTCGGGGGGCCACGCGATAAGTTTCGACAGGGGCATTTTTAATCCAAACTGCCTCGGTTCCGATCTCCGGGGAGAGTTAGACGTGGTCTGCAAGGTGCAAAACTCACTGAACCCCTCGACGGTGCGCCTGAAGCTGCGTCCCCCGCCTCCTCTCAGTCAAGACGAGGGAAGCGTTACGGGTGTCGTGGGCTCCTCGGGGGACTTGGATTACTGGGGTAAACGTGACAGGAGGGCCGCGGCCAACACGGGTCCCCAGTTCCAGCTGCCCAACTACCAGGTGTCCGTCCCCGAGAACGAGCCCGCGGGGACGCGCGTCATCACGCTCAGAGCGCTCGACCCGGACGCCGGGGATGCCGGCAGAGTGGACTACGACATGGAGGCCCTGTTCGACCACAGGTCAAACGACTACTTTCAGATCAGCCTGGAGACGGGGACCATCACGACGCTGCAGCCGTTGGACCGGGAGGTCAAGGACACGCACGTGTTCAAAGTCATCGCCACGGACCATGGGAAGCCCAGGAGGTCGGCCACGGCCTATCTCACCATCACCGTCAGTGACACCAACGACCATTCGCCCGCGTTCGAGCAGACGGTGTACAGGGTCAGCATCAGGGAGAATGTGGAGGTGGGCTTCGAAGTGCTCACCATCAGGGCCACGGACGGGGACGCTCCTTCCAACGCCAACATGATATACAAGATTGTCAACGAGGAGGAGGGGGACAATGCCGGTTTTGAGATTGACCCCCGGAACGGCCTGGTCAGGATCAGAGTGAGGCCGGACAGAGAGACCATGTCTGCGTATCAGCTGATTGTCGAGGCCAACGACCAGGGCAGAGACCCGGGCCCTCGCAGCGCCACGGCTACGGTGCACATCACCGTGGAGGACGAGAACGACAACTACCCTCAGTTCTGTGAGAAGAGGTACGTGGTCCAGGTGCTGGAGAGCATAGCGGTGAACACCCAGGTGGCTCAGGTGAAAGCCACAGACCGGGACCAGGGCAACAATGCAAAGGTCCATTATAGCATCATCAGCGGCAATGTGAAAGGCCAGTTCTATATCCACTCCCCTACAGGGGTCATCGATGTCACCAACCCTCTCGATTATGAGACCATACGCGAGTATAATTTGCGCATAAAAGCGCAGGACGGGGGCAGGCCGCCGCTGATAAACGGCACAGGGATGGTGGTGGTTCAGGTCGTGGACGTCAACGATAATGCCCCCATGTTTGTCAGCACGCCCTTCCAGGCCTCCGTGTTGGAGAGCGTGGCCGTCGGTTACTCCATCATCCACATTCAGGCCATCGATGCCGACTCTGGCGACAACTCCCATCTGGAGTACAGGCTCACCGGCACGGGCCCCGGCTTCCCTTTCACCATCAACAACAACACGGGGTGGATTACGGTCTGCGTGGAGCTGGACAGGGAGACGACTGAGTTTTACACCTTTGGCGTGGAGGCAGTGGATCATGGGATTCCCGCCATGTCGTCCTCCGCCAGCGTGAGTGTGACGGTTCTCGACGTGAACGACAACGTTCCCACGTTCACCCGGAAACTGTACAACTTGAAGATCAACGAGGACGCCCCCGCGGGAACCAGCGTGCTGGCGCTCACCGCCGTCGACCGAGACGCCAACAGCGTCGTGACCTATCAGATATCCAGTGGCAACACGAGGAACAGGTTCTCCATCACGAGCCAGAGCGCGGGGGGCCTCATCACGTTGGCACTGCCGCTGGACTACAAGCAGGAGCGCCAGTACGTCCTCACGGTGACGGCGTCGGACGGCACGCGTCAGGACACGGCCCAGGTGCACATCAACGTCACGGACGCCAACACGCACCGGCCCGTCTTCCAGAGCGCCAGCTACCACGTGATGTTCAGCGAGGACCGCCCCGTGGGCTCCACCGTGGTTCTGATCAGCGCCACGGACGAAGACACGGGAGAGAACGCTCGCATCACTTACGTGATGGAGGACAACGTGCCGCAGTTCAAGATCAACCCCGACACCGGCGCCGTAACCACGCAGATAGAAATCGACTACGAGGACCAGGCGTCCTACACGCTCGCCATCATCGCCAGTGACAATGGCATCCCTCAGAAATCCGACACCACATATGTAGAGATCATTGTTCTGGACGCCAACGACAATGCGCCACACTTTCTCCGTGACCTATACCAGGCGACTGTTTTTGAAGATGCGCCAGTCTACACAAGTGTTCTCCACATTTCCGCCTCTGACCGGGACTCCGGGTCCAACGGCAGAATCAGCTTCACCTTTCAAGGTGGGGATGATGGAGATGGGGATTTTTTCATTGAGCCGTACTCTGGTATAATCAGAACAGCCAGGAAAATAGACAGGGAAAATGTGCCCATGTACAACCTCAAGGCCTTTGCCGTGGACAAGGGCGTCCCGCCGCTCAAAGCAACCGTAGATATCCAGGTGTCTGTACTGGACATCAACGACAACGCTCCGGTGTTCGAAAAGGATGAGATGTACGTCTACGTGGCGGAGAACAGCCCCGTGGGTTCCATCGTGGCTCGCATCACCGCCACGGATCCCGACGAGGGGACCAACGCGCAAATCCTCTTCCAAATCGTGGAGGGAAACGTTCCGGAAGTCTTTCAGCTGGACATGTTCAACGGGGACCTCGTGGCTCTCGCAGACTTGGACTACGAGGCAAAAATGGAATACACCATCATTGTCCAAGCGACCTCTGCTCCTCTAGTGAGCCGGGCGGTCGTGCACATCCGCCTGTTGGACGTCAACGACAACGACCCGGTCCTGCGGGACTTTGAGATCATCTTCAACAACTATGTCACCAACAGGTCCAACAGCTTCCCCGCAAGTGTGATCGGACAGGTCCCGGCGCAGGATCCAGACGTGTCCGACATGCTGCATTACAGTTTTGTGGAGGGCAACGAGCTCAGTCTTCTGCTTCTCAACCAGGACACTGGCGAGCTCAAACTCAGCAGAGACCTTGACAACAACAGGCCTCTGGAGGCGGCCATGAAGATAAAAGTCACCGGTAAGTCCCTCACTAAGTCCATGCAGAGTACTTCCTTTGACATTTATGCGTGTGGTTTCTGTATAGCTCCTTAAGTTGGTCATATTTCATGTGAATAGGTCACTGTGGCCCATTTGCTGCAGCAACACTTCACTCTCATGGTCCTCAAAGTGGTTCTTTAGATTTAAGACATGTATATGGCTTGCTCCTGTGTCTGACTTTGGGAAAGAAAGTCAGTTGCATTCAGGCGATCTTGTAAAGAGCATGCCTTTAAATACCGTGGAGACGATTGATGACTAGGAGCAAATGATCACCACATTGCCCACTGATGCTTGCTTGGTAACCATTGCCAGATCTATTGTTCTTGTCCATTGATGGTTACCGTGACAGGATTCGTTAAAAAAAAGTAGGGGGGGACTTTTTAACCGTAAGAGCAAAAGTAGCAGATTTACACGTATCTCAGCTTCTAGATCAGCATTTTATTTTTATTCTTAAAAAGAAATTAGGACATATTTGGGAATTGTTTTGGACAATTTTGACACAGGGAAAATAGGGAGGGATTCCAGGGTTGATGTGGTTACTGGTTACCTTACTTAACACAGATTTGTAATTGAATTGTTAAATATGAATTCAATATCATATTTATTTATATAAGGCGGTCTACATTTCCCCAACGGACAAGAAGCAGTGATATAAAACATATTGGGTTTGATTTATTTAGCTTACTGTGCATCACAGCAGCTACTCTTCCTGGGGTCTCATACACATCATCAAAGAACATCATATTTCATATTTATTACATGTCATACACCATGCATACAACACAATCACATTAAAGAACAACATATTTCATATTTATTACATGTCATACACCATGCATACAACACAACACAAACACTGACTCACGACCCGGCTAAAACATTTGACAGCTCTACAGTACATTTTAATCTTCAACATTTATATATATATAAATATAAATATATATAAATATAAATATTATATCATAGTGGCCAGGGATATATATATATATTTTTTTTTTAAAGCAGGTGGCTTGCGCACATCCAGTTATTGGCTGGTGCTGGAGGACAAAGGTAGATACATACAGTGGTCCGCACACAGGCTCCAACAGTGTTTATTTGTGTTAAAACACCATCTTAAATTAGGACACACACCACGTTTCGGCCGTGAACGGCCTTCATCAGGTGGTGGTGAAGGCCGTTCACGGCCAAAACGTTGTGTGTGTGTCGTAATTTAAAATGGTGTTTTAACACAAATAAACATTGTTGGAGCAAAGCCTGTGTGCGGACCACTTCTTCACTGCAGGGACATATAGCTCATAATATATCTCCTTTACATCTCTTGAGTGAAGTGAAGTGTAACTTTTTCTTAATATCTACACCTATATCTCCATCAACCACCAGAGAAGGCCGTATCAAAAGCAGAGACATGTACCCAGACGGCGCTCCTACAGTGGACTCTGCTTTCTGTGGCTGTGTAGCACGATAAAGGTGGCACAGCATGGGTTAAACGATCCCTCAGTCAACACGTGTTGGTATAACTCAGAGTATCAGTGTTAAAAAGATTAAAATTAAGTGTTAGCTCTATATTGTGATAGTATTCTCTTGCTACAGTATAGAGCGTTTGTTCAGTAACGGGAGTCTCCATGTCTCTCCAGCTACAACGGAAATCAGAAATCAACAGAAAATGTATTTTCAGGTCGGCATGCCAATGTTATCCAATCAGGATAGAGAAGTTAACCCATTTGGACCTGACGTCGAAATAAAAAAAGGGACTTCTGTCCCTCTAAATCCTGTCTTCTAAATCCTGACAGTTTTCTGAAAATCACATGTTTCTATATATCAGTGGTTCTCAATATTTCATGTCAAGGACCACACAAATGATATGTAATTGGCCACCGACCCCCATCTGAAAATAAAAAATATGAACTTGTTCCAGGGACCACCCCAGAAGCAAAGATTTGAGTTAAAAACGTTTGCTCTGAAAGAATATAGGCTATATTCAAAGATTTTCGCCACATTTTCACAATATATGTATGACCTTGTAGATCTGGTATTTTTCAATAGCTATAAGTATAACAGAATGCTTAAAACACCAAAAGGGGAGAATGCAGTCAGGATTGGAATTTTAAGTGATGACACAGAAGAAATGAGCAGACGAAATTGCACCTGGAACACTATAAAAATGTAGCTGATAAATGGCTACTTTCTACTTATTGGCTGAAACTTTGTCACCTACCTGAAAAGATACAGTATTGTCTGTTTATTAAAGAGCTGAAGAGCTGAACAAACACTCTATAGCAGTGACCATCATTTATTCAGCATTTGAGCCACGAAACACATTTTGGTGACATTTAGCCTCTCAGACCCCAAAACCTATAGAATTTAGTTGTGGTTGAATAACATTTTCTGCAATTCCATGCTGTATTGATGGTGAACAGACAAAATAAATACATTCTCTAATTGTGTAGACTTCATGTGAATTAAGTAATTTCATATTACACTCTCAAGAGTTAAAGATCTATTAAATAAGAGTCCATTTGGTTACCAACTCCATCATTTAGCTGGGGACCACCTGGAACACACTCAAGGACCACTGGTGGTCCCCGGACCACTTGGTTGAAAACCACTGTTCTATAGACCACCAAAGTCTAACGTCAATATCGGGTTCATGTACTTTTTATTTGCATTGTAATCCCCATAGGGGTATTTTAGATCGCCTCATATAAGAGGTTTGAAAAATAAACATGATGTCATCCCGGGCCGTCTCACTCAGATGGATATGAAGAATCAACTGACTGAGAGAAAACGCTATTGTTACAACTACTGAATTAGTTACATTTTCGCTAGAAACAGACTGTATCATATATGATTGACTGACTGTCGCAAACGATACAGAGACACCCTGTCTCTGTATCAATAACGCAGAGACAGCTTGTTCATTTTTGGACCACAATGCTTATATGAAATGATTTTAACATGAGCCCATGTTATTCTCCATAGAGACATTTCTTCAGTTTTTTTATTTTGGATAAAATCGTAAAAAGAATCTATGGTCTAATCTAATGGAATAAATGGATGTGATCAGATGCAGGAGTTTTCACGACTCGTCTAACTGTAACTAGGGCCGTCACCTTGCCCCCCCCCTCCCCCCGCCCCTCCCACCTCTCACTGGTGCGAAAGTGGGTAGTAAAAACGGGGACGCGTCCATGACATCAGAGACACTGGGCTCACTTTTAAATCTAAAATATCTAAAACCACCTATTACACACACAAAGACCCCCAGGAAAGTCTTCTAAACGTCATTAAAAAATATATATATTCTTTTCCCTTTTGTCCCTTTAATGATTTTTCTGGATTTGGAGGCTTGGCCTTCACACATTAGAATGCTTGGCTGAATGGAGTGCTGTAAATTATTACTTTATGTTTTCACAAGTTCTGCAGCCAAAACACTTCAGGATTGGACAAGTGATACATTTATCAATCAAAACGGACACTACACTATAGAAACCTAGACGCTAGGAAAATATCTAAAGTCATTTGAGTTAACCAGATGTTCAATTTGACGCCTACATCGTATAAGCACGCGCCTTACAAAAAAGTTGCCCCGAGCAAGGTCTTATATCTTCGTTATGAAAGAGTGATTGATTAGCCTGCATGTCAGAGAGAAATTCCCCGTAAATCAAAACTTCTTGTTGCTTTATCGCACTACAGTGAAATTTGCAACATGCATCAGCTTGCTAACACTTGCCGCTAATTTCTGTGTCTGGGAAGAGTTTCAGAATAATACAGCAAATGCAGTATTTACACAGGTAGTCCTATCTATCCCTCGCACGCACGGACGCACGCATGCATGCACGCCCCGGTGCACAGCACAGATTACTCTCACTTGCCGGCATATCGTTCATACTGTGCGTCATGAGAACTCTTCTGCACTGGACTTGGTCAGTTCCCTGTCGTGTCTGCCTGCCTCCCAGTTCAAAGACGTTTTGCCGGCACTCATCTAGATTTGCTTGAGTTTTGTTTTTTGGCCTAAGCGCTCCCATTCTTTCCACTTTAATTGAATTAGGTGTACATGCTTGGCTCAGAATAGTTGGCGGGGTCTCAGTGTTTGGCCCTATTAGACCCATTGCCACTTGTTATTGAATTTGTGGGAATTAAACCAGCCTCATGGTCTGCTGCTCAGAACATGGCCATCTGACACAGACGCATGCTTTCATCTTGTGCAGGTTTGGAAAGAGCTTGAAGGCCAATCTTTCAAGTTGTTCCAGTGGCATACAGTAGACCTCCAATCATAGCATGTTTATTTTGTGTTTTGCTCTGAGGGGAAACATTTAGAAATCTGATTAGCATCCAGAAATGGATCCGTTTGTCTCAAGTTGGCTTCCATAACTTGGGGGGAGTGCCTCTTTGTGCACCAGTGGACTCCTAGCATGCCCAATCGCATTGCAGATTAGATAACTGTCAGGATTTCATTCGCATTTTTGCAAAGCAGGCCATGATCTCAATGATTTCAATAAAAACCAATAAAGCTTATGCCAGTCATGTTTTGTCTTGTGATGCGGTTTTGAGAGGGAGTGGATGAGGGGAGGGAGTGCCTGAGGTGAGGGAAACTTCTGAGAGTTTCACCTCTTGGATTAGAGGCATTCAGATGTAGTTAGTTTGTTTATGTAATAATATCACTGGAGTATTCAGGCTAATCATTTTATTCTGTATAATACGAGTTATAAAGTATAAACACATGTGCTTGTCTTATAATGATTGTTCTTGCCGAATGGGACTCTGATGAAAACAACCAGATACAACTGCAACAACTAGGGAAAAAAGGTTTGGGCGTTAGCCCCTTTCCTACATGAAAGCCCCCCCATACCCCCAACACCAGTGTTGTTCTTGGCAGCAAATTTCTATTTTAGTTTTAGTCATAGTCTCTTGAATAGTTTTCATTTCGTTTTAGTCGCATTTTAGTCACCTGGGATGTTTTAGTGTTAGTCTAGTCTAGTCTAGTTTTAGTCGAATAAATTAAGTTTGATTTCGGCTTTATAGCGGAAAATAGCTGAGTGAGCTTGTAGATCGGCTATTCTCAGCATGCAACCAATTGTAAAATGACTTATACTGGATCTCCTGTCCACTAGTCCCTTCCTAACATTTTAGTCTAGTTTTTATTTGTTGACGAAATTGTCAGTATATTTAGTCCTAGTTTTAGTCACCATAGCTTAGTTTTAATTTAGTTTCGGTTTAGTTTTCGTCAGGGAAAAAAGGTAGTCGACGAACATCTTTTGTCTTAGTTTTAAGTCGACAAAGTCAACACTGCTGCAATGGTGCAGATCTTTGTATCTCAATGGCTCTGCGTGACCTAAATCCTTATGGCCAAAATATTTGGCAAATTCTTTCAGAAGGTTTCTGAGAGAACTGAAAGTAGCCTAAGTTACGTCAGTTCAAGGGATAGACGTCCCATGACTGATTTATGTGGCAAGTTTGGAGCCAAATAGACAACTGTTCTGCTGTGAGAAGCACTGCAGCATGCATGGACAAAACACACTAAATCCACCACTTTCAAAAACCACATTAGTGGAAATGAAAATTCAAGAGTTCAGCCAGGCTACAGTGGACATTTCTTTATTGTTCTCCAGCTACAGTAATTGGTTTCGGCCCAGCCTTCCTCAGAGCAAGATAAAAAGTATTTGGGCTCTTTTTTTGTATTCTATACCAGTGGTTTTCATCCCTTTTCATATCAAGGCCCATTATTTGAGCCATGGACCACCATTTGATGAGATCAGTGTTGGTTTTGGCAGCTAATTTAGATTTTAGGTTTAGTCATAGTCTCTTGAAATGTCACGTGATTTTAGTCGACTAAATCTACAGTTGATTTAGTCGAACAAAATGTATTCTGGTGGGCCTTGATGCTGTCGTAATGGTTTTTTTCACTTGCTGAAAATAGCCGATCTACAAGCTCACAACGTGTCGCGATGCTTTGGCCATGTCTCATGCGACTCGTTTAATTTGCTCAGAGGAAGCCTCAGGCAGAAACGCGTTAGCCTGAGGACAATAAAGACATTTCAATTTAGAGCTCCACTATTTCCACTTCTGTGGGTTTTGAAAGTGTAGTATAATTGAACATAGCTGAGCATGCGTCCCGCGCACTTTGAGGCGACCAAGAGGAAGCACACCTCCGTATTCACACAAAAATAACTCTTTTCTGATTGTAGTCAGAAGACTTTTTTTTTTTATGACTATTTTTTTTATGACCCCCATAAGTGACTCACCACAAATGAATGTGTTGCCGCAACCTCAACAAGCCACTATAACCTTTTATTGCAGTGAAATTACATCACAGACGAGAGTTCAATCACTTTCACTGTGTAACAGCTGTTCGTGGACATTTGACTATTGGATATCTGTTGCCCACGGCCTAAACATCCTTACACCAGTGGTTCCCAAAGTGGGGTCCTTGAGGGAGTTCCAGGGGGTCCCCAGCTAAATGATAGTTTGTAACCATTTGGTTCCATTTGTACACTCTCAGAGATAAATTAACATTGATGTTACAATATAAATCGGGGTCCCAGAGATAGAAATGCCATTAAATGGAGTGGACTAATGCATGACAAACTGGAGGGTCCTTGAAATTCACTGCTAGAGTTGCAAAAGTCTTCTCTTATGGAGGTCCCAGCAGGCATATATTTTCAAATGGGGGTCCGCAGGGCTAATTAGTGTCAATCTGGGGGTCCTTGACATGAAAAGGTTTGGGAACTGCCTTACACTGCCTTACACCACAGACAGTATTTGAACTGCCTTACACGGCCTTACACCACAGACAGTATTTGAACTGCCTTACACGGCCTTACACCACAGACAGTATTTGAACTGCTTTACACGGCCTTACACCACAGACAGTATTTGAACTGCTTTACACGGCCTTACACCACAGACAGTATTTGAACTGCCTTACACTGCCTTACACCACAGACAGTATTTGAACTGCCTTACACGGCCTTACACCACAGACAGTATTTGAACTGCCTTACACTGCCTTACACCACAGACAGTATTTGAACTGCCTTACACTGCCTTACACCACAGACAGTATTTGAACTGCCTTACACGGCCTTACACCACAGACAGTATTTGAACTGCCTTACACGGCCTTACACCACAGACAGTATTTGAACTGCCTTACACGGCCTTACACCACAGACAGTATTTGAACTGCTTTACACGGCCTTACACCACAGACAGTATTTGAACTGCCTTACACGGCCTTACACCACAGACAGTATTTGAACTGCCTTACACTGCCTTACACCACAGACAGTATTTGAACTGCCTTACACGGCCTTACACCACAGACAGTATTTGAACTGCCTTACACAGCCTTACACCACAGACAGTATTTGAACTGCTTTACACAGCCTTACACCACAGACAGTATTTGAACTGCCTTACACGGCCTTACACCACAGACAGTATTTGAACTGCCTTACACGGCCTTACACCACAGACAGTATTTGAACTGCCTTACACGGCCTTACACCACAGACAGTATTTGAACTGCCTTACACAGCCTTACACCACAGACAGTATTTGAACTGCCTTACACTGCCTTACACCACAGACAGTATTTGAACTGCCTTACACGGCCTTACACCACAGACAGTATTTGAACTGCCTTACACAGCCTTACACCACAGACAGTATTTGAACTGCCTTACACTGCCTTACACCACAGACAGTATTTGAACTGCCTTACACAGCCTTACACCACAGACAGTATTTGAACTGCCTTACACTGCCTTACACCACAGACAGTATTTGAACTGCTTTACACGGCCTTACACCACAGACAGTATTTGAACTGCCTTACACAGCCTTACACCACAGACAGTATTTGAACTGCCTTACACTGCCTTACACCACAGACAGTATTTGAACTGCCTTACACGGCCTTACACCACAGACAGTATTTGTAACGACGTGAGACTGTTTAACCCATTTAGACCTGAGCTCCATTCTACAAAAGGTCTTCTAAATCATTTATGTTTCTATATCAGTGGTTTTCAAACCACTTGGCCACCGACCACCATCTGAAAACATGTTATTCCAGCGACCTCCCAGAAGCAAAGATTTGAGTAAAAAATGTTGGCTCTGAAAGATTTGCGTCACATTTTGCGTCACATTTTCACGATAAACAAAAAGGCCGCGCTACGAGCTTGTAGATCTGGTATTTTTCAATAGCAATAGTATAAAACACCAAAAGGGGTTCTTTCCCGCCCAGAATGGGTTAACTTACTGTAAACTTGCGCACAACCCGAGCGATGATGAGGGCAACCTGCCAAACTTCACGCCTCATAATAATTACCTGTTTCATGTTCCAACGGGTACGCTAAGTTGTTAGAGTCTGTAAAGAGTGCTTTCTGAGGGACGGGCCGTGCCCTCGCTCTCTGGTGACACGGAGCACAGAGGCACATGTGCTGGTAACAAGAAGACTCACCCCGGTGCGTGCCCGTTTTTCCTCCCGGAATCTTCCCCAGTGAGGGGGATAACTTTGTAATATGCTATTGGCTGTTTGTATTCTTTTTGGAAAAATATAAAAAGATACTCCTGTGGAAAGGCTATATTATATTACTTATATTGACCCTATAAACAATTTAGTATTATTTAGTATTATGTAAGGTTTTGCCCCCTCAAATGGTACCTCGTCAGATAATCCCCACATATCCTACAACAACTTCTGTGAACAGAAGTTTATAGTTAGAGAAATTCAAAATCCAGCCGTCTGCTGTCCAGCCTCTCCCACCCCTCACTGGGGAAAACTCTGGGAGGAAAACAGAAACAGGGCGAGTCTTCTTGTATTCCATGTGCTGCTCGTCAACTCTTGACATGTGCCGTGTCAGCCACTTTTAAAGCTACTTGATGCCATAATTGCGGTTTTCATTTTTACAGACATCCAACCCCATTTTGTTGGTGGCCCTAAAGGCAAGGTCACAAACTACCAAACTATTTTGACAACTTCTGAGAATGCGGAAAGCTTGAGAATATATGGGTTTGAGAACATTGACTCTCTCAGAAGAGTCTTGATTTTTTTCTTTATTTTTTTGTTGTATACTATGCTAGATGACTGTGGTGCTGCTAAAACAGTTTCTACATCCTGCTCGGTTGAAATTCATTTCCCTTGCCCTGACCCCCCTTTGACACAACTGGTAACTGGAATTTTTGTTTTGGTAGAATTCCTGTGTCTGTATAGAAGAATGTGTAGAAGGAGGCTGTCGCAGTCTTATCCCAAAGAGTCCCGGAGAAGGAATCGGCCCAAAGTAAAGAGGGGGGCGGTGTTAGGTTTTGGGGGTGGGGGTGGTGAAAACAAAAACCCAGATTCTGAGAGGGTTTGGCGATTGCTGGGGCGTCACTATGGCAACACAGACCCGTCCTCCACTATGGGGGCCGTTCTTAAGAGGAAGGACCGGGTGTTCCATGCTCGATACGAGAGGAGAAAAGTTGGGGTATGCTGGGGGGGACGGGTGGTGGTTTGGAGGGGTGGAAGGGGGGGTAGTAGAACCCTTTAGAATCAGGACACCAGGGGAGGTTGGGAGGGCCTTTGTCCCCATGCAGATTTCTGTCACACTCAAACAATGCTGTTTGTGTCTCACAGACCCAGCGAAGACGCTGCCGGGAAAATGGGGTTAGCTGTTTCTTTTATAATTATGTTCTGGGCCGGAGCAGACAAGGATCTGCAGACATGATGGGGTCCGATCTGTCAAAACAGGGATTCATCGTAGCGCACACATTTATAGAACATAGACACACACAATAGGCCTGCCAGGTTTTCATCTCAGCATCTCTTTATCCTGTAAGATGTTTAATTTGTTAACATGATTGAGTTGGTTTTCAGCTCCATATACTGTATACAGTATATATATTATTTTTTACATTACTGTACAACCTCACACAGATTAATTCTTTCCACAAGCATTTGCATTTATCTAGCCTTTACTCAGACAATGGATTTGCCTTATTGGGGAATAGATATAGGTCAGGATATCCCTGTGTTTTTGCTATTGTTCCCCGTCAACGTTGGTCATAAGCTCAGGACATTGCTGCCCGCTCACCGGAGAGACGTTGCTCATAAGCTCAGGACATTGCTGCCTGCTCACCGGAGAGAGAGTTTTACCTTCAAATGACATAAAGGTTGTCGTGGGATACGAAAAGAATGGTTGAAATCTGAGGCAGAAAGCATGAGGTCTTGGAGGTCTTTTCTGTGAGATTACACCAATACACAGGGGCCAATAGGGCATATCCCGCTACTGGAATGTAAGCTTCTAACCCCCAAATTCCTCAAATCGAATACATTGTGTGTGAAAGAATGGTTTATTCCATTCCAAGGCTTTTGAATGGATTTTCTCTCTCTCACTAGGATTTCAAATGTTTTTCCTTATTAATTGCTAGATTTGACTGTTAAATACCAAAGAAATCAAGGCACAATGTTCTTGACTCTTTCAAGTCCCGGTAAGGATTATAGTTATTTTAGTGAGATGGATACAGTAGCTGGAGAATGAAATGCTGACAGTAGCCCAACCGCCCCGCCCCATTTAATTGTAGTACAAATTCTTTCGACTCACGGAAATCCCCAAACAGATTGTTCAATTCACTGAATATATGATCCATTTGTCACTTGGTATTTCTTTCAACAATCATACTTATCATGATTTATGTACTCCCAGCGCCTACCCCTACCCGAACTGTCAAATTAAAAGAGAACCCAGTCATTTGTTATAAAAGTATGTCTAGATTCTACGGCACTCTGTCTGTTTGCCACCTTCCAGAAAGCCCCCGTTTACACCAGCTGTCACTGACATGAAACAGTTGTCAGGACAGCAAATAGAAGCAATTCTTATTCAAGGGAACGTTATCTTATTATTTTTTGGTTATTGCCTACTTAGCACCATCCCCCTCCCCCCTCTCCCGTTTTTTATAGTGGGCACAGTGTGATCCATTTTCACTGTTATTTCAACTCAGTTTTTGTCGTTTGCCTTGTGATGTTTTTTCCCTGTGCAAGGCTGCTCCTCTAACCACGTGCATGTGAATTGAAAACTCGATCAAAAGTTCTAAACCTTTGTCTGCCCACCGAGCCACAACCCCCTCTCCTCCTCCCCCTCCTCCTCTTTTCCTAGCATCTCTCGCATTGCTCTCCGCTGTGAGCTGACTACTGTTTACAGAAGTGAAACAGAAGGACAATCTTTAGAGTTTATTGTTCTGGGGAAATGTTGACAGTTGTCTCTCCTGACAGGCTGGGAAAAGGCACATGTTAGAGCTCTGCTTCGTGCCCAGTGAAGTGTGCACTCTGGAAAGGAAGACTGGCATAATAACCGTTCTCCTTCCCAGAAGTCTTTGTGCAAATGGCAGGACACTGGACACTGTCCAAGTGATTATTTCGGGGTCACCAACCGGCACCAGCCATGGTCTTGCCAGGGCCATTAGTGTGCTGTCCCGGGGAGGGGGTTACTTGACAAAGTCAAATATCAGTTTAGAAGTTGTTTCTGACATATCTTTATCCCCCACATGCCGGAGGTATGAACTGGAGCACCTTGTCTTATACTGACCCTGTGCCTGTTTCCGTAATGGGAGGAAAAAAGGAGTGTAATTTGATTACCTCCAATTTATTTGTTCTCTTCTATAGGGTCCAGTGGGTAGGATGCTGTGAAGTGAATCCACCTAATGAGACTTTGTGAAAAACAGCCATGAAAGAGACCATTGAATGTCGACAGACATTAAATATTCATTCACCAATTACTGCAGGACAGATTGAATTTTTGATGTGTTGGTGTTTGTTCGGTGTGAGGTATGTTTCTAACTTTGCCAATAGGTATTTTTTTATATATATATATATATTTTGGCTTTTTCTGCCTTTTTATTGATAGGTTGAAAGTAGACTGACAGGAAAGGGGTAGAGAGATGTGGGGGGGGGGGGTGGCAGACACGTGGCAGAGGCCGTCGGGATCGGGAGTCGAACCCGTGGCACGCCGACAGGCTGGCTCAGCCAACCCGGACGGTTGAGCCCGGGCCAGGTTGAGTCCGGGCCAGGTTGAGCCCGGGGCAGGTTGAGCCCGGGCCAGGTTGAGTCCGGGCCAGGTCTTGAACCTTTGAACTGAAATGTGAACTTTAAACTGGTGGCAGGCGTTCCATGAACACACGCAAATACCTCATTAAAATGTGTTGCTATTCTCGTCATGTGGAGAGAGAGAGAGACCCACCCACTGAATAACGCACAACAATTGCCATTACCACAGTCTTACCATACCAGACTGATATTTCACTAGGTAAATCTGAACCACTTTAAGCCCAACAATATCATATTTCGGCATATGACGAATAGTGAAAATATCTTTATCTACAAGCTTACAAGTCACCTACAGTGCATCTAGCAGCTAGATGTCCTATGTACAATGCAGGAGTCAGATATGTAACACACATCCTCCATTCCTGGTGCTCAGACAAACTGTTAAAATAGACCACGCAGAAAAAAAGCAAGGGCTCGCAACTCGTTATAGTGAGTTGCGAGCCCTTGCTTTGATCTTTTTGCTTTGTTCTACTATGCAACACACGCTTTTAGATCAGCTATTTTCCACATTTTTAATGTGATTACGTGTTGGCAGTAAAAGGCCACCCGCGCCCCAGCATGATATTTTAACTAACTTGATAACTATAATAAGTCATAACTATAATTAATGATGTGAGTATATCCACATTCCACACTGATGATGTTGTCATAGTTGTGGTGTGCAGTCTGCCATCTCTTTTTAACGTTAGAGTTTTTAAACGACATATTGATAGTTATTAGTTGTAGAACTGTGGATAGCCTGTTTGCTGTCTCTTTATTTTTGGAAGATTGGACTTGCTGCCTCATTTAGGAGGGAGAGAGATACTACCAGGGGAACAAAGAGATATTTAAAAGTAAACTAACGTTGACATTTAACCCCTAGGGCGCTAACCTTCCCGGCATATCACCATTCTAGCCATCCTGCTCAAACGCTCACTGTTTCCACTGACTTCTGGCATGTTCTTTGAAGCTCCTGGTAGAGTTGTTTCTCAGTCACACACTATTTATGAAAAAAGATAAGAGAGATTAGGGCTTGGCACTTTACAGTCTCTCCTCAATAGCCTTAGCCTTTAGTGACGTCATAATCACTTGGTGTGTTTGCCTTTGGCCAAAGGGGCTGTTTGTTGTCTTTAATCCCGTTAATTTTTACAAACCCTTGACTTGACTCTGAAGGCATTCACCCCGCAGGTGTGTGGTTTCAAATAGCTTCATATTACAACATAATTATATTCAAGTAATATTACTAACAATATTTACTGAAAATAGACTCATGTCAGCATTTCATATGCTGACATGACAATAGCTGCTCGCTATCGGGCAGATATTGTGCTGATGTTCTCGTGCCAAAGCAAATGACACCCACTGTGTTTCTAACTGGCACTGATATTCCAGCTGTGAACACTGGCACACATTTATATCTAAGAGATGCTTCTAACTGGCACTGATATTCCAGCTGTGAACACTGGCACACATTTATATCTAAGATATGCTTCAAACTGGCACTGATATTCCAGCTGTGAACAGAACACTGGCACACATTTATATCTAAGAGATGCTCTTCAGCTCATTCACCACTTTGAGGTGCAGGTCCAAAATGTTTTTGTCAGAATATAATGACAATGGATTGCCTTTAGATGTATTGAAAATATAGTTAAAAGCAGCCATTTGTCTTCCTGAATTTCCTTTGAC
The DNA here is from genome assembly GCF_964188405.1 of Protomyctophum parallelum. Classification (NCBI taxonomy): domain Eukaryota; kingdom Metazoa; phylum Chordata; class Actinopteri; order Myctophiformes; family Myctophidae; genus Protomyctophum; species Protomyctophum parallelum. The sequence goes on from NC_139700.1 coordinate 54,685,127, forward strand.
AATGGTACATGGTGCATATAGCGCCTTTATCCAAAGCGCTTTACAATGTGCATTTACAGTCGCCCATTCAAAGCGAAGGTAGAGGAATCCATCCACAACAACCTGCTCAACGAGTCCCATAAGACCTCCTGAGCCAGACACTAGTAGCTCAAATGCTGGGGTTCAAGTGCAGGATTATCAGCCATATCACAAATTGCCTGATGATGACGGAAGGGATATTTCACTTTCCAAAAGGTTTTGGTCATTTTATTGTCTACTCAGGCTTATGTGAACACCACAGAGTTTTTAAGTTGCTCGATTCAATATTTAGATGTTTTAGCTGCCCTGCGCCCTTTGTAATAGGAATGATTGTCAACCACTTTGATAAGGTGTTGACTATCAAATTATAGTAGGATTATAATATATAGGATACTTGAGGCAAGATAAACCATAGGCTTAGGTAGCTTAGCGGCTTTTCAGGTCCAAGTGGGCTGCTTTGGGCAATAAGCCCAATAAGAGTAAAGAGATTAGAGACCGGCCCATATATCATGTTTTTGCCAATATATATATACGGCCATTAGTAGACTTTTCTAACTAACAACATTAGTATTAGTATTGGCAATAATAATAATAATTATTTTGTAAAATGACAACCATCTGTGTTAACTTCTTTTGGTTAGAGGACTACGAAAAACTGGAATTTTGCTTTAGGAAATGTATTTTAGCTTTAGCAGATTCTCTATGCAAAGCGTGGGAAAAAAGGCTGAATGTTTTGTTTGTGTGAAAAGAAAATGTGGCATGAGTTTACCCTTTAAAACATTTGAATTTATTAAATGTTTAATTGGGTAAGCTTAAGTGGTTAAAAACATACATTTCTGTTCACATGTGTATTTATTTTCATTGCTTTACTTTGATTGTTCATGGTTGTGTAAATAAGATTGAATGTTCTTTTCATTTATCGAGGTTTAATTTATGTCACATATTAAATAGACTCTCCAAAATCACGATCGGCATCAGATCCAGAAATGTGTCATCAGTTGGTCTCTTAACCCATTCTGACCTGAGATCAGATTCTAAAAAAATTCAGTTCTTCGATTATTCAAAAATAGCAGACCTACAAGCTCATATCGCGCCACTCGGTGGCGCGATATGAGGTTGTAGATCTGCTATTTTTCAATAGCTAAAGCATAACATGATGCTGACACCAAAATGGGTTCCCGTTCAGAATGGGTTAAAGAGAAGCGGGGCGTTGGGGTGGTGCGTTTGATTTGTTGATTGAATTGCCCACGTTTAACCCATTTTGACCTGGGAACGATTCTACAAATGTCTTCTAAATCCTGACAGTTTTCTGAAAAAAACCCATGTTTCTGTCAGTCGTTCTCAAACATTTTCATGTCAAGGACCCCCAAGATTATATGTAATTGCCCGCCGACCCCCATCTGAAAATATGTTCTTCCAGGGAACCAAAGGGAAGGGAAGCAAAGATTTGAGTTAAAACGTTGGCTTTGAAAGAAAAAAATATTCAAGGACTTGCGCCACATTTTCACTATTTAAAAAAAATAGCAGACCTACAAGCTCGTAGCGCGGCACTCGGTGCCGCGCTACGGCACAGAGTAGATCTACTACGGCACCGAGTAGATCTGCTATTTTTCAATAGCTAAAGCATAACATGATGCTATAAACACCAAAAGGGGTTCCCGTCCAGAATTGGTTAAAGAGAAGCTGGGCGTTGTGGAGGTGTGTTTGATTTGTTGAGTGAATTGCCCAGGTTTAATCTAGGCCTGCATACATGTGGAGGAGTGTCACGGGAGTGGAGTGGAGTGCTGTTCTCATATTTAAGCCCACAGCGTAATGAAATACTCTGACAAAGCTCAAGGTTGGTGTAATTATGGTGTTTATCAACGACATGAACACAGAAAAGCTCTCCTTTGTTCCAAATCCTTTCTGTGTCTTGGCACTCTGTTGCCTTTGTACAGGCAGCTGCTGCTTGAGACCATGTGCACGCCGTGTGCGTGCACGTGTGCGTGCTTGTGTGTGTGTGTGTGTGTGTTACTCAACTTACTCCCAAGGATTTGATTGCCTGTGACCTTGTTCTTGTTTTTAAACCAGTATATCGTTTGATTTTTATGCTAACCTTAGTTTGCCTATAATTGTGCTTTTATTGTCTGTAATTTTCTTCTTGCTGTGTTCTCTCTATCTGTCGTGTTGATGAAATGTCTGTACAGCACTTTGGTACACAGGAAATTGTCTTTAAATGTATTTGTGTGTGTGTGTGTGTGTGTGTGTGTGTGTGTGTGTGTGTGTGTGTGTGTGTGTGTGTGTGTGTGTGTGTGTGTGTGTGTGTGTGTGTGTGTGTGTGTGTGTGTGTGTGTGTGTGTGTGTGTGTGTGTGTGTGTGTGTGTGTGTGTGTGTGTGTGCGCCTGTGCATGGGCGGGTGGGTATGGGTCCGCTCCTGCGATGCCTGTGTGCCCTCATGCACATCATTTCCTTGTGTATCACAACTATGCTTGTCTATATTTACTGCATTTCTGTACATACAATATACGTATATATATATATCCATGAATCCTTCAACATGTACCCACTGAGGCACTCCTTAGAGTCTGTTGCTTGTAGAGTTGATGACCCGAGAAAGGCTTACTCTACAAAGACAATTGTTATAGAAAATGATCATGTGAAGAACTCAACTTATACTTATACATGTTCTATCTAGTTTAGTCGTCCGGCACCTTATCAAATCAGGTGTGCATCACCTATTTTACATCTGTAATCCTAGAAAATGTATCAACAACAAGCGATGTGAGTTGTGTGCGTGACACACGACACATTTGTACACCCCAAAGCTGTATTAATGGCCTTTCTCTGTTCCCAGACGGCGTTCACCACGTGGTGGCCCTGTGCACGCTGCGCGTCGCCATCATCACCGACGACATGCTCGCCAGCAGCATCACGGTGCGCCTGGAGAACATGTCCCAGGAGCGCTTCCTGTCCCCGCTCCTGTCCCTCTTCGTGGACGGCCTGGCCGCCGTCCTCTCCATCGGCCGCCGCGGCGTCTTCGTCTTCAACGTCCAGAACGACACCACCGTCGAGGGAAGCATCCTCAACGTCACCTTCTCCGCCCTGCGGCCGCCTCAGGCGCACACGCCCAACGAGCTGGGCGTGTTCGGAGTCGGCGGTGGCGGCTCGCCCGACCGTTTCTTCCCCTCGGAGGCCCTCCAGGAGCAGGTCTACCTGAACCGCACGCTGCTCGCCCGCGTGTCCACGCAGAGCGTGCTGCCCTTCGACGACAACATCTGCCTCCGGGAGCCCTGCGAGAACTACATGAAGTGCGTGTCGGTGCTGCGCTTCGACAGCACGGCGCCGTTCGTGGCGTCCGACACCATGCTGTTCAGGCCCATCCACCCGGTGGCCGGGCTGCGGTGCCGCTGCCCCGCGGGCTTCACGGGGGACTACTGTGAGACGGAGATCGACCTGTGCTACTCCTCGCCCTGCCAGAACCAGGGGAAGTGTCGCAGCAGCGAGGGAGGCTACACCTGCGAATGTCTGGAGAACTTCACCGGTGAGTGACATGCAGTTAATTTTTTGACTTCTCCATCTAATAATAATGAATTGCATTTTCATAGCTCCTTTCCAAGTGCTCAAAGCGCTTCACAATGGTTCATTGGGAGGTGAAGCGGTGAACAGTCGGCGCCAGCGTCCTCACTTCCCACATTCACGCACCAACCGACTCATTGGAGGCAATGTAGGGTTCAGTGTCTTGCCGAAGGACACTTCCACATGTAGACAGGAGGAGCCGGGATTCGAACCGCCGACCCAGGGATCATTGGACGACCTGCTCTACCTCCTGAGCCACAGCTGCTACAATAACGAATCTATCTGCACTCTCTCTGGAAAATCAGATGTGTGTTTCACGTTCATTATCTGTCAAAAAAACAAAAGGCAAGACCAATGTTACAAACAAAGTAAGAATCAATGAACGAGCAAGTACATGGAGTTGTATAGTATAGTTTTATGTTCAGTCCACTCTTGTACCCAACTCTGTATTCTCCCCAAATATTGCCTAAGGAAGGAGTCTTTAGACCCGTTAGATCTGAATTCGTTTTGATGTAGTTCTGAACAACTATACCATCCATGAAACACTCACTCCTCACATCACAGAGCTGTCACATACTGATTTCACGCTTCGTTCCTGTCTGCTACTCAGTGTGTTTCTGTTTCCAGCCATATTAATCCATTCAGCGCGGGAACCCCTTATTACGTTATGCTTTAGCTATTGGAAAATAGCAGATCTACAAGTTCATAGCGCGGCACCGAGTGCCGCGCTATGAACTTGTATGTCTGCTATTTTTGAAAAATCGTGAAAGTGTGGTGCAAATCTTTGAATATATATTCTTTCAGTGCGAACGTTTTTAACTCATATCTTTGCTTCTGGGGGAGTCCCTGGAACAACATATTTGCAGATGGGGATCCAAATACGTCCAAATACGTCCAAATACAGATAATTCTGGGGGTCGTTGACATGGAAAGGTTGGGAACCACTGACAGAAAACGTTTAGGATTTAGGATCGATGTCAGGTCTAAATGGGTTAAAGGCTAGGCCTTGAGCCAAAGGTGTATTCCCACTGACAGGACCATTAGCTGCTAATCAAAGCCTGGCCTTCTGGCCTTTGAACACTACCTTGCTCCAGGATACCTAAGAGTCATAATAGAAGGCGCTGAAGGTTGGACTGACAGTCACACTCTCAGGTTTCTCACACTGGGATGGAAAGAGGAAGATCTCTGAACGCGACCGGAGACGATCCATCTCACCGTCACTTAGGTCCACATGCAGGAGTTTAGAATTCTGGGCTGTGGAGGAAATCATAGATAATCTCTTTATCCAGCAATTTGTGTAACTAGATATACGGTATATACTGTATACGGGAACGTAGGATGTAGAGAAGCAAAAGTACATATGGAAATAGTTTAATCTGGCCAAATTGACAGCATAACTCATTGGGGTAAATCATTTTCTTTAATTCCTTTTTTATTTTTAACATATTTTTGGGCCATATTTTTGCCTTTATTAATATAGTGGCAAGTGGAGACAGACAGGAAGCGAGGGGAGAGACAGGCCAATGACAGCAAAGTTCATCAGGAACGGGACTTGAACCCGCGATGCGCCGGCAGGCTGCATTAGGAGCCTAGTGGGGCGCCTTGTGGGGCGGCTGTGGCTCAGGAGGTAGAGCAGGTCGTCCTATGATCCCTGGGTCGGCAGTTCGAATCCCGGCTCCTCCTCCTGTCCACATGTGGAAGTGTCCTTGGGCAAAGACACTGAACCCTACATTGCCTCCAATGAGTCGGTCGGTGTGAGCTTGCCACCGTCGGTGTGTGAATGTGAGAAGTGAGGACGCCTGCGTCGACTGTTCGCTGCTTCACCTCCCAATGTATGAATGAAGGAACCTTCACCTCCCAATGTATGTATGAACCAACCATTGTAAAGCGCTTTGAGCACTTGGAAAAGCGCTATAAGAATGCAATTCATTAGGTGCCTGGACCGCTAGGCCGGCCTGGCCCAGGCTAAATCATTTCTATAACACTCAGAGGCCTCTAAGACCACGATGGATTTACCATGCTTAGCTGTATGGCCAGTTGACCGCACGCTCTATACTAATCCTAAGAGTGACGATCAGATTAAATCTAAATATCAAAGGTAGATTGTAGTATATTCACTTGTGTAATACTATAGGCCAGCATTTTGTCAGTTCAAGTCTCTCGTTAGAACTCAACGCTGTATGTTCATGTGGGACAGCTGAAGATGTAGGGCATTGATTGATTGATTGATTGAAATATGTATTAACAGTTTGCAGAATTACAGTAACATTTCAAGCACAAACTCAATACAAAGACTGTTAACTGTGAGTGGACGACCCAATTAAGCATTACACTTGTTTACAAGAGGGCCCACCATGTTCAATTCATCAAAACATTTAGAGACGTACAGATAGACACTTCTATATAGTTAAAGAACAGAACAGGAATTCATCATAAAGGAAGCAAAAAGGGAAAAGAACCATATACAGTGAGGGGAAAAGGGGGGGACACCCTGGTAGTTGACCAGTGCAATGACCATGTAATTACAATCTGTTTGAACGCGCCATGCATGCAGTCCCACCTCTCTGCCTCTGCTTGCTTTGCTGTTGAATCAATGGGGGGAAAAAAACCCTGAAAGAAATGGTATTTCTGGTGTGGAAAAAAGCTTCATCAGTAGTCTTGACATGATAATGACAGCATCCAGCGAACATTTTTGTTCTCTGGCGGCCGGCGGGGCGTTCAGTGGGACCAGAGCTGTGCTAAAAGACCACCGTGGACGGGGCAGAGGAACACGTCATTGTGCCTCTGTCAGTATGAAACAAGCTGCTCCGTTCCAAACTTTGAGCAGCGATCAGTTCGGGTCAACGAACAATAAAACCCACCACAACCATCCCTGTTTTGACATACTGGTTGCGGGCATGCAGGGGTGGGTGGGGGTGAGGGGGGGTGGGTGTACACAGACCCCCCACCTCTTTCTGTTACTCCTCCTGAGCTGATTCAGACCTTTAGCTGATTCAGAGAAGCTTGCAGGGCATGTACAGTGTGTATAGTAATGGGATTGAACTTGCGAGAAGTGAGAAAAGATGTCAGTCATCGACGTCTTTCCCGGAAGGTGGGAGGAGCAATCTGTCAGTCTCACAGAGGAAGTTTGACTCTTCAAAAAGATGAGTTATAAAGAAACGTTAAAGTTTGGAACTCTGCCAGGGAAAGCACATTTTTTGTGGTACAGAGGCTGGATTAAAGAGGAGTGATAATGATGAATAACACGATGATTATTGCTTCAGTAAGAGACCTGTTTGGAATGTTACTATCAACATTGCTGCTATGTTTAATGTTTATTTAGATCGATAAGAAAAAAATATATAAATACACACAAAGCCACACACCATCATAAATCACTTACACCTTGAAGAGATTAAAATAGGGTGCATGTTGCATCCCAAAACGCAGTTTATAGTTAAGGGACGCAATAAAACGACCTCTGCATCCACAGGCATACTGTACTACTGTAGTGTTTTTTTTTCTAGTTTTTTTTGCTAGCTTTAGTTATAATAATCATTTCTTCTTCTGTTTTCTGCATGAATACAACCTGAAATGGGTGTTTTAACTAAGCATTATGTTATACTTTAGCTATTGAAAAATAGATCTACAAGCTCATAGCACGCCACTGAGTGGCGCGCTACGAGCTTGTAGGTCTGCTATTTTTGAAAAATCGTGAAAATGCGGCACAAATATTTGAATATAATATTCTTTCAGAAGACTTTTTATTTATTTCGACGTCAGGCCTAAATGGGAGTTAAATGCTGCAATTTGTAAAAATGGCAAAATATGACTCCTAACGTGGTTGAAGTGGGACTCATAAAATGTCCCTGGGACTCATTTCTAAAAGACCATCCCTGGCCTCATTACATTGAAAACCTATATAAGGGCACGGTGGCACAGTTGGTAGTGCTGTCGCCTCACAGCTAGAAGGTCCTGGATTCGATTCCCGCTGGGGACGCTGTGGTTCCCTCCTCCGCGTCATCAGTGCCCATACCCGAGGCGGGGTTGGCGAAAGGGCCTTTCTGTGTGGAGTTTGCATGTTCTCCCTGTGTCCCCTAGGGTAGGTATACCCTCACAAAAACATGCAGTAATCCTGGTCTCTAAAACTACCTCCCCCTGGCCAGCCGGGGCGACTGATGGAGGGGAAAGGAACTGGTCGGAATAACGTGTCCCTTCCACGCGCTACGTCCGGCCGGGGAAATTCCCCTCTGTCAGGTGAAAAGAAGCAGCTTGGACTCCTCATGCATAGAAGGAGGCATGAGGTCAGTCCGCTGCCCCCCCAGGTTGGCAGAGGAAGTGTAGCGCCCAGGATTACATTAGATAATTGGCACTGGGTGAAAAGAAAACTGGGTTACAAAATCGTGGGATAAAAAAAAATATATATATATATATATATATATATATATATATATATTCACATCACTGGTTCTCCTCCTGTGTGTCTAGGAGAGCGCTGTGAGGTGAACTCCCGCTCCGGACGCTGCGTCCCGGGCGTGTGCAAGAACGGCGCCCGGTGTGTGGACCTGCTGGTGGGGGGGTTCATGTGCCAGTGTCCCCCCGGAGAGTTCCAGAAGCCCTACTGCCAGATGACCACCCGCAGCTTCCCGGGGCAGTCCTTCGTCACCTTCAGAGGGCTCCGTCAGAGGTTTCACTTCACCGTCTCGTTCAGGTAAAGACTAAAGGTTTCACTTCACCGTCTCGTTCACGTAAAGACTAAAGGTTTCACTTCACCGTCTCGTTCAGGTAAAGTCTAAAGGTTTCACTTCACCGTCTCGTTCAGGTAAAGACTAGAGGTTTCACTTCACCGTCTCGTTCAGGTAAAGACTAAAGGTTTCACTTCACCGTCTCCTTCAGGTAAAGACTAAAGGTTTCACTTCACCGTCTCGTTCAGGTAAAGACTAAAGGTTTCACTTCACCGTCTCGTTCAGGTAAAGACTAAAGGTTTCACTTCACCGTCTCCTTCAGGTAAAGACTAAAGGTTTCACTTCACCGTCTCGTTCAGGTAAAGACTAAAGGTTTCACTTCACCGTCTCGTTCAGGTAAAGACTAGAGGTTTCACTTCACCGTCTCGTTCAGGTAAAGACTAGAGGTTTCACTTCACCGTCTCGTTCAGGTAAAGACTAGAGGTTTCACTTCACCGTCTCGTTCAGGTAAAGACTAAAGGTTTCACTTCACCGTCTCGTTCAGGTAAAGACTAAAGGTTTCACTTCACCGTCTCCTTCAGGTAAAGACTAAAGGTTTCACTTCACCGTCTCGTTCAGGTAAAGACTAAAGGTTTCACTTCACCGTCTCGTTCAGGTAAAGACTAGAGGTTTCACTTCACCGTCTCGTTCAGGTAAAGACTAAAGGTTTCACTTCACCGTCTCGTTCAGGTAAAGACTAAAGGTTTCACTTCACCGTCTCGTTCAGGTAAAGACTAGAGGTTTCACTTCACCGTCTCGTTCAGGTAAAGACTAAAGGCAGAGCTTCATACTACAGTACATGCTATAGTTAATATGTTAACATTTTAATGATCTTTTCTTTTTTTCTTTTATTCAGACAGCCAGCAGTAGATGAGTAGAACGCTCACAATTTTCTTTTAGCCTCTGTGACACATCTAGGGGCCACAATCTGCATTCAAATATCTTCCTAGAAGCTTTGTCATTGGCCGGGGAAAAAAAAATCCCTGTCGAAATGACTAACCAATCAGGAAATAGACAGGCAAATCGACCAATGACAAAGCTTCTAGGAAAATCTTTGAATGCAGATGCGCCACAGAGATTATTTTTGGAGGAGCGTTTAACTCTTCTGTCTGATGAGTTGTCTGAATAATAATAATAATAAAATAAAGGTCATTAAGATTTTGACATTATTGCTTATAGCAGCTTTAAAGGGATATTTCACTTAAAAAAAAAAATGTTGGGTAATTTTATCGTCTATTCAGACTTTTGGGAGAATCCCAGACAGTTTTTATGTTGCTTGATTCAGTATTTAGATATTTGATTTTCATAGTATAATCAGACACACCCCCTTCCTTAACTTGTAGACGGGCGGTTTTGGGAGGGACAGCGAGGTTTAGGGTTGAGGACACCAGGTTATGGTAAATGCCATGGTGCATTTATATAGCGCTTTCATCCCAAGCGCTTTACATAGATTGTGCATTACACCCATTCACACACACATTCATTCATACACCGATGGCGGCGGAAACCATGCAAGGCACCAACCAGCACATCAGGACCAATTAGGGGTTCAGAGTCTTGCTCAAGGACACTTCGACACTAACTCTGGGGGAGCCCACAGGGATCGAACTGGGAACCTGGCGGTTCCCGTCCGGCCACTCTAACCCCTGAGCCACCGCTGCCCCTGTGGAAGGCTGTAGTGTTAATTGCTCTTTAATTGTAGTCCTGAAGAATGATGTGCCTGCCTGACGACATTGCAGCTGGAGCGCCGCTGTACAATTAAAGTGCTATGTGAGAATAAGGCATTATTCGTTGCATACACACACACACACGGTACACCTGGACCGGGTAAATGATTGAGACATCTATCCACACCCAAATGATAGCATCGCATCGCGTTGTAATGCGACTGATAGCTTTTGTTATAAACAGGAATGCTGTTTCCATCGTAACACTGATAAACACCCGCTATGCAGTAATTGTGCCTTTTGTCAGGCAAGCCAGACGTGTCGAGGCAGATCGTGTGTGTGTGTGTGTGTGTGTGTGTGTGTGTGCGCGTGCGTGCGCATGTGCATGGCATGCGTGTGTGTGTGTGAGTGAGTGAGTGAGAGAGAGAGAGAGAGAGAGAGAGAGTGAAACCCTGCGTTCATCAAACAACTGCTGAGTCAGGAAGGAAATGGGTTCTCTCAGGCACCTGACCACCTGACCACCCACAGGATACCCTTATCAACCCCCTGCTGGGGTACCTGACCACCCACAGGATACCCTTATCAACCCCCTGCTGGGGTACCTGACCACCCACAGGATACCCTTATCAACCCCCTGCTGGGGTACCTGACCACCCACAGGATACCCTTATCAACCCCCTGCTGGGGTACCTGACCACCCACAGGATACCCTTATCAACCCCCTGCTGGGGTACCTGACCACCCACAGGATACCCTATCAACCCCCTGCTGGTGGCACAGACATCCAAAACTATTTCCCCTTTGGGTTATCTTCTCACTTTACCCACTGCTCTGCATTTGGCCGCAGACCCCCTCATCTGAAACCCCCCATACACGATTTGAGTTGTTATAATGTTTCGAAAATATAACAAAAAAATGCTCAAATTTCTTTCGAGCAGATTTACAAGCTCACAACGATATTTAAAGGACCACTTCACCACTTTTCAACTTTTCATCTTCATATAATAGGTCCTCACTAATAATCATGATATTTTTTTTTTACTCAGTCTGTGTCTCATATAGGACGGCTGTGGGCAGTTTAGAAACCGTCCTCCAGTGATATCATCATTAGGCAGAACTTTGTTTTAACAATTTCTTTTTACAAAAATGTTTAGATTTTCATTATCGTGAGAACGATATCTTCCATTTTCGCATTGCAACTTTTCAGGACTAGAAAGCCTGCAGTTTCTATTAGCATGTATTCCCCATCGATGATGTCACTGGAGGACGGTTTCTGAACTGCCCACAGCCCTCCTATGAGACACAGACTGAGTAGAAAAGAATTGCGCCATTTCTTTCATTATTATTAGTGAGGACCTATTATATGAAGATAGGTTGAAAAGGGATGAAGTGGACCTTTTAGGGCTCAAGTAGTTAACATGATTTTGATGCTATATTAACCCATTCTGAACGGGCACCCATTTTGGTGTCAGCATCATGTTATGCTTTAGCTATTGAAAAATAGCAGATCTACAAGCTCGTATCGCGCCACCGAGTGGCGCGATACGAGCTTGTAGGTCTGCTATTTTTGAAAAATCTAAGAACGACTGACATTTCTAGAATCCGATCTCAGGTCAGAATGGGTTCATCGGACCAGTGGGTGTCCAGTGGAAACCTCGTATGAATCTGATCTCAGGTCAGAATGGGTTAACATATCTTGCTGGGGACCCCCTGGAACACCATCAAGGACCCCTGGTGATCCTTGTGGGGGGTTATATAATAGGGATGCACCGAAAGGATATGATGAATATTATATATATTTTTTCCTACCATTGTTGTGATGGCCGTACCTTAAAACTACCTGATTTATGGCAAAATAAATGGTTATGGCAAAACTTAACTATAATAATAATCACTATTATGAGTCCTAAAACATTTATTCTGCTCTTTTGAACGCATTAATTGCATACACTATTCGGTGATATATTTTCTGCCTATTCAGGCCGAAACCGAATAGGCCGAAAATGCATTTTTAGCCATTTTCTGCCGAATATTTTCTGCGGACGAATATTCGGTGCATCACTATTATATAATATTATAAATAGTCAAAAGTACGGATATTGCTGAATTGTGTTGCTAGATGGACTACACCTGTGGAAATATATATCTCAAAATGTTTCTAATGGCGTAGCTTTTGCAGTGGCTGGTCAGACCGACCAGCTGGTCTGTCTGCTTAATGTCCATCTCACATTCCCTGGAAAAAAAAGGAGAAAATCAAAGGAAAACAGGAAATGATGCGCCCTAGGTGTTGTGCGTTGCCGGTGGTGGTTTCCTGCGGCGCTGCCCTCCGTGCCATATGCCATCTGAACCCTCGCCGGTGCCGGCCCGTATCACTCCATGGCATGTGCTCCTAATTGACGTGGGTTCAAGTCCCAAAGCACCGTCCCCCCATGGTTCTAATTCTGTCCCGTACGCCAGCCTCCTCGGTCTCTCAGTTTCCAAATTCCCTTTTAATTCAGATTTCCTGATTTCCATTGTTTTCCTTTGTCCCATTTTCCATTTCGCTCTCATTTCCCGTCATGAAAATGGTGTCTGTACTGTCTACGACTGTATACGGTAATATAGCACCTCCCGTGATTCATAATAGCAACTACATCTACGTATTAAGAAACTAATACTATGAAAGGGATGTATAAACTACAATATAATATGTGAAGACCTATTCCTCAAAATATTGTATTTGTCAGTGCTTAACCCATTCTGACCTGAGATCAGATTCATACGAGGTTTCCCACTGGACACACACTGGTCTGATGAACCCATTCTGACCTGAGATCAGATTCTAAAAATGCCAGTCGTTCTTCGATTTTTCAAAAATAGCAGACCTACAAGCTCATATCGCGCCACTCAGTGGCGCGATATGAGCTTGTAGATCTGCTATTTTTAAATAGCTAAAGCATAACATGATGCTAACACCAAAATGGGTGCCCGTTCAGAATGGGTTAATAAAACAAAGAATCACTTAATTTGCCATTCAAGTTGATATGGTGGCAGGGTTCGTTGCACCACCACACATGTCACATTTTGTTAAATCTTAGTCCTACTTATAGTATAAATGGCTTCAAGACGTAGGCCTTACTAGAAATATATATAAAATATTGTTTTAATAACATTTAAGCTTTTAACAGGGAGGGACACACTGTTGATTTTGATAAATAAATGCCTGACATTCCATGCCATGCATAAGCAGAGGTTCAGTTGGTGCCAACAATGTGTAGACCATCCCCTAGAGCCTAGAAAATAGTTTATAAAATAAATGAAACAAACAATTATCTAGTATTTCCCATCTCTAATTTGCTCTTTCAAATATTTTAGAGATAGTGGCAACCCGAATGGTTGAGGCGCATACCATTAGCTGTGTGTCATTCCACTGATCTTCCTATGTCTCTCTCACTGCGCTCGCTTATATCGGAATCAAGCAGAAAGAAAATAATAAAATATTACAGTGTCTGAACGCTCTCTTCACGATCATAGTGATATTTGAGCTAAAATGGTGTCGTATAGCACGATCATCTCTAGTTATTAATAATAGTGCTATCAAACTGTCTCTGCCATCTCCAGTTATTAATAATAGTGCTATCAAACTGTCTCTGCCATCTCCAGTTATTAATAACAGTGCTATCAAACTGTCTCTGCCATCTCCAGTGATTAATAACAGTGCTATCAAACTGTCTCTGCCATCTCCAGTTATTAATAACAGTGCTATCAAACTGTCTCTGCCATCTCCAGTTATTAATAATAGTGCTATCAAACTGTCTCTGCCATCTCCAGTGATTAATAATAGTGCTATCAAACTGTCTCTGCCATCTCCAGTTATTAATAACAGTGCTATCAAACTGTCTCTGCCATCTCCAGTTATTAATAATAGTGCTATCAAACTGTCTCTGCCATCTCCAGTTATTAATAATAGTGCTATCAAATTGTCTCTGCCATCTCCAGTTATTAATAATAGTGCTATCAAACTGTCTCTGCCATCTCTAGTTATTAATAATAGTGCTATCAAACTGTCTCTGCCATCTCCAGTTATTAATAACAGTGCTATCAAACTGTCTCTGCCATCTCCAGTTATTAATAATAGTGCTATCAAATTGTCTCTGCCATCTCCAGTTATTAATAATAGTGCTATCAAACTGTCTCTGCCATCTCTAGTTATTAATAATAGTGCTATCAAACTGTCTCTGCCATCTCCAGTTATTAATAATAGTGCTATCAAACTGTCTCTGCCATCTCCAGTTATTAATAATAGTGCTATCAAACTGTCTCTGCCATCTCCAGGTTTGCGACCAGAGAGTGGAACGGCCTGCTGTTGTACAACGGGAGGTTCAACGAGAAACACGACTTCA